>NC_080077.1:87402556-87724119 GCF_949987535.1 Balaenoptera acutorostrata
ACAACTACTGAGCCCACGTGCCACAACTACTGAAGTCCACATGCCTAGAACCCATGCTTCACAACAAAGAGAAGCCACCAAAATGAGAAGTCTGCACACCGCAATGAAGAGCAGCCCCCGCTCGCTGCAACTAGAGAAAGCCCACACGCAGCAACGAAGACCTAATGCAGCCAATAAATAAATAAATTTACTTAAAAAAACTGAACTGAGGACTTCATCAATGTCACTGAGCTAAATACATTTACTTTTAAAACTAAAATTAGCTGATGGCTGCTACAAGTAAGGTTGGGCTAACTTAGAACTTTGAAAACTAACAAGAATTTCAACCACTGCGGCCCAGAGTGCTGTAGTCCCTCCTGCGTGGGCAGGGGAAGTGCAGAGAGCTTGGGGGAGGGGGCCTTGAGCACCTCCGTGAGAGTGGCCCGGTGGCAGACAGCAAGGAAGATTTGACTGCAGAACGACTCAGGGACAAGAGCACAGATGAAAACACGGACCTTCAGTGACAAAGACACAGAGCAGAGGTGCTCCCCAGACACGGCCAAAAATCACCAAAGTCCTTGCCCTCTTTTTCCAATGGCCAGCAAAATGGAATTACCTAGAAGAAAGCTTATTCCTGGGCTAATACAGCCGTGTGGCTGACAGGCACTTGGTGCTCTGGCTGGGTGTCAGGCCTGAGCCTCTGAGGTGGGAGAGCTGAGTTCAGGACATTGGACAACCAGAGACCTCCCGGTCCCATGTAATATCAATCAGAGAGAGGTCTCCCAGAGATCTCTGTCTCAATTCTAAGACATAGCTCCACTCAACGACCAGCAGGCTCCAGTGCTGGACACCCCATGCCAAACAACAAGCAAGACAGGAACACAACCCCACCCATTAGCAGAGAGGCTGCCTAAAATCATAAGAAGTTCACAGACACCCCAAAACACACCACTGGACATGCACCTGCCCACCGGAAAGACAAGATCCAGCCTGATCCACCAGAACAGAGAAACCAGTCTCCTGCACCAGGAAGCCTACACAACCCACTGAATCAACATTACCCACAGGGGGCGGACACCAAAAACAATGGGAACTACAAACCTGCAGCCTGTGAAAAGGAGACCCCAAACACAGTAAGTTAAGCAAAATGAGAAGACAGAGAAATACACAGCAGATGAAGGAACAAGTTAAAAACCCACCAGACCAAACAAATGAAGAGGAAATAGGCAGTCTACCTGAAAAAGAATTCAGAGTAATGATAGTAAAGATGATCCAAAATCTTGGAAATAGAATGGAGAAAAGACAAGAAACGTGTACCAAGGACCTAGAAGAAATAAAGAGCAAACAAACAATGATGAACAACACAATAAAAGAAATAAAAAATTCTCTAGAAGGAATGAATAGCAGAATAGCTGAGGCAGAAGACCGGATAAGTGACCTGGAAGATAAAAGAGTGGAAATAACTACTGCAGAGCAGAATAAAGAAAAAAAGAATGAAAAGAATTGAGGACAGTCTCAGAGACCTTTGGGACAACATTAAACTCACCAACATTCGAATTATAGGGGTCCCAGAAGAAGAAGAGAAAAAGAAAGGATCTGAGAAAATATTTGAAGAGATTATAGTTGAAAACTTCCCTAACATGGGGAAGGAAATAGTCAAACAAGTCCAGGAAGTGCAGAGAGTCCCATACAGGATAAATCCAAGGAGAAACACGCCAAGACACATATTAATAAAACTATCAAAAGTTAAATAAAAAGAAAATATATTAAAAGCAGCAAGGGAAAAGCAACAAATAACATACAACGGAAGCCCCATAAGGTTAACAGCTGATCTTTCAGCAGAAACTCTGCAAGCCAAAAGGGAGTGGCAGGACATATTTAAAGTGATGAAAGGGAAAAACGTACAACCAAGATTACTCTACCCAGCAAGGATCTCATTCAGATTCAGTGGAGAAATTTAAACCTTTACAGACAAGCAAAAGTTAAGAGAATTCAGCACCACCAAACCAGTTTTACAACAAATGCTCAAGGAACTTCTCTAGGCAGGAAAGACAAGAGAAGGAAAAGACCTACAATAAAAAACTCAAAACAATTAAGAAAATGGTAATAGGAACATACATATGGATAACTACCTTAAATGTAAATGGATTAAATGCTCCAACCAGAAGACATAGACTGGTTGAATGGATACAAAAACAAGACCCATATATATGCTGTCTACAAGAGACCCACTTCAGACCTAGGGACACATACAGACTGAAAGTGAGGGGATGGAAAAAGATATTCCATGCAAATGGAAATCAAAAGAAAGCTGGAGTAGCAATTCTCATATCAGACAAAATAGGCTTTAAAATATAGACTACTAAAGAGACAAAGAAGGACACTACATAAGGAGCAAGGGATCAATCCAAGAAGAAGATATAACAATTGTAAATATTTATGCCCAAAACATAGGAGCACTTCAATACATAAGGCAAATGCTAACAGCCATAAAATGGGAAACTGACAGGGAACACAATCATCATAGGGAACTTTAACACCCCAATTTCCTCAATGGACAGATCATCCAAAATGAAAATAAATAAGGAAACACAAGCTTTAAATTAAACAAGATGGACTTAATTGATATTTATAGGACATTCCATCCAAAAACAACAGAATACACTTTCTTCGCAACTGCTCATGGAATATTCTCCAGGACAGATCATATCTTGAGTCACAAATCAAGCCTTGGTAAATATAAGAAAATTGAAATTGTATCATGTATCTTTTCCAACCACAATGCTATGAGACTAGATATCAATTAAAGGGAAAAATCTGTAAAAAATACAAACACATGAAGGCTAAACAATACACTACTAAATAACCAAGAGATCACTGAAGAAATCAAAGAGGAAATCAAAAAACACCTAGAAACAAATGACAATGAAAACACAACAACCCAAAACCTATGGGAGCAGCAAAAGCAGTGCTAAGAGGGAAGTTTACAGCAATACAATCCTACCTCAAGAAACAAGAAACATCTCAAATAAACAACCTAACCTTACACCTGAAGCAATCAGAGAAAGAAGAACAAAAATCCCCCAAAGTTACCAGAAGGAAAGAAATCATAAAGATCAGATCAGAAATAAATGAAAAAGAAATGAAGGAAACAATAGCAAAGATCAATAAAACTAAAAGCTCGTTTTTGAGAAGATAAACAAAATTGATAAACCACTAGCCAGACTCATCAAGAAAAAAAGGGAGAAGACTCAAATCAATAGGATTAGAAATGAAAAAGGAGAAGTAACAACTGACACTGCAGAAATACAAAGAATCATGAGAGATTACTACAAGCAACTATATGCCAATAAAATGGATAATATGAAAGAAATCGAGAAATTCTTAGAAAAGCACAACCTTCCCAGACTGAACCAGGAAGAAATAGAAAATATAAAGAGACCAATCACAAGCATTGAAATTGAAACTATGATTAAAAATCTTCCAAAAAACAAAAGCATGGGACCAGATGGCTTCACAGGCGAATTCTATCAAACATTTAGAGAAGAGCTAACACCCATCCTTCTCAAACTCTTCCAAAATATAGCAGAGGGAGGAACACTCCCAAACTCATTCTATGAGGCCACCATCACCGTGATACCAAAACCAGACAAAGATGTCCCAAAAAAAGAAAACTACAGGCCAATATCACTGATGAACATAGACGCAAAAATCCTCAACAAAATACTAGCAAACAGAATTCAACAGCACATTAAAAGGATCATACACCATGATCAAGTGGGGTTTATCCCAGGAGTGAAACGATTCTTCAATATACGCAAATCAATCAATGTGATACCCCATAATAACAAACTGAAGGATAAAAACCATATGATAATCTCAACAGATGCAGGAAAAGCTTTCAACAAAATTCAACACCCATTTATAATAATAATAAAAAAAAACCCTCCAGAAAGTAGGCATTGAGGGAAATTACATCAACATAATAAAGGCCATACATGACAAATCCACAGCCAATATCGTTCTCAATGGTGAAAAACTGAAACCATTTCCACTAAGATCAGGAAGAAGACAAGGTTGCCCACTCTCACCACTAGTATTCAACATAGTTTTGAAAGTGTTAGCCACAGCAATCAGAGAAGAAAAAGAAATAAAAGGAATCAAAATTGGAAAAGAAGAAGTAAAACTGTCACTGTTTGCAGATGACACGATATTATACATAGAGAATCCTAAAGATGCTGCCAGAAAACAACTAGAGCTAATCAATGAATTTGGTAAAGTAGCAGGATACAAAATTAATGCACAGAAATCTCTTGCACTCCTATACACTAATGATGAAAAATCTGTAAAAGAAATTAAGGAAACACTCCCATTTAGCATTGCAACAAAAAGAATACAATACCTAGGAATAAACCTACCTAAGGAGACAAAAGACCTGTATGCAGAAAACTATAAGACAATGATGAAAGAAATTAAAGATGATACCAACAGATGGAGAGATATACCATGTTCTTGGATTGGAAAAATCAACATTGTGAAAATGACTATACAACCCAAAGCAATCTACAGATTCAATGCTATCCCTATCAAACTACCAATGGCATTTTTCACAGAAATAGAACAAAAAATTTCACAATTTGTATGGAAACAGAAAAGATCTTGAATAGCCAAAGCAATCTTGAGAAAGAAAGACTGAGCTGGAGGAATCAGGCTCCCAGACTTCAGACTGTATTACAAAGCTACAGTAATCCAGACAGTATGGTACTGGCACAAAAACAGAAATATAGATAAATGGAACAGGATAGAAAGCCCAGAGGTAAACCCATGCATATATGGGCACCTTATCTTTGAAAAGGAGGCAAGAATATACAGTGGAGAAAAGACAGCCTCCTCAATAAGTTGTGCTGGGAAAACTGGACAGCTGCGTGTAAAAGAATTAAATTAGAACACTCCCTAACACCATACATAAAAATAAACTCAAAATGGATTAAAGATCTAAATATAAGGCCAGATACTATAAAACTCTTAGAGGAAAACATAGGCAGAACACTCTATGACATAAATCACAGCAAGATCCTTTTTGACCCACCTCCTAGAATAATGGAAAAAGAAGCAAAAATAAACAAATGGGACCTAATGAAACTTAAAAGCTTTTGCACAGCAAAGGAAACCATAAACAAGATGAAAAGACAACCCACAGAATGGGAGAGAACATTTTCTAACAAAGTAACTGACAAAGGATTAATCACCAAAATATACAAGCAGCTCATGTAGGTCAATATCAAAAAACAAACAACCGAATCCAAAAATGGGTAGAAGACCTAAACAGACATTTCCCCCCAAGAAGATATACAAAGGAAAGGATGCTCAACATCACTAATCAGTAGAGAAATGCAAATCAAAACTACGATGAGGTATCACCTCACACATGTCAGAATGGCCATCATAAAAAAATCTACAAACAAGAAATGCCAGAGGAGGTGGGAAGAAGAGAGAACCCTCTTGCACTGTTGGTGGGAATGTAAATTGATAGAGCCACTATGGAGAACAGTATGGAGGTTCCTTAAAAAACTAAAGATAGAACTACCATACGAACCAGCAATCCCACTACTGGGCATATACCCTGAGAAAACCATAATTCAAAAAAAGAGTCATGTACCACAATGTTCATTGCAGCACTATTTACAATAGCCAGGACATGGAAGCAACCTAAGTGTCCATCAACAGAAGAATGGATAAAGAAGATGTGGCACATATATACAATGGAATATTACTCAGCCATAAAAAAGAAACAAAATTGAGTTATTTGTAGTGAGGTGGCTGGACCTAGAGTCTGTCATACAGAGTGAAGTAAGTCAGAAAGAGAAAAAAAAATACGGTATGCTGACACATATATATGGAATCTAAAAAAAAAAACAAAAAAAACTTCTGAAGAACCTAGGGGCCAGACAGGAATAAAGACGCAGACGTAGAGAATGCACCTGAGGACATGGGGAGGGGGAAGGGTAAGCCGGGACAAAGTGAGAGAGTGACATGGCCATATATACACTACCAAAGGTAAAATAGATAGCTAGTGGGAAGCAGCCGCATGGCACAGGGAGATCAGCTCGGTGCTTTGTGACCACCAAGAAGGGTGGGATAGGGAGGGTGGGAGGGAGACGCAAGAGGGAGGAGATATGGGGATATATGTATACGTATAGCTGATTCACTTTGTTATACATCAGAAACTAACACACCATTGTAAAGCAATTATACTCCAATAAAGATGCTTAAAAAAAAAAAGATAAAAGATAAAAAAAAAACTAACGAGAATTTCAAGTTAAGTTTGCTGAGGGAGGCACCACCTAGACCCACAATGAAGCCAAGTGATCAGGGATTTAAATACACTTTCAAATAGTATGGCCCAATTAAACTCAGATTTTTGTAAAGAATGCACTGACTAGGCAATATTACAATATTTTATAGTATTAGTCATGCCAATTTGTTATCCCGATGGATAATTTTAATTTCTAATGTTCTCAATGTAGGGCATTATAAAAAGATACAGAGTATCACAAAACTACAGTATTTCACTGTAAATTCAGAATGAAGTGGGAAGGTTTAGTGTCTGGTCCTCAAACTGAAGAAAAGGTGCTCTTGAGGGAAATCAGTACTTCAGGTCCAGTGCTTTCAGGATGAATTGGTATAAAAGTGATTGAACTAGAGACTGTTATACAGAGGGAAGTAAGTCAGAAAGAGAAAAACAAATATCGTATATTAATAGTTTTATTACTTAATCACATTAATTAATCATATTAGTTAATTAATCTTATATTAATAATATCACATATATGTAGAATCTAGAAAAATGATACAGATTAACCTATTTGCAAAGCAGAAATAGAAACATAGACTTAGAGAACAAACGTATGGACACCAAGCGGGGATATACTACTGTGTATAACATAGATAACTACTGAGAACCTACTGTACAGCACAGGGAACTCTACTCAATGCTCTGTTGTGACCTAAACAGGAAGGAAATCCGAAAAAGAGGGGATATATGTATACATATAGCTGATTCACTTTGCTATACAGCAGAAACTTAACACAACATTGTACAGCAACTATACTCCAGTAAAAATTTCTTTAAAAAGTGATTATGTTTTCATTTTTGTATTATTTCCAATATTTTCTAGTTCAACTGTTTTTCCTGTTTGCCTTTAATTCCTATAATATTAGGAACTCAAATGGGTTCCATTTCCTAAATGTGAAAAGAATTAGCATCATTTATCTTTTATTAGGTTGGTGCACTTGACAGCAATTTATGTGATTTTGCATTATTGACTTTTTTTTCCTTTTTAAAAGATAGTTTTCATGTTAGCGGCTTATGAGAACGTTGAGGGTTTTTTTTGTTGTTTATTTTTAGTTTCTTTTTTGGGGGGTTCATCTGTATTTTTCCTGGCACTATAATACTATACTGTAATTTGCATATAATTTTAATTAGATCCTTTACAATATCTTGAGTGTTAATAGCTACATTAATGTGTCTTTTTTCTGTTTCTTTTTCTTTCTTTCTTTTTTTTTTTTTTTTAAACAGGACTATATTTTCCATACGTCCTACCAGGAAAAGTACACATTGATCCCATACTCAAAAGTATCATGATCTTCCTATAGAACTGGAACTTGGCTTTATTAAATGAATCAGAAAATGGGTTGATTACAACTGTTTCTTGAAGTTCTTGGCTTGAATGTATGATTGGATATACTTCTTTTTCCTTAGAGATAATTTCTGTCAGATACATTCTTACAAGTGGCATTGCTGGATCAATGAGAATGTATTTTTAAAGCCTCCTGGAGTTACCAAATTGTCCTACTAAAAGGTACTACAGTTAAAATCCTCACCAGCAGAGTAAGAACACACCATGCTGTGGGTAGTCATTAGTTCCCTAATGTGAATAGGGCCTGTGTGGGTGGTCTCAGCTCCCCCCAAAGGACCCCTTGCCCTCAGCTGGCCAGCTTTCAGCTATCAGCCCCAAAAGTGATCATGAAGGGTGGGAAGAGTCCAGGCCTTGTTGCCCATAGGCTGTGTTAGGGCCACCAAGTTGACCCCAAGCACCTTGAGCTGCCCACGCACAGCTACCTCTTCCTGGGCCTTTCAAAATCTTCTGTGGAAGATATATGTGTATTCAAAGGAATGTAGAAATTTGTACTGCTTAAAGGAGTAGATATGAGCATCACAGAGGCAGCAAGACAGTGGAAGTATCCTGGTTTTGGAGGACCAAAGACTTGAGATGCATTAGAACCCACCCACCTACTGGACATATCATCTTTGGCCAGTCAGTGAGGCAATAAGGTTCTCTTGTCTGTAGAATCAGAGTTCTGGATGGCATAACCTTTAAAGGGCTTGCAGCACTAATGTCCACTGGCTCTATGCTTTTTACTGTAAGACATTATTCCGAAGAATACAGTTGGGAGGGCGAGAATAGCCCTTATTTAGTTTGGACTTGAGTAGAGCACATTTCCTTCAGACGAAGGCATAATTTGAATCCACTTAATTGTAAAAGGAAAGACAATCCAGCAGTAAAATTGAAATTGCAGATTAAAGAATAGTCGAATGCATATTAGGGCAAGAGAAGAAAAAGAAATATCGAAATGAAAGAGTCAACATGAAAAGTTACTTCTGTCTTTGTAGGAAGGAAAATTTCTAAATTATATCTATTCAAAACATTATGTCAAGTTCTCCTTCTGGGTCCCCATGAGGGGAATTATGCAAAGTATTGTTTTAAAATATTGTATCAAAATATAAAATTTCTGGTGACTTAACAGCAAGCCTAACATTATTCTGTGTCTGGGAAACTTGGCTCCAAAATATTCAACAGATAATTATTAGTAAAATGATCACAGAAGAACATGTATCACAAAAATTTAGTAAATAATAAGTAAACATATAGAGCAAATTTGTATATTTTTTCATGTTGAATAAGAAGATATTTCCTTTTCTATTGGGTTCAATTCACACAGTTGAATTTTACAGTAAAACAATAGAATATATTATTTTATTCCTTTGTTCCTAAAATATTTGAATAGTGTAAACACTAAACTTCTATGTATCTCATTTAAAAAAAAATGGCTTATATAGAATATTTTATCAGTTAAGACAGTTATTCCAGTAAACATTTCTTGGACCTGTATTATTTATTAAGCACTGTTCTGGGAGTTTTGACAGTAGAGGAGATTTAAAATCATTAAGACAGTTTGGTGAGGAGGGTTGTTGCTTAGTAAATGTTTGTTAAGTGACTATAAAACAAAGACATCACCCTTGTCTTTTGAAAGGCTTATTCTACTCACTAAACTTTCTGGAACAACTTTTTGAAAAGAAAAAAAAAAAAAAAAACAAGCCGAGATTGCTTAGTGGTTACCTTATTTTACAGTATGAAATAAAAGAAAATGAGAAGTAAATGCTAATATTTCACTTTTCAAATAGTGCTTAAACAAACTTTTCATCCTGAGCATTCTATTGTCATTATTTCTAATGAATCCAAAGGTGTTGTTTGTTTTCCTATAGTCATTTACCTAATTATACTTAGAAAGTGTGAGTGGGTATACATATTCATAATTCTTATGCAAAGGTTATTAAGAACTTCAAGCTAAAAAAATATGTCAGAACGCCACAACCCTACAATTTTACTGAAATAAAGACAGGGAATTTTTGAAGTTAAAAAGAACCTTTGAGTCCAACCCCACAATTTATAAAGTCAGTGACTTGCCCAAAGGCGAATCTGCATCTGCCTGTGTCCCAGGTAGTACTAGGGGGTGCAGTTCTGGACTTTTCCCAGTTTACCCATTCAACCACCTACAATGTTGTCATTAGTCCACCCACAAGTGACCACTACCTCTGCAATAATTTCAAAAATGTTGAAACACTTTTTTTTACAAAAAGGCTGATAATATCCCTAGATAAATTTCCAATTCCCTTGACTATATAGATTTATGAAACTTGAAATAATCTGACTTTGTGTAGGTGAGTGAGTTCTACGGTGTTATTCAAAATAAGATTAGTCATAATGAAACTCTGTTAAACATGTAGCAGGGAAACTAATTCACAATCTACAACATTTCATGTTGAATATTTTACTTGTATTCATTATGTCCCTCTGCAGCAAACAGAATGAATGTTGCATATAAAGGTGCTTCTATTTTGAAGTTGAACTGAAGGCAGATGATGACTGAGTGACTGAACAAGTTTATAAATTTCTTGTTATGTTAAATTGAAATTAAAACCCAAGTCATCAGATTGTGAGTTAGTGCCTAGTGTAGAATTCCTGCAAGATTAGCTTATGCAAACGAACTCCCAGTGGAAATAAGGGTCTGACTTTGAGTATCTGGGTACTTTTTTTTTTTTAATTATTTATTTATTTTTGGCTGCATTGGGTTTTCGTTGCTGCGTGCGGGCTTTCTCTAGTTGCGGCGAGCGGGGGCTACTCTTCATTGCGGTGCGTGGGCTTCTCATCGCGGTGGCTTCTCTTGTTGCGGAGCACGGGCTCTAGGTGCGCTGGCTTCAGTAGCTGTGGCACATGGGCTCAGTAGTTGCGGCGCACGGGCTTAGTTGCCCCGTGGCATGTGGGATCTTCCCGGACCAAGGATGGAACCCGTGTCCCCTGCATTGGCAGGTGGATTCTTAACCAACTGTGCCACCAGCGAAGTCCCTATCTGGGTACTTTTAACTTTAGCACATTTCTCCTCAAATAAACATCAAACACAGCAATAGAGGTGGTGTAACTATAAATCAATTTTAGCTGTGAGTAACCATACAGACCAATGTGTTTTAATAAAACCCATGGCAAAGTTGAGAGTAAATATATTAGCTTTGAAAATCTGTTAGTAGAACAAAACCAAACACAAACCTATTCAAATTCAGGAAACCCAAATTCCATCCAGAGAAGAAGGGTGTTAAAGAAAGCTAGATTTCCCAGAGTTGTCTCTGTGGTCAAAACATCCCTCTGGATGATTCACAGACTATAATAATAATTCGCCGCACATAGATTTTCTCCAAATAATCGTGACTAACTGCAGCTGTTATTGCTTCCTTGGGAGACCTTTTCCTGCTGGGCTGAACTCTAATTGTTTTTATTTATTAGACCATTTGTTAGGCCCCTGGTATAACTGTACACATCATTCGCAGTCTCTCCTCTTGAAAAACTTAAAGCTTTATTCATGAGGCTGTGGGTACGTGCTCACGGCCGTGTGGCTGTATTTAACTAAAATACAACTTTGTCTCAGTCCTCCACAGTGAGGTGGGGTGGAGGAAACAGGTCACCAAGAGTGAGAACAGCACCATCCAGAGAGATGCGTATCATGTTTTCTGTACAATCTGGTCAAATATTTAAGACGGCAGAGCAAATAAATTAATGTCGGTAGAATTACTATCTGTAATTGTTTCTTTTTAATGTCTGGGAGGAAAGAAATCAATGGATTTCTTCCAAAATTCGTCCTCTAATTGAATAACAACATTTTTCTTAATGTAACTTTAATTGAATATTTATCTAGAGGCAAATTGAGATCTTGTGCAGATGAACAAAACCAAGTATTCCCCGCCATCATGACACTCCTTTAATTTCATGTAATGCTGATGAACAGTACAAGTAAGTACAAATAAAGGGAGAAGAAAGATTCATTTTAAAATGATCCATTCTATTATAGAGCCTTGAGGTTTTCTTTTTCATACTTTTTTTCCCTTGGTCTTAAGGCAAGTCATGATTAGTTACAAAAGAATTACACGGCTATAATCAGGAACCAAAATTGTCTTTCCTAGTTGTTTTGCAATGCACAATATGCTAATAAGCTGTTCATTAAATGGGTATTTTCTATTTCATTTAAGAAAAAAAAGCCCTTTGTATTACCAAACTTTGACTATTTTCATAGAATGAGCTAGAATCATATATTTGGAATAATTTACAGAGATTACAACAGCTTATTACTTTGTAGCTTACCTCAGAGTGGGCAAAATTAGATCTAAGTTTTTGTACAGGACTGCTCCAAGAACAAAGACCGATGATTCATCTAATTCTAGAAAGAATAAAATTTAAAAATGTTAGCAAAACAGCAAGAAAAATACTGTGTCTTATAAAACCTTAATCTCCTAATTACAAGGGGATTCCAGTATCTGCTGATGCAAAGCCAGGTATAAGAAATTCCTTCTTAACCGTGCTGGGCAAGTGAGCCCACACACTGCATGCATTAATTGTAGCTCCAGAAGATGTACTTTCAGTGGTTTTGTGTCATGAAGTAACTTTCCTGCAGGCTGAGACAAGAAGCGGCTGTAGTTACGGCTAAGGAGTTTAAATTCCCAATGATATGGGGGAGAGCCAATTCTCTTTTGGAGCTCTCAGTTAAAATGTCAAAATTTCCAACGTAAGAATTAAGACCACAATGTCACTCTTGAAAAGGGCCATTAAATTTTAGAGGCTACCGAAGATGTGCTTAAAACTTAATTTTTTGTTAGATTTGTTTTTAGATACCAACTTTTTTTAAAAAAAGTGAGGCAGAAACAATTATTTTGCATGGAATGGAAAATCCAACACATTTCAATACCTAAACTTAAAATCTTAGGCCAAGTGCTTTACACTGGGATGAGACTGCCAGCACTGAAATTTGACCCTGACAAGCTCGGGTCTATAATTTGCACTTGTATTTTTTTTTTTTTTTCATTTTAATAGATCCTTTCCTCAAGTAAATTCAGATTTAAAGCCCAAATTAGGTTTTCTATAGTTACAAAATGAGTTTAGAGTCGTGATTGCAGACTGTTCCCTGAATTGCTAAATACATGGGAATTTATGCCAAGTGTATTATTAAATTGAACTTATAAATTTTTTGTTCGAGGCTTAAATTATTTCACATATTTACCTTTTGATGATATGGGGGTAAAGATGCTCTTTGGAATGACCACCCTGTCTTCTGAGTTTCTTGCCCAGTCAACCATGCCCTTCCGTCCTTTCATTGGGAAGTTGATGTCTGTTAGAACAGAGGCTGCGGGAAGCTTCTGAATGCTAGCCACTGTGAAGAAAGAAGTAATGATGTCAACTAAAATCTTTCAGTGTTATCAAAATTGATCAAATTAAACCTTGCAGTATATTAAGAATAAAATTTCCAGTCCTAATTGTATTTGTCAGAGCTATAAAACATGCTGATTCCTTCAAATTAGAGGATATTCATTAGGGCTGCTGACTTTTCCTTATTAATTTGGTTTCTGTTGCTTTCAGCAGGCATCATACAGTGACAGTCAGCGGCTGGGTGGACAGTCTCACGAGCACGGACAGGTGCGGTCATCCCGGTTGTTCATGATTGGCCTCCATTCCCATTGTTAGAATCCCCTACTGTATTTTTATCAAATATGTTGATTAACACACCTGATTCACAGACTGACATTTTCATTTAACTCTGAACTTCGTCTTCAGAACAAGTTTTCTGCACCTACCTCTGAACACTATCTTTGGAACAAAATTTCCTGGATGAGATGGGGTACCGCGAAGACATGAAAAACAAACACATTGCTTTGGGAGGCAGACTGTCAGGATTCAAATAATGAAGCACTAAAAATGCCATAACCACAGAGCCAATATAATATGCAGAAGTGTGTAACGGACAGTAATAACAAACGATTCTTAAAATGCACACCCACAATTGAAAATAATAAATGTGTATATGTGAATGGAGAATTCTGTCTTTACTCACAGTAAGTATTTTAATATATATTGAGAAAATTAATGAATAATATGTTTGGTAATGCCTGAATATATTTTTATTATATATATTGTATATATACACTCACATACACATCTATATGTAACTACATATAACAAAACTATGACAGTAAACACTCAAGCACTTATTGAGTGCACAGAGTTTCAATTAAGAAATGTAATCTGTAGAGCTTTTACATAGGTCCACACTTGTTCCACATTAAAGTTTCAGGTGTTCCCTGGAAGATTTAAATGGAAATATGATGAGGAAACTCTAAAAGCTATCCCAATAAGAAAGGTGAAGTAAGAAACCATTAGACACCTCATAAGTGGATTTCATTCAAAAGAAACTTGTAATTAAAACAAGAGAGGATGAAAACTAAGAATTTAACAATATTAGTTGTATAAATCTATTACCGTACCAAAGGCTTAGTTGCAAATTAAACTGATAATGTATTACTATATTTTATTAAAGCTCTTTCAGGCAATTATACACATCCATTTTCAGCATAGGATAGAATTTCATTTGGCCTGTAATTTGACATAATAAGCTTAAAAAAGGATTTTGTAACTAAATGTTGAAGGAAAGAGGGTGCTGGGTAACTCATAAATTATTATGGATGTGAAAGGCTGTTTTTGGACAACATCTCTAATTCTATTAGTTTCTTTAATAATTTGAACAATATAGTCTTGATTGTCCAGAAATAACCCAGTTCATGTGTCCTAAAGGGTCCAAAGCCTCCAGTGCGCACAGATGGACAGATCAGCACATTAGTAGCATGCTTTTTCTTAAGGGCCCTACAAGCTTTATCCAATATGCAAAACTAAGTTCATCTACTTCCAAATTCCTTGACTCTAACTTTGGTTGTCTTGGTGTTTAGAGGAAATTTATTTCACCTCTCTGCTCTAAAAACTGATGAAAAGAAATGAAGGTTTTTCTGATTTCTGGTTTCTACTATAAAGGAAAACAAACAAGAGAGAAACTGTTGGATCTTGAGGTCTAATAATTCCTCTGTTTCTATATACATTGGATAGAAAACAAAAATAAATAAACAAACAAAAGGAATAAATAACATATGGAGGAAGCTTATTCTGTACCAATTATATATCACTTTATCCTGAATAAATGCTGGTCTAATACCTTATTCTTAAAAATATAAAAATGAGATAATTATACATGCATGTATCTCACATTATGAAATGCATTCATTCTTCAGTTGGAGGTACATTGGGTATTAAATGATGACTATATAGATTAGATCGACTTTTGAGTCTAGACTAAAGGAATATAAAAATCAATTAGGATCACTAACTTCTGCAAGAAGTCCTTTAAGTTGCATAGTATTGAGCATCAGAAGGATATAAAAACAAACATGTATTCATTAATTTTAGTAGATACGTAGTCCATAAAGTAAGATGGTATTTTCAATAAATACATTATGAAAAGGGATATGACTTCACAGACTGATAAGCTTCAAATCTAGCCTTCAAATTATCAGTATACATGTTCTTTAAAATATGCAGTATTTAAAATTGTACATCTTTACCTTAAACCTACTTAGGAAGATGCCTAAGGTGACACTGCGGTTCTTCATGACCCTGCAGTGATTAATTAACATGAAAAACTATTTCCATACAGCAAAAATGATTTAAAGATGACTTTTTTTTTTTTCTCCTTCTTTCAGTCCCTGTACCAGAAACTTGGACCAATCCAATCCTCAATTCCTTCCCTTCTTCACTGAAGTTCTCCAAAACCCTCAGGTAAAATTTAAATGCAGTTAGTCTTTAGGGAACTAGGGAGCTCAAAAGAGGTAAGATTAAAAATGAATACCTTACATATATCCAGAGAAAACCATAATTCAAAAAGATATATGCACCCCAATGCTCATAGCAGCACTATTCACAATAGCCAAGACATGGAAGCAACCTAAATGTCCATCAACAGATGAATGGGTAAAGAAGATGTGGTACATATATACAATGGAATATTACTCAGCCATAAAAAAAGGAATGAAATAATGTCATTTGCAGCAACATGGATGGACCTAGAGATTATCATACTAAGTGAAGTAAGTTAGACAGAGAAAGAAAAATAGCTTATGATATCATTTCTATGCGGAATCTAAAAAAGTAATACAAATGAACTTATTTACAAAACAGAAATAGATTCACAGACATAGAAAACAAACTGATGGTTACCAAAGAGGAAGGGGTGGGGGAGGGATGAACTAGGAAGTTGGGATTAACATATACACACTACTACATATAAAATAGTAACTATCAAGGACCTACTATACAGCACAGGGAACTAAACTCAATATATTGTAATAACCTATAAGGAAAAGAATCTGAAAAAGATACAACATTATAAATCAACTATACTTCAATTTAAAAAAAAAAAATGCCTTAAAGTATGTCTAGAGTACATATGTGTCTAGTGCTGCCAAAGGACATCAGTGCAAAGCATGAGGGCACAATCTATGTACTTTGCTTCTGTAACAATTGCTGCATTAAAACCAATCATTGTGGGTGTTTAGATGATAGAGCGTCTTTCCTCAAAAATTGAGAAAACATCTTTTTTACAGAAGATTAAAGTGGTTAAAAAAAACCTCAAAGGACACAATGTCCCTGAACAAATAGGCACATCTTGAATGCTCCAAGAACTACCTTAAATTCACTGTATAGTGTTTTAATTACAACTCTAGATTTGATTTCTTATGCAATAAAAATAGGTGACTCATCATGGATAAACCTTGGAACAAACCCAGCTGACTTTCAGTTTGCATTTTTAATGCTTTCATTTTGCATTTGGATATGCAGCATAAAATCCTCTGACAGCATCATGTCTGTTATTGGCCAAGTTCTCAAAGGATTGAGGTTCGGTATAGATTTCTGCTCAACAGAAAGCATAAGGGAATGTTTGCAAATGGGTCTAAAAGCACATGAGCTGTTCTTTTGCTTTTGTTTTATGTAACCACTGAGCTCTCCTTTGGTTCATCAAAGCAAGTGGCGCTTCTAACCTGTTCCTGAGGAAAATCATGAGGTTTTAGCCCTTTGTCCCTATTAACTGAGGTCCTGGATGATGGGGACTCTTGTCCTTTTCATCCTTGTAATGAGAATGGCCCACTACAGTTGAATCAGTTGCATCATGAACAAGAAAATAAGGGATAAATAAGGAGTTTGGGATTAACATATACACACTGCTATATATAAAAAAATAGATAATCAACAAGGACCACAGGGAACTCTACTCAATATTTTGTAATAATCTATAAGGGAAAAGAATCTGAAAAAGAATAAATAAGTATATATATCACTGAATCACTTTGCTGTGCACCTGAAACTAACACAACATTGAAATGAACTATACTTCAATTAAAAAAAAGACATAATGAGAAAAAATAAGGCATCTGGAAGGAAAATGCTAGAGAGTGAAAGTGTACGGTAAATGGTGTAGGAAACAGAATGGGCAAATGAGGGCAGTCAGAGGTAGGTGGCAGTTTACCGGAGTGGGGTAAGCGTGGACTCGGGATCTGGGCCCTGGATTCAAATCCTTGGTAGTTTAGGCTAACTATGATGTCCTAGTTTTTTAGGGCCTGTGCCAGTTCACCTCTGATATTTTGTACAATTATGATTAACATCCCCTATCACTCTCAAAAGTCTCATTTTAGAAGATAAATTCCAAGTTCATTTATATGTTGTGTGACACTAGGCAAATTGCCTAACCTCTCTGTGCCTCAATTTCCTCTTCTGTACCATGGGAATAATAATATTATCTACCTCACTAGGATGCTGGAGGATAAAATAAGTAACTATAGGCCAAGACGCGGGAGTTGGGTGCCTAACTAGGACCTGGAGCATGGGTGGTCCTATGGAAGTGTTGGCTATTCCAGTAGGTTTTCTCATAATCACTTCCAAGGGAACGTGGGAACTACCTCATTGTGTGTCCATAGTATGATAAAGTATTTGACTTTTACAACAAACATTCTGTTTTGGTTGTCCTTCTGTGACCTTAGGCATAGGATTACAGAGTCAAAACTTAATGTTGACTATATTCAGATGATCAAAGGCAGGAATTGCACTTAAAATAAATAGAGATCATCCTTTAGTACTTTAATGCACCACTAAGGAGTGAATAAGCTTTCCTTTTTACTTATCCCTTCCCTCCCTCCCCCCTCCCTCCTTTCCTTCCTTTTTTCTGATAACTTCTGCCAGAGGCAAGAGGGTGCCTTCTCTGGTTATTTGGCTACCCAAGGTCAGTCAGGTTAAAAATCTATTGGCTGCATCGTGAATGACAAATTCAATACTTCCGTTGCAGCCATGGCCACAGACTGCACAGAGAACTTCAAAAGCACTACTTTTAAGCACTGACCTAAGTGCTTAATGCAGTGACTCACATTCCATAATGAGTGGAGGGAACTCCCAAGGGAGGACACCTAATAATCATAGGCCCTTCATCGTCGGGGGCAGATGAAGAAGAAGCTGTTTACGGGATGCCCTAAAAGCAGTCCTTCTCATTGCTTCCTTCTATTGATGTTTCCCATATATTTAAGGTTTGCATCATTTCTCATGTCTATTCAGAGGGAACAACTTACAAACAGGGTCCTGACTCACCAATATTAGAAAATTGGCCAGTTATCAAAATGGAATTGCTTGTGGAAAACATCACTCGATATTACTAGATGGTCACCTGCACAGTTTCAAAATCCTGTAAGTAAAACTTGGGAGGGAGGAAATGATGCATTGCATCAGTGTGTTAGAAAGCGACTCAACCATAATAGAAAAGAATATGAAAAAGAATGTATGTCTATGTATAACGGAATCACTTTGCTGTACAGCAGAAATGAACACAACATTGTAAATCAACTCTACCTCAATAAAATAATTAAGAAAAAAACAAAAAGGAACTCAGTTCTGCTCTTGAACCCATATCAAGAACACGGGGGCTGAGCAGAGCCTCTATGTAGTGTGACCCCCCTGGCACTTAGCAGCTTAAGAAGCCATTATTTTCCTATGGCAATGCTGAGTGGCTTGTAAACTACTGAGGGTATTTGGAAGGGAAGGGAAGCACAGCTGATTTTATTGCACACTTGCCATGGCCTTGGCACTGTCCTTAACTGATTCAGCACATATTTATCATGTGGTTCCTCTGTGCTAGGCCCTGTTTCTAGCACAGCACTTGGCCAGATGCCTTAAACATGATACCTTATTTAATATTTAAAACAAGGCTAGGAGGTATTGGTGTTGTCAGTATCCTTATTGTTACTATCTGTACCTTCCTTTCTTAAATGAGGAAGAGGACACTTAAGTGGTGGCATTGTGATTCAAATCTCAGTTGCCTACTCAGAAGTATAGGATTTTGTACTGTGGGATGCAGTTTGATTATACTTAACACATAAACAGCAAATTTACTTTGCCTTACTGTAATATTTTTGCACTAAATATAAAAGACGGACATAGTGACTCAATTAGAGGAAATCAAACTATCTTTCTTGCCCAACAGAAGATCAAAACTAGGCACCGGGCTTCCCTGGTGGCGCAGTGGTTGAGAATTTGCCTGCCAATGCAGGGGACACGGGTTCAAGCCCTGGTCTGGGAAGATCCCACATGCCGCGGAGCAACTAGGCCCGTGAGCCACAACTACTGAGCCTGCGCGTCTGGAGCCTGTGCTCCGCAACAAAAGAGGCCGCGATAGTGAGAGGCCCACGCACCACGATGAAGAGTGGCCCCCGCATTCCACAACTAGAGAAAGCCCTCACACAGAAACGAAGACCCGACACAGCCAAAAATAAATTAATTAATTAATTTAAAAAAACAACAAAAACAAACAAACAAAAAACCCTAGGCACCACTGAAGAGCAATGGTTATCAAAAGGGAATGCAGATATCATACATACACACACTTTAATTCGTCCATCATGATCTCCAACATCGTTTCCAGGAAACACTCAGACGTTCAAACAGAGAGATTCTGAGTTTCTCTCCTCCCCACTCTGTTTCCCCCGTTTACTCTGTCTCCTTCCCAAGGGCTGGAATTGGAGTGCTGAGGGTTGCGGGGAAAGGGCAGGCTCCCTGAGAGCAGCCTGGAGACACCGTTTCCCAGGAAACAGAGGAGGTGGGAGGGGCGCCTGCAAGGACCAGGGTGCTGAGAGCTGAGAGCATCCATCAGTGCAGCCTCCGCCATCCCCACTACAGGGTGTGGCATCCTCACATCCCAGAGAAGCACACAGAGATTTAGCTGAGAAACGTTCTTCCCACTAGGAGTTCACAGATTTGTTTTCAGAGAAAAAGCAGGCTCCCCTGATATTTAAAAGTAGACAAACTTGATAGGCAGTCAAGAAAGTAACCATGTGGCAAGTCAAAGATTTTTTTCAACTTGCTACTTTCCAATGACATAGTATACATAGTGAAACTTTAAATAATTAACCATTTTGTCTATTCCTTTCTGGCGTCAAAATCAAAAAACTTGTGAATTATCAGCTTCAGATTCTGTTTTTTTATCCATGAGCCGGTTTCAAAGCCTGGGATCCTCTGCAGTACAAGGCATGTTTCTTATTTCTGCTCTTGGCCTTTTGGCCAAACTTCAGTGCTCTCTACGGAGGATCTCCTCAGCTTCTTCTCAGGTCACTCCTACTCCCCAACATGCAATCCTGCTGACACACATGTTTACATGATTACATGGTACATCCCCAGGCAGACACACCACCCTTGTTCAAGCTGAACTCTCTCAACCAAGGACGGGCAAACTACAACCTACGGTCCAGATCTGTCCTACCAGCTGTTTGTGGATGGTCTGCAAGCTAAAAGTGGTTTTCACATTTTTAAGTGGTTGAAAAACATCAAAAGAAGAATTGTATTTCTTGGCATGTGAAAATTAAATAAAATTCAAATCTCAGTGTCCACAAATAAAGCTTTATTGGAACACAGACACACCGTTCATTCACATGAAGCCTAGGGCTGCTTTTAGGCAACAAGAGCAGAGTTTAACAGTTACAGCAGAGACTGTACGGTCCACAAACCCTGAAATATTTATTATCTGGCCCTTTACAGAAAAGGTTTGCCTACCCATGTTGCAGACATATATCGGAGAAAGTATTTTTAAATATTACAATCTTTCTTTAAAGAGAAATACATTCTAAAATATCTTATTTTCTGCACTTTTTCTGTTAACTATTGCATGTTCTTTCTGATGGCCTTTTTCTTTCTATGGTATGTAAAGTTTAATGAGGGAAATTTAACCTGATTATACCAATTTTCTTTCAGGTTTTAAAAAGGGTATGTCGGGCTTCCCTGGTGGCGCAGTGGTTGAGAATCTGCCTGCTAATGCAGGGGACACGGGTTCGAGCCCTGGCCTGGGAAGATCCCACATGCCGCAGAGCGGCTGGGCCCGTGAGCCACAACTGCTGAGCCTGCGCGTCTGGAGCCTGTGCTCCGCAAGGAGAGAGGCCCGCGCATCGCGATGAAGAGTGGCCCCCGCTTGCCACAACTGGAGAAAGCCCTCGCACAGAAACGAAGACCCAACACAGCCAAAATCAATCAATCAATCAATCAAACATACGCATCTGATTCAAGATCCTCATTAAAAAAAAAAAAAAAAAAAAAAAAAAAAAAAAAAAAAAAAAAAAAAGGGTATGTCACTTATAAATTTTCATCTTCTCTACACAAGTAGTTCATGATTTCATTCATCACACAAATACAAAACAAAATGTGATATGCAAATCAATTTTGCATGTATACCTGAATGGTAACACCAAATCAATAAAGAAAATGCTTTAGGAAGTAAATTCTCCCTCTTCTCCCAACCAGTGAAATGAAGAACAGTATTCCTGTCCTTCCTTCCTAGAGGAAGGAACTTTAGATGATAATAAACCAAGTAAAAACAAATGAGAGCGTTTGTGTATGCAGCATTGTGTGTGTGCGTGTGTGTGTGATGTATTGTTTTGATATCTATGGGTATTCAAACCTTACCAGGGGAGTGAGGCAGGAACCTGTGAGAAGTCAAGCACCCATGCAGTCAGGAAACAACAACTGAAGTCAACAATCCCAGGGCTTCCCAAGATAGTGATCATCCATCCCCAGAAGAGTACTGGCAATGCCAAGTGCTACGACTTGACAGGAGGACGATCACTGTAGACTCAAGAGTTCTGTCTGGAAATTCATTCATCCAGCAAACTTCTATTGATCCCTGAGAGTGTTGCAAGCAGGGTCTTACCACTGAGGACCTAGCAAGTGAGCAAGAGACACAAAGTCTTTGCCCTTAATGAGCTTGCAGTCTAGTGGGGGAATGCACACAGTTCGTTAGTGAAGAAACAATTCAGATGATTCAAGGTTGTGACAGGTGGCATGAAAGAAATAACTGATGAGATGGCACGTGGTCAGTCAGCCAAGGAAGGCCTCTCTGAAGAGGGAGAATGTGGGCTGTGGTTTGACAGCTGAGTATAAGTTAGGGGAAGAAGAAAGAGCCTGTGCAGACCCAGAGCCTGCAAAAGGGCTGTGATGTTCCAGAAGTATCAGAATAGCAGTGTCTGGGTATGAGGTGAGGGAACTTACTGCGCCCTAGAAAAAGAGTAATGTTTTTAATAGAGCATGAAGATTTAGGTAGAGAAGCAGTCAAACAAAGGGCTGGAAATGACACTTTAGGCTAAGTGATCTGGGATCTAGAGCATGATCAAATTTAGAACTTAGAGATGTAAACTGGTTGTCTTCTAATTAGAAGTAATGTAAACAACGAGGCCCTACTGTAGATCACAGAGAACTATATTCAGTATCCTGGGATAAACCACAATGGAAAAGAATATGGAAGAAGTTGTATACATACACTGAGTCACGTGTCTGTAAAGCAGAAATTAACACAACATTGTAAATCAATTATACGTGAATAAAATAAATTTTTTAGAAAAGAAGTAATAGTTGATAATGTGGACATGGATAAGTTTCCCCCAAAAGAGAGAATACAATGGACAGATTCATTCATTCAACAAATATCAATTGAGTACCTATCACATGCCAAGCACAGTTGTGGGCACTGGAAATACACCAGTGAACAAAACAGTTAAAGTCCTTGCCCTCATGGGACCAGCATGGTATCTGGGGAGAGACAGGGGACAAACAAACAGAGCTAGATCGAATGTCAGTAACAGTAAATGATCTGCTAGGGAACGGTGAGTGAGGTCGGGGACCTTCACTAAATAGTGGAAGCTTCTTTGGTCGGCTGGCTTCCGTGCAGACACCTGCAGAAGAGACATAGTGAGCTGTGTAGACATCAAGAAAATGACAGAAAAAGGGCTGAGAAGTGTAGTTTAGGAGAGATTCACTTTTAGAGGGTAAAGAGAACTAATCAGGGAAAGACACCAAAAAAAAAAAGGAGAGATAAAAAGATAAACCACAATAGTAAACTAACTGTGAAACAGAAAGATGTATTTTAATAATGCCAGAGTGGCTTTACAAGAAGTCAAAGGCTTTATAAAAATTATGGAAAAGGGTCACTGGTTTAGAAAAAGGAAAACCATACTCTAAAATTAGGTTCTGGCCATGCTCTACTGCAGAGTTGGTAAACTTCCTATAAAGGGCCAAAAAGTAAATATTTTCAGCTTTGAGGGCCACCGAGTCTGCTAGGAGGACCTGGAAGCCACCCCAGACAATTCATAACTGAATGGTCATGCAAGAAAATGTGGTATTTAATCATAGAAGAACAATTATCTGATGTGACCAATATTGTGGTTCTCTAGTTCAACAAACATTTTTTGGGGAAAAACTCTTGATTTCCTGCCACCAAGGCACTTCTCCTCCATCTTCCTAGAAGGTGCCACCAGGTACTCAGATGTTTGAACCAAAAACGCAAGGGTTGTCCTGGTTTTCCTGCATCTCCTACAACCATCCATCAACACCATGCTTCTTCCCTCTGTCTCCTTTCCAGATCCTTCTGGAAGCCTCCAGTATCTCTCACCTGAGCTAATTCAAGGGCCGCCTGATGGGCTTCCTTGATTCCACTCTTGTTCCTTCAAGTCCTTCTCTCAGAAACCAGAGTTAACTTTTAAAAATGTAAATCACACCATGTTGTTCTCTTACTTGAAAGAATTCAGTGGCCCATCAGTGCTTTTAGAGTAAAATCCAGATCCACACGAGGGCCTCCCAGGCTCCGCATGGCTGGCGCCTGCCTGTCTGTGGGTCACGGCCAAACCACCGTCCTGCTCGCTGCCCCTGGTCTTTCCTCTCCACCACAGGGCTCTTCCTCTCCAACTAGAATATTCTTTTCTACTCTTATCCTCGAGTGTCTGCTAAATTGTGTTTTCCTTAGCTTGGTCTGTCTGAACCGCCCAATCTAAAGAAGTTCAGCTCCCTCATTCCTCTCTATTATATCACCTGTTTATTTTCTTTATGGTTCTATATTCATAGGTAAATATTATCCAGCTTTATGTTGATTTATTATCAGCCTCACACACTGCACTATAAGCTCCAAAAGGAAAGGAATTCTCCCTATTTACTGATATGTACTAGGGTCCTAACATCTAGTAGGTTTGACACAGCTCCTTGTAAATTTTTGTAATGAATGAGGTTTTCCAAAGGCTCACTAGCAAGCACTGGGGTTTAATGTGATATCTTTGGGCCCTGAAGACAAAGACACTTGGTTTTCCAATTACTTTGTGATCTTTGGCAAGTCATTTAACTGCATTTTACCTTGACCATCTGTAGAAAATCAATAGCCTTTCATGAGGATTAAGCCAAAGACAGCTCATTTCTTACACACAGTAGGACTTGATATATGTCAGTTTCCTTTTATCCTTCACCTCAACCATTCTCCGCCTTGTAAAAAACACCGTGGAAGATCCAAAATTTAAAAAGAAAAAAATCCTTGCATAGGAAGAAACTACAACCTGGTGAGACACCTGTTTAACACAAATATCTTCAGTATGGGCCGAACGGGTATAAGAACTCTTCTTCTGAACTCCAAACCTGCCTACTTCAACTCTTCAATGGTATGTCTCCAGGCATCTCCAGTGTAGCATCTCTGGAGCTTAACTCTTGATTTCCACCCACTCTTCATCAAAATATTCTTTCCCTTAGGAGCCTTTTCCATCTCTAACAGGGTACCTCCACCTACCCTTTTCTCAGGACACTAAACAGTAAGTTATCCTCCATATTCACCTGCCAGAAGGCCATTCATCACTGTGGTCACTGTTTCTCTTCCAAAACATAACTCAAACTTGGCCCCTTATGTCCTCCTTGATGGCCACCCAAGAATCCACCAAGACATGGAAACAATCTAAATATCCATCAACAGAGGAATGGATAAAAAGATGTGGTACATATATACAATGGAATACTACTCAGCCATGAAAAAGAATGAAATAATGCCATTTGCAGCAACATGGATGAACCTAGAGATTATCATACTAGGTGAAGTAAGTCAGACAGACAAATATCGTAGGATGTCACTCATACATGGAATCTAAAAAATGATACAAGTGAACTTATTAACAAAACAGAAACAGACTTGCAGATATTGAAAGCAAACTTATGGTTACCAAAGTGGAAACATGGAGGGGAGGGATAAATCATGAGCTTGGGATGAACACACACACACTACTCTATATAAGATAGCTAACCAACAACAACAAAAAGAATGACTGTTGGGAGGAAAATGAATACAGGAGCTCTATATTTGTGAACATCATTTCTTTCCCCTCAAGCTCAGAAAACAGTTTTGGTCTTTGGATCATAAAACCAAACAACCCAAAATAATCCCCAAATAACAATTACTCTTCCTCACTACACACATGCACGCACAAACACATAAAAACACACACTCTAAGACTGAGTGCTCTATTTCACTACAAAAATGTATATGTCATTAAAAAGGGCACACAAACCAATTACAACTTTGCCTATGTAGTCTAAAGTGTACTGCTCAATAATATACTTACTTTGCTGTTAAGAAATTGGTATTTTAGAAGTAAACATTACATATTTCTAATCTACTAGGATACTTTTTGAAATATTATGGATTCTTGGAATACATTTTAAAGATGATAGAGATTATCCTCTTTAGTAAAAACATTATTACATTTTAGGGAAGGCAAAGAAAAAAAGTGAAGGAGTTAGGGAAAGTTAAAAGAGAATTAATCAGGCAATGAGTTTGGGGAAAGCAAAAGGAGACTGCCTAGAAAAAAGGAGAGGACAATTAAGGCTCTCAAATAATGAAGACAAGATTCTTCAAAAGAAAGAAGGTTCATACTTCAAAAAGTAATAAAGTAGCCCAAATGGATATTGAAGTTGACCATTAAAACGTTTTGTAGTGGCAAAGGAAACGTTTCAGTATCTTCGTCCCAACTATATTCCCCTGTATTCCTACTGCACTTTAGAGCCCTTTTAATAATTTCAGCGTATCAAGCTTTATTTGATATCAGAATATATATTTGGATATATGAACTTTTATCCAATGTAAATCATTCCTGTATGAACTGTTCAGTCCCTACGAATATAAAATCCTATTTTGTAGTTATCAGCTGCAACTTGAATAAAATTACTGTCCAGCATATAAGGTTATGTGGCCTTTACAGCCTGTTATTATTGGGTTTTCAATTCAGTTTAACTTTTATTAAAAAGTATCTTCATTCTCTGATGTAACTTTAAAGGAAAAAACATGAATTTTCCCCTAAGCCCATAGTATGAATTTTAATGTTATCTAAAAGAACTGCATTTTGGTTGATAAATATTTTAGGACATATACACAAGGACACACTCATTCACACTTGCTCTCTCGTATTCATATGCCACCGACCAAAACAGAAGATAAAATTAAAGAAAACACATTAAACTAACCACATAAGTCATTAGTTACATTTCTAAAGTTAAAGTTCTTCACATGAAAAATTTACGTGGGCAACAAACGCAGAAAAATATTCTGGACTATGCAAAAGACATTATTTAAGGACAAAAGAGAACTAATTCATTTATGAATTCAGGAGGATTTAGCACTACAGAATTATTTAATGCATCTATAGAGGCAGTTGATACAATTTTGCAGGTGATGGATTACGTGTTAAGGGGCAGAAATTATAAAATTAAAGCCGAAAAAATTCTTCTGTATAAATCATTCAGGAGAGCTAGGATTTGACTAATGACAAATAAATACATGGAAGAGAGGAGCCTCTTAAGATAGCAAAGTGCAAGTACCAATGAAATGTTTTTGGGCCATTTGTGTCATTACACTACAGAAGACAACTGCATAACAAACTATCTCCAAACAGACAGGCGTGGTACCAGTGGTTTTCCAGATTTAGTTACAGTATCTACCTAGAAGCCTGGGATCCTGGCTGCTTTGTTAAATAAACAGTAAGTGTACTATTGAGATTAAGAATAATGACAACAACCAAAAGCTTAGGGTCTTAAATTTAGGTAGCAACTTTGGAAGCTCCCTGGAGGAGCAGACTGTGAATATGGGGATGGAGTGACCTGACCAAAGTCACATACCCTATCAGTAGCAGAGCCCATATCTGGCCCTACATTTGTCCACTATCAATTACTGAGGGCCTATTACATGCCAGATGATGTGTATATCTTTAATCTTTACAATAACTCTTCAGGAAAGATATCATTACCTCTACTTTAGAAAGGAGCACACTGAGGGATTTAGAGATGAAATAATCTGCAGAAGGTCAGTTAGTTGTGATATAGCAAAGGTTTGCAGCCAGTTGGGCTCAAAAGCCAGCGTGTTTTCTTGGATACAAAACAGCATCCCCGCTTCCACTGTATAAAAGAGTATCAGTCTTTAACTTTAATCTGGGTCAGAGTTTTCTGTCAAATTCAGATGAGAACCTTTTTTTTTTTTTTTTTTTTGGAATTCAGTGAAGGAAACAATGGAGAAGAGGAACAATTTAGCACAGAATTCTTGGTCTAACCAAATAAAATAAGACATTTGAAAAGGTGAAACTATAAAAAGGAAAAAAAATGAAAAAATTGTTAAAAGGGAATCAGTACTTCTTTTCACTGGTTATTGTTGTAGAGGCAAAGTGCTATTGCCATAGAGATAAGCAATTATTGCCATAGAGACAGTTAAAATGGGACTGTATTTCATATTCACACAAACTCACGGCAACATCCTTCTAATACAGTTGAACAGCAAAATCAGAAAGATGGCCTGCTGTGTGACAATTTTAGTGATTCCAAATCCTTATGGCATAAACCAATAGAGACCAGACATGTTATTTTATAACATTCAAATGTTGTGTTTAGTTGGCTTTAGGTTTTATGTTCCTATTCTAGCCTATAAGTGTGAGTCTATTAGATTCCGAAGGAACTGATTCAAAGAGAAGAATGAAGTCAGACTGGGAAGACCTATCCTTCCAGCATCTTTTAGAGGCAGTGTCTGCAGGGAACTAGGAAGCCATCCACTTTCCAACATGGCCCTGTGCTAATCCCACCTCTGAAAGCCTTTCCCTGGTGGGAATCCTCCTCTTGATCCCCAGCTGATGGACTGAGGCAAAGCACTGATTCCTTTAGGCAAAGCTCTTCACAGCTTTCTGAGGGCACAAAAGTCACAGTAACTTCTCTGCAGAAACTCATGTTCTTTATAGAGAATAGTTAAAACTCAAATCCAAAATGTGTGTGGTTAGGTCTAGGTGTCAAGGCATGTGAAACCCAAGAATTCTGTCTGCATTCTCACCAGAAATCTTAATTTTTGAAATTGTGGTTTTCTATCTCAGGACAGCTTCCACAATTCATGTCCCATACACCAAGATGTAGCCCTAAGACATACCTGTTCACCGTCTCTGTAACACACATGTCACCCTTTAGGCTTTAAACTCTTCCTCCTTAGATACACACAGCTATGCTAGAAGCCAGCTTGGCCTCTGCTTTTCCTGTTCCTGCTTCTACGCTGTTGAGCATCACTGTGACAGTGTATGTTGTACATTTCCTACTGAGGTTTGTGTGACCTCATTAGGTTACTTCAGACCATGAGCATTTTCCCCGTAAATATAAAATCCAACAGAAATGATGGGCCTAGGCCAAAGATTTGGTCTTTACCTAAGCATTCTCCCCCAGACAGTTACTGAAGGGATGGAGAACGAATGAATGACAAATAAGTTCACAAAATTTTCACTGGCCAAGATATGTTATAAAAGATTCAGAAAAAAGCATCATTCAGGCATCTAAAGGTTAACCCTCATTTTACTTTGATGCAGAAATACAGAATACATGAGTAAGATTTCCCTAGAGTCATATCAAAAGCTACAGTGAAGTTCTTTATATGACAGAAGTAGGTTAGCGTGTGGTTGGCTGAGCAAGATAATGGAACAAATCTTTAACTTTCAATTACTAAGATGCAAAGGGATAAAAATGCGTCCACTCTGAATGGAAAGCACTGATGAGAACACATCGCGTGGGTGTCCTTAACGCTCTGGCAGCAAGGTTGTATCTTGAGTATTTGTGAAAGCGTTAATTTGGGAAACACTCTATAATACAAGGGATGCTTTACCAAAGCTTTTCTTGGAAAGCCTGAGGAATAAAAGTAGAAACAAACAAATAAAAACATTTTCCTATGCATTGTACTCAAATGGCACTTCTGAAAAGGGTTTCTTAGAATAACAGTCACTGTCTGATTCTAAGGAATTTTCATTAAATGGATACTCAGATGATGTACACATAAGGTACTATAAGAAAGGAGGCATGCCAAGTAGCAACATGTAGACTCTCTATTATTTCTTTTTTAATATATATTCTTTTTCATATTTTTGGGGGGCAGGGGAGGGATGGATTGGGAGTTTGGGATTAGCAGATGTAAACTAGTATATACAGAATGAATAAACAACAAGGTCCTACTGTATAGCACAGGGAACTATATTCGACCTCCTGTAATAAACCATAATGGAAAAGACTCTATTCTTTCTTAACAGTAAATTAAACCAGGGTAAAGAAGTAAAAACTATTCAAGATCCAGAGACCATGTGAGAGATTCACAGCAGAGCAGTAGTTAGGATTAGAGCTAGCAGTTGGCAGAGTACAGGGGCACTAGAGGGAAAGTTTAGGGCATCTAGGTTACTCAAAATGAGAAAGAACAGCTATTAACAATGTTTTCTAGTTCAAGTTTTTTCAGGGACAAGAAGTACTATTTAATAATGACTCCATGAATAATTGTGTCCTTGAGTATGGCTGTATAAAGCAGATTAGATAGATAAACCTGGAACTATGTAACTATGTAACAATTATGTAACTATGTAACCATTATTATATGTAACTATGTAACTATTATGTAACTATTTTTACCCCAGTTACCTTCTAAAAGAACACAGACCTACTGTTAATTTGAAACACTATGACATGATGAGGGTTTTCTATGTTGAGGTCCAGGGTTGTAATTATGTAAGTATTACTAGTAGAAATAACATTTTTTTAAATTGGAGAGATAAAGGTTTGCAAAGACCTTTGCAAAGATTTTTGCAACTTGGATAATAAACTTTTATTTATTATTTATTTTCCAAAAAAAACTAAAAAACTACAAAATAGTTTAAGTAAGATGAAGGTGACAATTTTATGGCTGGACTTAGTTGATCCATAGTGTTCTTCCATTCTTGAGGTCCCAGGACTTTATAAATGGAAGAAAAAATACAAAAATGGTAGGAAAGGTAGAATTTATTTCATGTGTTAACTGGCAGCTCAATCTGTCAGCTTTAAAAAAGTCATTTTAATGAACAATTTCATTCTAGCTTTTGACCAAGGATTCAGAGGGTGTAATGATGACAGAATGCTCATGGCTTCAAAGGATAGAATTGCTTAAACTGCAAGAGCAAGTATTTGTGTTGGACTCAGGAACAAGACTACATAAAAAAGAAACAGCATGGTGACTATAATCAACAACTGTCTATTATATATTTGAAAGTTGCTAAGAGAGCAGATATTAAAAATTCTCACCCAAGAAAACAAATTGTACCTATGTGTGGTGATGAACATTAACTAAAGTGATTATGTTAATCATTTCACAATATATACATATATCAAATCATTATGTTGTATATCTAAAACTGATACAATATTATATGTCAATTATATCTCGATGAAAATACTTTAAGGAAAAAATAAACCAAAGAGATTGCTTTGGATCCTAAATTTTAGAGACATTTAAACGGCCACCAAAGGAGGTTTATGACATTTGTTTATAGTATAGAGATTTGGAAATTAACCTCTCTTGTTTTTGTAGTTGGGTTCTTGGAGATGTAGTGGAAACATTCCCTTGACAATCTCTTTCTTGCACACCCTATTTCTAGCCATCAGTAAACTCGGTCAGACGTACCATTAAAATACCTCCAGCATCTGGCCTCTTCCCACTACTTCCCCTGGAATCTGGTCCAAAGCACAGAGCTCTCTCGCCTGGCCTATTGCCATAATTACCCTCCCGTCGCCCTGTATGCACTCATACCCCCGACAGTCCATAGTCAGAATGGTCCTTTCAGGACATATACCAGATCTGGTTGCTTTTCTGCTCAAATCCTTGAGTGGTTTTGCATCTCGTTCAGAGACCTACAGTCAAACGCCCTCCACTCTCTGGTTCTCACTCCCCTTCCACCTCTCACAGACTCTCTGTCAGCCACTCCACCATCAGTGGCCTCCTCCAGGCCTCTACGATGCCAAGCACGTGGACGCATCATGGCCTTTGCGCTGGTTCCTTCTGATGGAGATAAGTCTGTCCCCACATGTCACCGTGCCTCATGGTCTCAAGGCATCCAGGTATATACTCAACTAGCACTTATTCCCGACCATCCCTCCCTTCCACTCTCCCCTCTCTGTCCCCCTTCTTGATGACTTGTCTTCACATCACTTAGAACCATTGGGCATGTTAGAGGGTGCTTGACTGACATCTGTCCCTGCCACAAAACACAAGTTCCATGAGAGCAAGAGCTTCATTCGATTTGTTCACTGAGAAATCCCCAGAACCTAAAACAGAACCTGGCACCCTCTTAAAGCCAATTAAATCCATGAGTTATTACCAAACTATTACACTGACACTAGGGAGCATCTAAATGGGGTTCTCAGTTGGGTGGAAGGGAGCCCATCATATCCCCATAAGGACTGTGTCTTTCCTACCACTAGAAGAGTCTGGTATGGCCCTTTCTCAGCAGCCTCCCCAGGGCGCTTGACCCCAACCATTTGGAATAACTGCATCATAGAAAATGCAATGAGATAATTCCTATTAAGTGAGAAATAATCAAAGAACTCAATGCCACATATTATTCCAAGCCATAGTTTTAAAATGCTGCTTGAACTATTTATTTTCTCAAGGGAACCAGTATGTTAGTATCATTAAAAAAAAAAAAAAAAAACACAGGTATTTTTAGTTTGTTCTTTCTGACCTACAGAAATACACACCATTTGCTTCACAAGTCTAGCAAGAAAAAGTGTAGCGAGCCAGGCAGAGGAGGTAGAATCTGACACTTCCAGACTCAAGTCTAGCTGACTGAAGCAACGTCAGGTGCTACAGATAAACGACAAAAAGATGTTAAATGGTGTATTTTTCAGGCTCGGTGTCAACTCACTACAGGCATCTTTTTTCCAAAGAAAGGAAGTTAAACAAGTGATGGAGATGTATGAACCACAAAATGAAGCAGTGACAGAAAGGAAAATAGGCCTAGAAAGAGAAGCCACTTTATTTTCATAACTACATCATCAGATTGAAGACGGGTTTCTCAATTGAAGAACAAGATATTCTCTAAAGGAATGATTAAATTTACCAGTGAGTGTAAGAAATAACATAGGTTTGATGTTGATGAGACAGCATTGTGGAGAGAAAGGAGATGTCAAAATTGCATTATGCCATTCTTAAGATTGAATTTGGATTCGATTTCAGAAAACACCAAGTGTGAACGTTCATTCCTAAAAGCCCAGCATTTCATATTTCTAAACCAAGAATAGACAGTGATATTTAGCTTGGCAGAGAAAAATGTCTTACCATTAATGTTTTCAAGGCACTGGCCTTATTGGATTACTAGAGAAAAACTGAAACTATACTTTCCAGAATATTCTATCTCTAAGGGTGTATATAGGGGTGACTTCTGAAATTCCTTACAGCTAATAACTTTAATATTCTGTATCTTGAGACTTTCTTAGCCTAACAGTATTCCTTTTTTATCTGATATTGTCAACTTTGAAGAGTTCCTAAGGAACTGTTGTGAGATAGTGTTAAGTGGATGTAGCAACATTGATCTGTGCAAACTAAATTCTTAGAGATAATTGTATCAAAATGTTATGGGTAAATCCATTGAAACCACCTAAAGAGCTTGGAAATTTAGATCTTGTTCATTGTATCTGCACTTTTCCTGGAGAACTTTTATGTTTTACCACCAGCAATCACATAAGATTTTTCTTAACTCCACTACTCTGAACTTTATTAGCAATTGATATTAACTACAGTATTTGTTCTGAAATGTTCTCTCTCTTCTATTAATTACATGCCACTGATTTTCTACTGCCCTGTTCTGGAACTCCTTATACCTACTACCTCTGACTATTCTTATTCTGATACCTGTAACGATTCTTTGGTTTTTGTTTTTTGTTTTTTCCCTCAACATTGATTTCTATTCTATAACGTACATGACCTCTTCTTAGTATAATGTGTAAATTTTATTTGCAAACAAAATATATTTCTTAACTTGGTTTATTACTATACATACTTTTTCAGGTAATAATATATCCTAGAGACCTCTCCATAGTCATATATACAGATATTTTTATTGAGATATAATTGACATATAACATTAGTTTCAGATGCACAACATAATGATTCAATATTTTTATATATAGTGAAACGATGACCACAATAAGTCTGGTTAACATCCATCACCACACATAGTCAGGATCTTTTTCATTTTAAATATAGGCATCATCTTCCATCTTACCCCTCTTATTACTGTCCTGATAATTGAAAAAGCTTTTCTGGCTTCAACCATCACTTGTATGCAGTTGACTACCAAGGGTATATCATCAATTTGACTTCTCTACCAAAACCCAAGACCACATTTTATTTTTCCACTTGAGGGGTACATTTGCATCTAAACATTAATATGTGAATGACACTCTCAAATGTTCATTGAATAAATATAATCCCAATTCCTCCCTTCTCTTTAACACCACATTCAGTTACGGAATGCCATCATTTCTACCCTCAGAGTCTCAAACTGATAACTACATTTTGGTTTCTATTCTTACTACCACTAACTCAAGTCTTCATTATCTCCTGCAAGGTTTATTATAAAAAGCCTTCTGGTCTCTGTGTTTAAAATATGTTTCAATCTCAACAAACTTTATCTCTGCTGTAACCTGTGTCTTTCCAAGGCACAGCTCTCACCCATCCATGAAGCCTCAGGAGCTCCCTACTGTCTTTGGAATCGGGAATCATGTTACACCATGTCTCAGCATGCCTCTCCAAGTTTATTTCTTTTCCTTTACTTCCATACATAGGTGTCTTTATCAAAATAGACCACGTATCCCCTAAGCACTATCTCAACTTGGACAACTCTATACTGTTTTTGCTAAAAGAAACATTAGTGACAAACATTAGAAACATTAGTGACATAATGTTCTGGAATGTCACCATCTCCTTGCCACTCACTCTGCCTCAGGTTGGACTGTCAACAATCCAGCCATCCTTCAACATCTACACTGATTGTAGATGATTCTTTCTTTAAGAACATTTTCTAGTTCCTTACATGGAACAACATCTCTCGGAATGAATCTCTGTAACATTTGGTTTCCATGACACACACCAAAGTGCGTTTGGTATTTTATTCATCTATGTAGTTGTTTTATGCCCACAACTGGATTACAAACTCTTTGTAGATGAGAAGCTTATTCGTTTAATGACCTGAATCACTAAGGAAAGGCTTTGCTTATAGTAAGAAATAAATTCTTTTTGTTTTTAATTGAACACAGTCAGTGGGCTGCAACATTCATCATATGACATATCCTCCTTGAATTCAGTTTGGTGAACACAATTCAGGTTTTAAGTCCAAAACTAAAACACTTAATTTCTAAAGAATAGGCTATTCTTACCAATAAATAAAGCAAATACACAACTTGAAGTGATTATGGAAAATAGATGACTAAAATCATAATAAAAAACTATAAAACACTCTGCCGCAACTTTAGACAAACGCTCTAGAGCAGCTGTCATCCATGCACTTGCCCTGTCACTCCAATCAGGTGAGGTCGCATACATCCTGTTCTGTCTTGGGAACTGCAAACAGCTGGGCCTCAAACAATGTGCTTGTCTCCCCTTCAGTGCATACTCTGCTTTGTTTTACGTTACTGCCTCCAAAAATTCTAAATATCTCTGAGTCATGAGTAATTTTTATCCCTTAATTCTATTTTATAATATAATACATACACAAATGTTAAAAGAATGGACAGTTTCAAGAGACAGTGTGGGTTTAATTTGGCAATTGGGAGTTTCCAGAAGGCTTTTCTGAGGGGAATTTCAGGAAAGTGATGCGAGAAGAATGGGGCTGAAAAGAACTGAAGAGAAAATGTTTGGAGAGAAAGGGTAGAAAGTCAGTTTAAACACTCTTCAAGAAATATTCTTGTTGAAGAAAAATAACTTGAACTCACATTAAATAATATTAAGATATAGTCCCCCTGACCTAATCGATAATAAATATTTTTAAAATATATTGAAAAATTCACTTTTTTCACTGAAGAAGATCACTTGCCTGTACAGCATATTTAGAACATGTAGAATACAACTCTATGATAAACTGAGGCATACTGAAAATTTAAATCTCTCTGTAGCACATCAATTTTTCATATTCATTCATTTATTGAATAATTATGTAAGCTATTTAGTAGTGTTTACTAAGTGCTCACTAAATTTTATTCATTATAATTTATCATGTGTCTATTTTGAATGTCATATTCATATGTGGTATGAAAAATATTCAATTACTTTATAACTGCATTGGCTTGTTTAACATCTTTCTTTGTTCATAGAATACTTTTTTCCAAGGCTTGTGTTAATAAATTTTTGAGGTCATAAGTCGTTTGAGAAATTGATCAAAGCTATGGACCTGTTCCCTCCCACAATGAACATGCTCACATTTATACCAACCTGCTCATAGTTAGCATATAAGAGCATTTCAGTTATCAAAAGCTGATATAGGGCTTCCCTGGTGGCGCAGTGGTTGAGACTCTGCCTGCCAAGGCAGGGGACACGGGTTTGAGCCCTGGCCTGGGAGGATCCCACATGCCGCGGAGCAACTAGGCCCGTGAGCCACAACTACTGAGCCTGCGCTCTGGAGCTTGTGCTCCACAACAAGAGAGGCCGCGACAGTGAGAGGTCCGCGCACCGCGATGAAGAGTGGTCCCCGCTTGCCGCAACTAGAGAAAGCCCTCACACAGAAACAAAGACCCAACACAGCCAAAAATAAATAAATAAATAAATAAATAAATAAATAAACTCCAATCTCTAAAAAAAAAAAAAAAGCTGATACAGGTAGGGACACTTTTCAGATAAAAGAAGCTTCAAAACTTTTCATTTGAATTATTGGGGAAGAAAATCTTTCCAAGACATGTCACTCATTGTCCTGCCATCTTAATCAGATTACAGAAACTTTTATCTTGATGAATAATGCTGTTCCCACCATATGGGCTCTACTCTGCCAGGTTCTTTCAGAACTTCTTTTTCTTTATTGCTTCAGGTATTCTATCTGCTATGTATGTGATTCTAACAGCACCATCTCTGCTCCCAGCCCTTTCTATCAAAACCAGGAACCAGAAAACAGAAAGCCCAAAACTATTTAAAGCTGAAATAAAATAAGCTATCTGAAAGGTTCTGAGACTCTCTTATTAAATTGTATGGTCTTTCTCTTATTTGTGGTTATTCAACTCTGTCTCTTTCTTCAAGAGCTTATCTATATTCACGAAAAGTAAGGTGCTGTGCATACAGGCTTTATAAAAAATATTCATAGTCTCTATAAGACATGATGATCTTTTGAAGTTCTTTAAGGAGTCTTTTTTTTTGAATTTTATTTTATTTATTTTTTTATACAGCAGGTTCTTATGAGTTATCTATTTTATACATATTAGTGTATACATGTCAATCCCAATCTCCAAATTCATCACACCACCACCCACCCCCATCGTTAAGGAGTCTTATTCCAACCCACTGGAAAAAAAAATGTGCATAAGCAATAAACAAACTTTCTTAGTTACCTAGTCTCTATTTATCACTAACATGCTGTGTGTATGTGTGTCTGCGAGCCTGCAAGCATGTGTGTGTGTGTGTGTGTGTGTGTGTGTGTGTGTAAGCTCGATGTTGGATAATTAATATTTGGACTTAGGACATAAAACAAATGCCAACTCACACAGTTTACAAGTTGTCACTGCAAATTATTCTCTCTGTGTGTCCTTGTCCAAAAACATTGGACATATCTGACACAACACTATAGCCATGCTTTACATATACTAGTATCAAATTGGATAACATGAAGAATGTGAATAGTAAGTGATTATTATTTATATTACACAATTTGGTACGAGTGGATTGCGATGGTTAATTTTATGCGTCAACTTGACTGGGAGAGGGATGCCCAGATGGCTGGTTAAACGACATTTCTGGGCGTGTCTGTGAGGGTATTTCTGGAAGAGACTAGCATTTGAATCAGTAGACTGAGTAAAGCTCTCGCTCACCAATGCAGGTGGGCATTGTCCCATCCGTTGAGGGCCTGAATAGAACAAAACGTCAGAGGAAGGGTGAATATGCTCTCTGCTTATGCTGGACATCCATTTTCTCCTGCCCTTGGACATCAGCGCTCTTGATTCTTAGGTCTTTGAATTCAAAGTGGGACTTAACACCATTGGCTTTCCTGGTCCTCAAGCCTTCGGGTTTGGACTAGAATGACACCATCAGCTTTCTGGGCCTCCAGCTTGCACAGAACGGATCTTGGAACTTCTCAGCTGCTGAAATTACATGAACCAATCTCCCAAAATAAATCTATTTCTATGTACCTACAGATATCCTATTGGTTCTGTTTCTCTGGAGAATTCTGACTAATATATGGATATACTTTGGAGAATTCTTAAATATTATTGAGAATAACCTTCTTCTGGTCATCAAACAACAGTAAGTCAGTCCCTGGGCTGGTATTCGGAGAAAGCAAAATAAATAAAATCTCTTTTGGGTGGTGTAATAATGTTTGGGATACTTATTCACAGAATATAACCTTTTCCTATATGGATAACCAGTGAAGCAATCAGAGGGCCAAACAATCACACTGTCCTTACACAAGACTGAAGACAATATAGGACAATATTTGTTTTATTTGCAGCATTAAATTGCTTTGTCACTATGCTTAATATACTTCTTAAAGTTTAGTGATGATAAAGAAAGTAGGCAAACCTAGGCAAAGCATAATTTTAACACAAAAAATACACAAAATTTTCAAAAATACAATTTTGGTAAGTCAAAAGAAAGGTAAAGAGGAATAAAGATTTGCAATTTATGGATATTTATGGAATTTTTGTCATAAATAATACTAGTACTATAGGGCATTTGGTATGCTGTTATTCAAACAGTCTACTTTAAGTTCAAACTTAAGTTACTAGACTCTGAGAATGGTTTTGGTTTTTAAAGTTTTTTTCCAAACACATTCTGAACAAGTGCCATGTTTTGATCTGATAATATTTTTAATTAGCCATGTGTTTTAGAATTAGGTGCTAACATTAACAAAAATCAAGAAAACAATAGCCCTTTGCTTTTTCCCCCTCTGTTTTTCTTATAAATTACTATTGTCCAATCTGGCATAGCAGCCTTCCTGGTTCCTTCCTCCCAAAAAAAGTCATAGGCCCTTAGAAGAGTGGTTCCATCTTGAATGACCAGCGTCCCCAGAATCTCTCTAAGGTTTTCCTTCCATGTGCTCCAAACTCATAGCCCAACATGCTACCCCCTTTTTCCACGGATTTTACCTTTCCTCTCTTTGCCCAGCCACTTTTGGAATGGACATTTAATTTGGATTTTCTCTGATTTCTGAATTCATCCTTCAATAAAGATATTATTTTCGGTCACTTTTTCTTCTCATTGCCCATAGCAAGGACAGCTCCCTTCATTCCTGAACCAGCGCAAGCTGCTGGACATCTACTCTTGGGAAAAGTCTGGGTCCTCCACCACCTCTGGAAAGTGGATTAAGGCATAACTCTAACTCGTAAGGCCTCAAGCTGCATGAAGGTGGCATGTGGGCATGGAACCGTCTGCAGATCTTTGAGGTCTCCATTACACACGTTCTCTTCAACTGAAGAATATTACCGGTAGTTAGCTATTACCAGTTACAAGTTGAGGTCACCCTGGCGGAATATATCTCAGAGTCAAACGATTTGTTATAGGACTAAAGGACCTTCCAAAGAAATCAAGTATAAAACGAATCACCAAAGCTGTAATCATAAAAATGTTATGTTTTATACCATGTGAACTCCCCTAGTTAATCCCTCCATGAAATTAGGTCTCTTCCTGATCTAGAAACTAAAACTTAAACATCCTTTGAATAAGAATGTGAGGTAAGATATTGATTTAAACACATCTTTATCTACAGTTAGTAGTCTTTATGTGAAGATTGCTAAAACATGACAGTGAAAGAAAATCTGAGTCATAGTAACATCACAAGAGGAAGTTGTAAAGAAATAAAACTGTAAACCTGTATCAACTCAATGCATATACTATTTAGGAAGAATATTTCTTTGTTCTTGCGGTTTTTCTAACTACAAAAAGAAATGCGCCATTTGGTTCACATAATTGCTGTTGGCTGAACGTACAATAATTGTAGCACTGTACGAGGCCCTGTGGATTTTGCTTCTCTGTGTAATTCCTCCTTATAAGAGACAATGTTATAGACAGCTAAAGGAAGAAAGATGTTTTCACTTTACGTGTGCTGATATTACAGAATCTACTACAGAGACTCGAGAGACGCACCGTGTCCTGGAAGTTACTCAAGAAAACTTCAGCGGCAGCAGCATTGTGACAATGACCCCTAAAGGTCTCTGAAGCATCCCACCCTTATGGAGATTCAGCACTTCTTTGGGACCCCTAGCAAGAAAGTGACTCGGCATCTTCATGAACAGTGTTTGCGAGACCACGAAGACTTATTTTTTTATATAATCACATAGTATATACTATATATTTTCAACATGAGATTGGATAGCAATAAACATTTGCTATATACGTGTGCAGATAAATACAAGTATGCTTAAATAAATGTATACAAATACACTCAGATGCATGCGAATGTGTGTGTGTAGGTATGTGTCTATAGTGCATATGTGGTTGGCCCATTGAAAAATCAGACACCAAATATCCACAATACATTACTCATGTCGACTCAAAGATATTAACAATGGGTACCACACTTAGAAATGTATGACTCAGATACTTGCAAATTTTTTTAAAAATTCAGTCAGATTTTGGGAAAACATCCTATTTCTTACCTACATTTCCAGTCATTAAGTATGAATTCTGAAAGTCCATCATCCCCATTCCAACAATGTGTATAAAATCTTCAATCACCTGCATTAACTCTATTGAGCCCGGATAAATCTACAAAAATAAGCAAAGGTTAGATGGAATTTTAAAAATCTATATAATAGAATATATAACTGGAATTTTAAAAAGACACAATGAGACCATAAATGAGCTCTGATTTATTTGAAGACATTTCTCCAACTAGCAGCAGCAGTATATTTTCTTTTTTACTTTTTAAAATTATTTTTAATCATTTTATTTTATTTTTAAATTTTTATTTATTAATTTATTTTTTAACCCATCTAACAGTTGTATATTTTTTGAACTAACAGTTGAGAATGACATCAAATGTCAGACAGCAAGAACTCTGGAGGTGATATCATGCCGTGATTAATCCTTCATAAATCCAAGAAAACTCAAAATATGTAACAGATTGTACACTTAGAAGTAGCATGTCTTTACATTTGATGGGTTCCTTTCCTCACTTAAATATAACATAGAACAAACACTGAAATTTGGGGACTTTTTACATTTTTTTTTACTTAGCATCTATACGATGAACACTGGGAGAAAAAATAATTATTATTGCCATCATGAATATTTACAGACTATTAAGTTCACTGCAAAATAACTATCTTGGGAGAGACATTTATTTCTAATAATTGTAATAGCTGCTATATGAATAATAGCATTGGCAATACTTGCAGGATCATAGAACAGCTCTAGTATAGGTGTTTCACATGTACATATGTAAGACAGGCCCAGCACCATCCGCCTCATACTCTGCAAACAGATGAGTGTTTGCTTAAAGATGACCTGATTCTGGCAATAGCTCATAGTGACTGGAATGTGAGATCCATTTGAAAAGACAGATGAATTTTAGCATGTGTAACCCATCATGTTGACAAAGTCAGCCTGCATTATATAACCAGATTAAAGCAGAAAGTCTTTTGAAGTTACGTTCATTGGTTTTAGCCATTCAGCACCACTGCAGCTTCAAGCCATGAAAAATTTAAGTGGATTAGAGAATTTTAATGGCTTTGTATTTGCAAAGGCTTGTGCAGAAGGGGGAGAGACACTCTGATTAGCAGAAAGACACGTCGGGCAGGGTGGCCAGCAGGCACAGTGTGTATATTATACAGGAGCTTGTGGCCGCACCCATCCAAAAATCAGACACCTCGAATGCATTATATACTTACTCACATATGGTTGAAGACATGAACAATGGTTATTACAGTTAGAAACGTATGGCATAGATAGTTGTAATTTTTTTTTTAATTTCAGGAAGATTTGGGGACAAATGCTATTGCTTGCCTATTCCATTCCCAAAATGTGTGTGAGATTTCCTCCCCATTCCAAAAATGTGTGTGAAATTTCCATCAGCTCTGAACTTCCTGCTGCTACTGTATTTTTTTCTTCTATTTTTGCGTAGGTGTGTGTGTCTATGAGTATGTGTAGTGTGTGGGTAAATACACATTAAAAAGAAGAGGCTTAATCTTCCCTGTTGAAAATAGAGAAAAGACTCCCTCCCTAAAGCCTTGCTCCCCTCCCTTAAGAGCATTTACTTTAGAAAACTTGTAATGGTTAAATTCTTTCTCTGTCTCTTTGAAATGCATGTAAACCTTTTTGGAAGTTAAATAGCCTCTTCCCAGCTTAAAGACACAGGGATGTCTCTCCGTGGAAAGTAATCATCCAGACTGCTGTGCGGTGGGAGGGGCGGTGTGAGGGTTAGACCCTGACTTAAGCAGGTGCCTCGCTCTGAGCTGCAAAACTGCCCGCAGTCATTAAGATATTAGAGCTCATTTTTCCTTTGGATAAAGCCAATGAACTAACAAGGTGGTCACCCCAATGACCCACTGCATTTAGGATCAACTACCTAAAGTCCTCTTACTTGAGAACTAGCTACTGTTTACCTCGAGAACACGTGTGTAATGAGTTGAACATCCGCTCGTCTGTATCAGAGGGTGAGGTTTCTCTGTCTTTGCATCTCTTAGTGAACTGCCTGTGATGCACATCACATTTTGGCTTAATGCCTATTCAATAATGAAACTGTTTTCTTTCCTGTCTACTTTGGGGAGAGGTTTTCTAGGGCGGCAGCAGATTTTGTTTGTAGTTATATGTTCCCAACAGTTTTCAAATGTCGTAGAGCCGGGGCTGATTTTTTTTTTTTTTTTTTTTTTTTCCGGAAACGGGTCAGAGAGTGGCTTTCTGGATCACGGGGTCTCTGCTGAACAACTCAGCTGTGTCCTTGCTGTACCATAGCAGCCATAGGTACTGTGGCTATGATCCCAAACTTTATTTACAAAACAGGTGCCAGCCTGGATCTGGCTCGGTGGCCACAATCTACGCACTCCTGGAGAGACACAGGAGCGTTCAGTATAAAAAGGAGATACTGATGATCACAATTATCATGATTGAAAGGGACCGTCCATTCCAACTACAATGATGGTGTATAAAACAGTGCTATATAGAATGCAGCCTTTTTTTTCACTTTAGTATACTGTGTTTTTAGTAGGATGCTTTAGCTAAACATAGTTTCATCCTTCATAACTGGGGTTTATATGTAGTGAACAAACTATGAAATGACACTGTTTATTGTCCAAAAGTGTGCGTTCTTATGGCAAAACCCTTCCGACGTCAATATTCACCATTTTACTCAGCTAGTCTTCCAAATGCACACAGAGCTATGCTTTATATTATATTTTGTTGAGACTATTCCTCTAAAATAGACAAAGGATTATCTTTGGTAGATTTTAAACAGCTCTTATTTCTGAAGAGTTCACCCTTTGTGCCAAAAACTTGGAGACTCATTTACCACGTGGCTGCATTTATGAAAACACCACTACAGAATAGTTGCTTTTATTTCAAATAGTTACTTCAAAGAAGCATTAAGGATCATCACTACTGAAACATATTTAAAAGATAAGAATATAGTTAACTCAAAATCACAAGTAAATAGGTGGATTATGGATTCAGGATTTTCCATTGACAAAAAGTTCTGCTGCCACTGTTCATTATTTGCTCAAGTTGCGACCTTGCAGTGAATAACACCATCTGATGGATTGCAGTCTTGTTTTAAATAGGGTATTATACATTTGTCCTAAATATATGCATAATTAATAGTCTCCAGCACTCTACAAACATGTACTTAGCCTCTGCAGTGTATTCTAAGGAAAGACACCATTTTCTCACAGTGAGTGAAGGAAGTTCTCCTCTAGAATGAAGCCAAGGGCAAATACATAACTCAAAGTAGTAGGAAAAGATAGATTCAGTGTCTTAACCTAAGGAGTGATTCTTTCTTTTTTCTTCCTATGGCCAGAAGCACAGCACTTGTACCTGGTAATGAGGTGGTCCCACACTGGACTATTTTTAGAGTCTATCCATAGAGTTCCTATGATAATAGAAATAAAGGGCATGCTTTACTCCTGAAGGCCCAGAATATGATTAAAAAGGGAAAGGGAGACAGAGGGTCCACTTGAACCTCAATAAATATTCATTTTCAATATTGCATTGTTCTCGCGGAATTTTTAACAAGGGTCAAGTAGAAAACTTTTAAATTAAATTTCCACAGGATTTTTAAAAACATGCTTATTCTCCCTTTCTTAACTTCTAACTCACTTTTTCTGTGATTTAGAAAAAAATAGTATTAACCATGTGTCAGTGAGTTTAGCACAAATGGCAGGGCCAGGCATTTTTAAAACAATAACTAAACCAATAAGGCTACTTGCTACAGTTACCATGCTTAGCAGAAAGAGAAAAAAAGCAGAATACATTTCTTTTAATGAGAACTCATTTTTACAACTCTTGGCTTTGAATCAAAATGCACATCTGTATACATAATTCAGATTACACATAACAGAGTAAATACAAATGATTTTACTAGTTAGTACTCCCACAGTTTAGTTTGCAATGTGTCCTTTTAGATTAGCTGTTTTTCCTATAGTCTGTAGACTGGAAAGAAAATGATGGGTAAGGCATAGAGTCATTATGTATTAATACCTTAAAGTTAAACATTACTTAAACCTGCTCTGTTTTTTCACATTTTAAATATCATGGATTCCATAGATTGTTATGATAAAGGAGGTCACTTGTTTTCTCTAAAATTAGTATGAGATAATCTAGAATGACTTTAAAATTTTTCCTTTTATGTTCTTGGAATAGCAAGCCATTACTTTTTTCACATATTATGAAACCTTATTTAACCAACTTCATTTTAAGTTCTGAAATAACTCCAGCTTTACCTGTTGTGCATCTTCCCATTTTTCCTTGTTGTCTTCATCTAGAAGGTTGCTAACTATTTGAAAGAAGTTCTGTAAATTAAATTAGATAAAAGGTTTAATGTTACATGAGGGAATATCCTTTCCAACAACATCTGTTTGAACTGATCCTGTGCTGAGGGTATAAACACTTTGCAATACCGCTTGATGACCCTAACATGCTATTCTAGAAGATCTCTGAGGACCCTCTCTCAGCAACATGATTCTGGGATTCCTAGAGAACTTCACATATTCAGAAGACATAAGAATAGGCACAACACTTACTTTCCATCACAGTTATATGCTCTGCATTCTACTGTCACGCCACCATATAATTATTCCTTACAAAGAAGCTCTCTTTGTAAGCTCCTGTAAGAAAGTCCCCTGTGTTTGTCTTATTAAAGTCATCCAGTTCCCTGTGAGGAATGATTGCTACTCACACTGCTGGGTCGAAGGGCATCACAGTGAGGGCACAGGCCACGGGCAAAGCTGAGGCCAGTGAAGCCTTCCTCTGTTGGATCCTGGCTCTGCCCTTCCTGGCTCTTTTACCTTAACATTTACAACTACTTATTGTAAAGACAACATGAAATTTGTCAAGTCCCTGCATGGTAAGTGCTCAATAAGTCTTGGCTATTTTCAAATTATCATTCTTAATTCCCCTGCCTTTTGCAGCAAGCCAAAATGCAGGGATGTCCAAATCCTTGTCATCCCCCTTGCCCCTAACTAACTGTCGGAAACACATTGGGTTTAACATGTTCCAGCAGTGCCTGCGATGAGTTTCGGTTTTCCCTTTCCAGGCAGACAGGCATCTCTCAATGTTTGCTTTTTGTTTCCCACACATCCGCGTCGTCTGTGTTAGTACGCACTTCACACACGAGGGATCTGCACCAAAGAGAGACCTTCCTATCCTCTCACACTCGCTGTGAGCCAGGAGAGGAAAACCAGGGTGCCAGGGACATGGGGTCACAGGAGACCTAAGAAGTGTAAAGTGAAACCTTGGCATCTGTCTGAAGCTACACGGATGGCGGTCCCTTGCTTTTATCCTCGGAGCCCATCTCTTCTAGCTGGTCTGTATGTTATGAGCGGAAGCACCGCCTTATGCTGATACCTTCGCTTAGGACAGGTCTCCCTTCAGGGGTTGGGGGCCAGGTAGTCACAACTGTTTAGCCTCCTCAGCCTTCTTCCCTATCCAGCCAGCTTTTCAAAATAGGCCTTTACTCCAATTCCAAAGAAATCCACCTGCGTGTTTTTAGAAGAAAAACCAAAGCAGCTTCATTTTCTCTTGGGGTTTGAATCTGTTCGCATCTATATTTAATTGCCCTATTTGTGCTATTCATTTTAATAGTTCCCAGCAATCATACGGCTAAAACATGTTTCGAGTCACAACCTCTATAAAAGTTACAGAATATTTTAGGTAACTCTTGAAAAGAAAAAAACAACCGGCAAGTCTGAGACCCGTTTTCTAATTCGTTTAACCTTTTTGTACTACCAGCCATTTTTTCCACTTAAAATGTCCTGGCTGGGGTGATAACATTTCAAGGGCTTTGTCCACTGAGCTGTAACTCTACGTATGGGCAGAAAGAATTAACCTTCAGCGTTCTCCGATTGCCTGTGGCTGGTGAACTCGGTAGGGGACGTGGTGCTAGTGAGAGAAAAGTCGCAGATTTCATCCCCTTTCACGCCGTCAGCCTTGCTGAGGTCCACGACCGCGCCTGCGTCTTAGCCCCTGCCTGCTCTCATGCAAAATGCATGCTGCTCCTAACAAGGGTACCGCAAGAATGGGAAGCAATTTGTGCCAATGCATCGCCGTTTCTGGGAAAACATTGCAAAAGCGTGTTTTACTGACAGCGGGTCAGCAGCTCTGCGCCGAACGTCAAGGCCAGTGAGCACACGCGATTCCTTGATCAAAACGATAAATTCAGAGTTCGGTGTTTCAAAATCACCAGAGGGCATACATAAAAAACCACAGATTATTAAAATATACATTCTAGTAAGCAGCGAGTCTAAGAAAGGCGGTTGTACTATTTTCCAAGGCCAATAAATCATACTTGACTAAATGAGCATGGGAACGCCGCACAGAATAAAGCCCTCCTTCTGTCTCCCTGTGGATTGAATTTGGAAATGGTCAGTTGTGGGTTCGTGTAGGGGGACAGGGGCTAAGCCTCAACGTCCCAGATGGGGGAGGGGGAGGGGCATTTACGGGGATACCGAGCTTTGCTTGTTCCTCAGTGTATCCTCATCGCATGCAATGCCTTGCCCACAGCAGGTGGTTAATAAAGTCCTAACTTAAAGGAAACAATGAAATCACAAAGCCAGTACACCTCGGTTTCTCCAACAAGACTCAAGCATCATTCCTCTGAGTTGACCCTGCTCTAATCCGTCTCACACACATTGAAAAAAATGTACTTTGATATATCAAATCACTTATACATTTGCTCAAATATCAGACTGATTGATAGACAGAACAAAGCAGAACCAAACAGAACAGCATTTTGAAGAGGGGACTCATGACATTTCAGGCCACTTGACTGAATTATTGAGAAAAGTATAAAGCAACTTCCATGGCAGCAGATGCACAACTTCTAGAGTTTTTCAAGAGCTCTGCTACCTATGGTCAGATCTCTCTTTTGATGATTTGTGGATCAAGCCCCTTAGCCCCTGAATTGCATCTGACAGGTTTCTGTTTTGTTTTGATCAAGTCCTGATCTCTACGGCCTAGACTGATTTGAAAAATTGAGTGTCCTTGGCAGAGTCTGAGTTTGGAGCTTGAACTAGGCAGACCTGCTTTAAAAATTCCCCCAACATTTATTACCTGTGTGGTACTGGGGCTAACGTTGCCCACCTCCGCCTACGTTCTCTAGCCTGTAAGGCAGAGATACTAACACCTGCAGGGCAGAGCAGCTGTGAAGCTCGGAGCTAATTTTCAGCACCCGACACACGCTAAGTGCTCAATATATGGCAGCTTTATGATTTTATTCCCTTTGTGTTATCTTTGTACGACTGGATGCATGATTTGTATTTATAGCCACATTATGGTCCGTGATTTGTTCAGCAGAAAGCTCTCCTTCCTAAGAATGTCCTCTGCTGGGAGGGGTTTCAGTGTTGTGATGATAAGACACTCACCACGTGGGAGACCCTGAGCAAATGGCTGTGGGACACCATGGGCAGGAAGCAGGACTCTGGTTTTCCTCGGCAGGAAGTATTATGAAAATCAGCACAGCGAACGCATGTCGTAAAGAGAAACATCGCTGCCTCTGTCCCATTCAAAGTGCAAGTCCTAGATTTGGCCACGTGAGACTAAAAGGACACTGGATTTTCTTTCTTATTGGAGTATAATTGCTTTACGATGTCATGTTAGTTTCTGCTGTACAACGAAGTGAATCAGCTATATGTGTACATATATCCTCTCCCTCTTGGACCTCCCTCCCACCCTCCCACTCCTCTAGGTCATCACCGAGCACGGAGCTGAGCTCCCTGTGCTATACAGCAGGTTCCCACTAGCTAGCTATTTTACACCTGGTAGTGTATATATGTCTATACAAGTCTGTTCTCTACGTCTGCATCTCTATTCCTGCCTTGGAAATAGGTTCATCTGTACCATTTTTCTAGATTCCACATACATGCGTTAATATACAATATTTGTTTTTCTCTTTCTGACTTACTTCACTCTGTATGACAGATCTCCTAGAGTAATGAAAATAAAAACAAAAATAAACAAGTGGGACCTAATTAAACTTAAAAGTTTTTGCACAGCAAAGGAAACCATAAACAAGACAAAAGACAACCCTCAGAATGGGAGAAAATATTTACAAATGAAGCAATGGACAAAGGATTAATCTCCAACATATACAAACAGCTCATGGAGCTCAATATCAAAAACAAAAACCCAATCAAAAAATGGGCGGAAGACTGAAATAGACATTTCTCCAAAGAAGACATAGAGATGGCCAAGAGGCACATGAAGGAATGCTCAACATCACTAATCATTAGAGAAATGCAAATCAAAACTACAATGATATATTACCTCACACCAGTCAGGACACTCAATTTTATGAAAAGCAGTAAGTATGTAGTTCTTCGTTCTATATCTGGTTGGCTTCCACTTGACAAATTTCTCAAGGACTGTATACAATTGTCTATAAATATATTGAAGCACATCTTAGCATGTACTTTTGCTGAATTCCTTCTTGAAAGAGAGTTGTAGATGAGGCTCATGATCTGAGATATCTAAGCCACAAGAAACGTGTTCTCCTCCTCCTAACCCAGCAGCCAATGCCTGGGCACCGAGAGGCAGAGACAGGCCCCAAGGAACAGAGTTAATAAGGAGAACTGAAAGCTTTCAGGAATGGTGGTGGTCCCGACTTGAAATATAGAGGGATCATAAGAGAGGCTTAAAGGCTAAGCGAGGAAGCAGGGACACACCATCAGGATTACAATGGCACAGCCCGGGACAGTCATGCATCCCCAATCCAGAGAGCAGTTGGCGGCTGCAGGTCAAGCGTGATCCAGCCCCTTCCTGTCTCTCCACTCTCTCTTGAGCGATCCTGTCTCCCACTCTACTCCAGGTCCAGCAGACTTCTCCATGCATCCCAAACCTGTTTTTGCCCAGTCTCCAGACCTATATAATGCTGCTCCCTTTCTTCAACCACTTTACTTCCTGTTCTTCACTTGAATAACCCTTTTTTTGTCCTCCACATCTAGATTTACATGCCATTTCCCCAGAAAGGCTTTCTCACATCACCACCCTGTAAGTATACAAAGTCTGCACGGTCTCTTTATGTTTCTGATTTTGAGTAGTGAAAATTTTTAGTTTTCATTTACCAATACGGTCATCATTCATGCTTTGCCAAAAAATCCATGGAAAAAAGAAACAGCCCATTCCTGGAAGTAATCACCTACAAGAATAAGACGTGAAGGAAGAGGTTCTATTGACCAGAAGGGACCCTTGCTCCCTGTTCTGAGAGTCAGCTTTCCCCAGTACCCGGGGAATTATTAGTACGATGGTCTCTGACTCTCCCGGCCTCTACATCCATGCATGAGCAACCCAGCAAAACTACTGTGCACTCATCCAAGGACGAATAAGTGCTCCTTCACCCTCATGTAATGCAGGCAGCAGCCAGCTGTAAGGGAGCCACTCACAGGGCAGCAAACATGCGGAGTGGCAGTTGCACTGTGTAGATTTCTTTTGAAGTATATCACAATTCCTAATTACAATGTGTTTGTATGATGAACAGTTTAGGGCTTTTTCTCTACCAGCTTATAATTTAGTTGGGATTGTTTCCATTTTGTTCACCCCCATGCCCCCAGGGTACAGCACGAGGCATAGGAAAATGTAAATACTCAAATATTTCAAGTTGACTGACTACATGCCTACTGCGTAGAAGACCATGGGATAAGCACTGGAGGAATTAAAAATCATGGATACACGGTCCCCACCTAACGTGTGGCCTCCTTTCAACACCTTCCTCTGCTCTATACCCAGGGTTCTTGTAGGTCCAGGGAAGGAGATAGGGTGCTTAATTTTACAGATCAGAAAGCTGGTTATCCTGATTAAATACGGGATCGAACTCTCCCTATTTGAATGGCATTTTGAAGTCTCAAGGCCATCCTGGTCACAGACACCCACTTTTGAGAAACTGTAGGGCCTCACAAGTAGAGGACACAGTGGAGGATGTTAGGCCCTGGTCCTCTCCCAAGGAAGGGATCTCCTCTTCCACACACAGCTCGTTCTTTGCTAAACACAGTGGACCCCATCCCTGATGGAGCGAGGGCTACCTTGTTCAGCAGCAGAGGGCATCGGGAGAGAGAGAAAAATACACTCCAGGCAGCAAAGCAGGGGGCTTTGGGGAGGAAGAAGGCTGGGGAAGGGAACATCCCGGGGAGAGTTTACCAAGAGCCCGAGTGAGAGACAGTGAGGACAGAAGTGGGCGTGAGGGTGGAGGTGAGGAAAGACCCAGGGGATACTTGAGAGGCAGAAAGGCACTCACTCCTTCAGGAATATTTCCTGAACACCTACTGTGCACTTGGCCCTTTTCTGAGTGCAGGGAACGCAACAGTGAGCAAGACACGCGAGGGTTCCTGCCCTCACGGAGCTTACACTGTGGTGTGTAAAGAAAGGACATTTAATAATAAGTAATAATTTAAAACATGACTTAAGGTGATGAATCAAAAATAAAATAGTGTATGGGGCCAGGAGGGACTGGGCAGGGGAGGGCTGTGTGTGTGTGTGTGCACCTGTGTGGGCATGTGTATGTGGGTGTGTGTATGTGTGTATGTGCGTGTGTATGTGTATATGTGGGTATCTGTGTGGACATGTGTATGTGTGTTTGTGTGTATGTGTTTACGTGTATATATGTGTATGTGTGTTTGTGTTTGTATGTGTATGTATGCACGTGTGTATATGTGTGTATGTGTATGTGTGTGTGTATATGTGGGTATCTGTGTGAACGTGTGCATGTGGGTGTGTGTATGTGCGTGTGTATGTTCATATGTGGGTATCTGTGTGGACATGTGTATGTGTGTTTGTGTGTATGTGTCTACGTGTATATATGTGTATGTGTGTTTGTATGTGTATGTATGCACGTGTGTATATGTGTGTGTGTGTATGTGGGTATCTGTGTGGACGTGTGCATGTGGGTGTGTGTATGTGTGTGTGTATGTGCATATGTGTGTGTGTGTATGTGCATATGTGTGTGTGTGTGTATGTGCATATGTGTGTGTGCGCACAAGGCTGCTTCAGGAGGAACAGTCAGCAGGAAAGACCTTTCTGAGGAGGTGACATCTGAGCTGAGGACAGAGTGATGAAGGCGGCAGTCATGGGCAGGCCCGAGGAAGGGAGCCCCAGAACAACAGTGGGGCAAAGGAACACAAACAGAGAGGAAGCAATGCAGCTGGCATGGCCTTGAGCAGGGAACTAGAGATGGGGCGGGGGAGAATATTAATACAGGATGAAAAAGAGAGGCAGGGGCTCAGATAGAGAGGGGCCTGGATCCCACCATAGTTATGTGACACGAGTTTCAGGAAAAATAAAAATCTAACGTTGGCTGCTGAGTGGAAAACAGAGTACAGGAGAGTGAGAGTGAAAATGGGGAGGTCAGAAAGGAGCCCGGGTTGTCTGCTGGCTTGATTAGGGAACATGTCATGTCATGTCATGTCACGTGTCATGGTGGCGGAGGGAGAAGGCAGACCTGGGACCAGGCCCTGGTTCCTAGAGGACACACAGCTCTGCTGAACACGCAGAAGACACAGCAGAGCCGCGTGTGCCCAGGCACGGTGGGCTCAGCTCTGTTCCGGCCGAGCGTGAGGGGCCTGGGATAGAGCTGAGAGCAGACGCCCAGCTGCCGCTGTCCCTACAAGCCTGAAGCTCAAAAGGTCAAAACTTGTGAATCCTTAATCCCAGTTGAAACCTGGAGCCTTTGGGGGAAAAATTAAAATGACCAGGAATAGAGCTGAATGGGATGAACTCAAAGTTAAGACACTGGTGATAAAATAGACAGGAAGAGGGCCAGGTGAGGGAGATGAGGGCTTAGGGGTAAGGAAGTAGGAAGGGAGGTAGAAGGACTCTGCAGTGGGGAAGTTAAGTCAGATGAGATGGACCAAGTCCGCAGCAAGGTGAAAACACAAAGAGAGTCCAAGATACAATGCCTTGGTCTCCCGTATTTTTTTAGCCTCCGTGCATTTGGGTGATGACACTTGCACGTGAGATATGCAAAACCAGGAACACACCCAGGTTACAGATTAGGGCCTGGATAACTGATGTCCAACCCCTGTGATTGGGCTATGACTCTACTTCTTAGCCTCCCAGTCAAGAAAGTGTACAGAAATAAAATTGAGTAAGAGGAATATTATTACACAAATAATCTTAGGCTTGTTCTACTGTATTTTTTAAAGCTAAATAATCCCTAAAGAGTGCTTTGCCTATTTTTTTTAATAGGTGGTCTCTCAACGGATCAGGACAAAAAGTCACGTCACTCTGGTTTAATCTTTTATCTAGAATACCTATCCTAGAAGCACATCAACTGGCCATTGATAATGAGAAACCCTCAAGGATTCAGGAAGCAGCAGGTGATAATTAAGGACGTCCCCTGGAAGGCATCAGAGACCAAGATATATGGAGAATACGATTCAGAGACAAGAAGCTGATGCACTGGAAAACCAGAGGATCAATGGGGGGACAAAGGGATTGGGGTATCAGGGTCAGAAGGTCAGCCATGGGGTCCCCAGCAGGCTGGGTCACCAGCCTGGAAAGCTGTGGTCAGAGGGCTCCTGCCAACAGGGCGGGGCTGTCCCAGACAGACCAGTGTCATAGGCCAGATCCAGAGGGTGTGAGAGCAGATTATTGAAGCATATATTCCCTAACGTTCACTAGTTTAGGAGAAAAAAACCCAGAGTCTTTCAGGACATCTTTGTTTTTTCTTCTCGTTGTAGTCACAGATATCACAGAAGCTCTGACTCATTTTGGAAACAACATGGAACAGGGGTCCAGGAATCTCAGGCTGCCTTTCCCACTAATCTCACTGCTCTGCCGAGATGGAAGATGGTTCCACCTGTGCAGTTTTGGAGCTGCTTGGATGGGCAACTTTCTACACAATGCTATGAGTCTTTCCAGGGCAAGTGTAGGATGGAGGGCTCCAGAGAGAGCGAGCGGAGAGTGGGTCTGCTTTCAGGTGCAGGTGACAACCGGGATGGGGGAGTGGAGAGAAACAGTGTCTATTGTCAGCGCTTAGGGGGCCAAGCTTGGTGCTGCTTTACAGATGAAGGGTAAAACAGTTAGTGATGCTAATATGATTAAATATGATCATCAATTATTCCCAAGAGGGAGCCCTGCAGAGCAGCTAATCATAAAAACATCATAACAAGTGTGGCAAAATCTTCCTGAAATCCAGACAAGGCATGAGGTAAGAAGGGATCACCACATTTGGGCAGGCCTGGCTGATACACCGAAGGGCCACCTGGGCAGGAAACACACACACATCACAGGTTCACCCCTGGGATGCTGAAAGCAGAGCCATAGCGGTCCTGTCCCTGGGAAGATGCCTGGCACATACCTTCCTTGGCTAAAGGGAAATTCTCACAGTTCCTTCAAGATCCCCTATTGTGCGCTGAATTGTGTCTGCCCCTGATCCATGTGCGGAAGCCCTTAACCCTCAGTACCCCAGAATGTGATTGCATTTGAAGACAGGGCCTTTGAAGAGGTAATTAAGTTAAAATGAGGCTGGGTCCTAATCCAATTTGACAGGTGTTCCTGTAAGAAGAGGCATTTTGGACACACAAAATCATCAGGGGTGACACACACAGAGAAAAGGGCCATGTGAGGCCACAGGGAGAAGGCGGCTGCCTGCAGACCTGCCCAAGCCTTGATTTTGGACCTCCAGCCTCCAGAACTGGGAGACAGTACACTTCTGTTGTTTAAACCACCCAGTCTGTGGTATTTATTATGGCAGCCCTGCAAACTGATACATTCCCCCCTAATTTTTTAAAAGAAAAATTTAATAATAAATGGAATCACAATAGAAGACGACCTGTACACTGTGCGCATGCAAATCTTAACATTTTCTTGACTCTGATGGAAATAATGAGGGATTCTGAAATGACAAAACTACCTATCAGATGCTTTATCATATTTTTCTTAAGCTCCACCAGAGTCATTCATGTACATCACATGGCATGTACCAGTTGATAGGCTTCATTCCACAAACACCTGACCTTCTTAGTCGCCCTTCTTTTTTCCCCCATCTTTGTGAATACTCTGTATTCACCTACGGACATCCTCACTTCCTCTCAGCCTGCAGCCATCTTCCAAATTTTGTTCATGGTAGGATTTACTCACGTTGATGGGTGAAGCAAGATGTGTTTATTAATATCTCACCCATTTCAGGCAGGTATTTGGCGTTGAATTTCTTCTTTCCATCTTATAATAAGGGCACATTCTCAACACTACCTAGAAAGAGCTTTTAATTGTACACGTTCTCTCTACCACAGAGAAAGAATAGGGAACCGTCTCAGGCTGGAAGCATTGAACTGGCTGCCGTTTGTGACTTGGAGCGATTGTCAGCTGGAAGTTGCCATCCTGGGCTCAACTTGGTTCCCACAGATCCAGGAATGCTGGCTATTGATTCAAGCCATCCTCTCATCCACTTGCTGGCTAAATTTGAAATGGCTTTGTGGTACCGGCCTTAAGGACTAACACTTCTTTTCTGACTTCCATTCTCCTTGATACATTCCCTGCTCTTCTCCTCTACTAAGAGTGGGGGAAAAAAAGAGTGGGAAAAAACCAGTGGCCCATTCTTGCATAGGTGGTACCATGAAGAATATTTGACCTTCCTTTGTTCCCAGGAGCGATAGCAAAATACACGTCTGCCCTGGCAGCAGACACCTGTGGTCCGGAGATGCTTCAGGTGTTTGCTCCACCAGAATCTCACCTCCCCAGATCATAAGGGTCGTCACCATGTTCCTTGAGCTTTTACTGTGTGCCATGTGCTGTATAAGTTTTACACAGTAACTCAACCCTCACGTCAGCACTGTGCATGGGTACCAGCATCCAATACAGTGGAAGAGAAATGGCCACACAGGGAGGTCCAGTCACCTGGCCAGCATCAGATAGTTAACAAGTAGCAGAGCCCTGACCAGAAGCTCGGGATTTTGTCCACGAGCAGGCACTCTGAGTCATCACGCTTTATTTCCTTCCCTACCTCTCCTACTTACGTTCCAGGAAATTATTAATCTTCTGCTGCACAATGTTCTTTAAGCAGAGGATCTCAAGCCATAAGGTGCTGTCTTGTAGGCTAGAGTTATACTACAATTCCAAACCTAAAGGGCCCGTACTAGATCTTACTTAGTCAAGAGAATTAGTTTCAGTATTACATGATGGCTTTGGACTGTCATAGCCATAATTGCTCCCCCATTTATCAGACCACTCTTTTGTATACAAAACGTAAAAGCATCTCTCACTGAAAGCATCAGAGAAATAATACTCAAGGATCCTCACCTAGTGCTTGATGGGTAGCATGAGAAATATCCAACATACATGCTTGCCTGTCAAGTGTTTTAGGAAAGAAGATGCTTGGCTTATCCGAAATCACCAACTCTGCTTTCAGTTTAATTTCTTGATCACCTAACTCTGAGAATTTTATTTAGGATGTAGTTTGCCTTTAAGAAAGAAATTGGAAGCTGAGTTTTGAGCTTCCTATTTAATCTTAATCATTGGGAAATGAATTTTCAAGCCTAGAGAACATGTTAGACAAACAAGTGATTTTCAAACATTGAGTGGCGACCTGTTTGAGGGTCATGATCGACTTTTCATAACCAAATAGGAATGCCTAGAAAATACAAGAGTGCATTACCGGGCTTCCCTGGTGGCGCAGTGGTTGGGAATCTGCCTGCTAATGCGGGGGACACGGGTTCGAGCCCTGGTCTGGGAGGATCCCACATGCCGCGGAGCGGCTGGGCCCGTGAGCCACGGCTGCTGAGCCTGCGCGTCTGGAGCCTGTGCCCTGCGGCGGGAGGGGCCGCGATGGTGAGGGGCCCGCGCACCGCGATGAAGAGCGGTCCCCGCACCGCGATGAAGAGTGGCCCCCACTTGCCGTAGCCGGAGAAAGCCCTCGCACGAACTGAAGACCCAACACAGCCAAAAATAAATAAATAAATAAATAAAGTAGCTATAAAATTAAAAAAAAAAAAAAAAAAAAAAGAGTGCATTACCCACAGAAGAGGGAAATATTATTTTGTAAAAGTCTAGTTTTCAATTATATATTGATGTAAACTGTGTGCCTTACTGTGGGTCATAGTCAAAAACATTAGGAAAACACTGAGCTAGACCAATAGAAGTTTTGTCAGGGAACAAAAGGATGCCTGAAAAGAGACAAATCCTTGCATCCAGGAAGTTTGAGGGCAAATTTAAACAAGGAGTCTCTGTGGATACTCCATGTATGTATTCTTTCCAATTTTTCTTTCTTTACCCCCAAATATAAGCTGTTTCAGGGGCCTGTCTTTCATTCCATTAAGTGGATCATGCCTGCTTTTCTGGTCCACTGTCACTGAAACATGCTTTCTTTTTTCCAACCTCTAGGTCATTGCTGTAGCCTTTTCATGGGTTTCTTTCCCCCAGTCTTCCGTTACTCACAAATCGCCTTTATCCACCTCGGCCAGACCATCTTTCCAAAAACAGCACTCACATTTAGTAACTTTGCTTATAGAGAATAGCATCCAAACTCTCCTCTAGCTTTGATTCTCCTGCCTTCACGATCGACATTTTCCAACGTGAATCCCATTTTTTACCAACTGTGGTCTTTTGAGTGTGCCACACTCATACCATTTCTGTGGCTTTGACTGGAGTTTGATTATTGTTTCTGCACCCAGCTTGTTTCTCCAAATTCTATCTCAAGGCCTAAGGCTCCCATGAATCTTTTCTTATTGCTGCAGTTCAGATTCTATGTTTTGAGAGTTCCTGGAAGTGAGACACTGAACTCATATCTCTCTTCCTCATTACCGGTCTAGCCTCATTCATGAGTTATCTTTTCCTTCAATGACGTTGTAAGCAGCTTGAGAGCAAGGCCCATCTTTTACTTTTATGTTAAGAGTTACAATGCCAGAACTAAGGGCATTACAGAGCACCTACTCTCTGCTGGACGACTCACAAATACCATCATGTATGGGTTGTTACGTATTTAACCTGAATTACTTCTAAGCCTCACAACAACACTGGAAAATAGTTACCATAGAACTTCATTACTCATGGATTCCGTATTTGCAAATTCAACTCCTCACTAAAATTTATTTGTAACCCCCAAATCAAAGCTCATAGCTTCAAGGACACGCACAGTGGTGAATTTGAGTCACCCCATGCACAAGCACCCAGCTCAGGTCACATGGCCATGCTCTGAGTTTTGGTTTCAGCTCATGTACTGTAAACATGCCCTTTTCATGGTCTATTGAATACGCAGGTTTCTTTCCATATTTTTTGTTGGTGAATTCTCTTGTTGAGAATGGCCATCAGCATAGTGCTGGAGGTCCACCTAGTATTCGTAAACCCAAGAAGGCTCTGTTATGCATTATAGAGAAAATATGTGTGCTAGATAAGGCATGAGTTTTATATATATATATATATATATATATATATATATATATATACATACATACACAATGTATATATAATAATAATAATAATATAGTTATACGTATAACAATAATGGAAACACACATAAAACAGGTCATGTATTAATTGGTCGATGAAAATTATATGACAGATTCTTGAAGGAACCCATCCTGTAGTTTCCCTATGAGTAAATGATTCAGTATTCTTTCATTTTATAGAATATAACTACCGTGACTAAAGAGAATAGACTGTACTACTATTTCTTCTTTAGATATGAAGAAATAAGGTAGAGAAAGATTAAGTAATGTGTCTGAAGACATCAAGATATTTATTGGACAAACTGGAATTTCAACTTGCATGTCTGATTCAACTTTGTCAAGTTGCTGGTGTGGGTGTCGTGAGTTCATCCTCCGCTGATAGAATGAGACTCAGTATGAATTTTCCCAGGGGTGGAAAAAAAGACAACTCTTCCTCTCCTTTTCTTCCTTTCTCTTAATTGGATGTTCAGAGTACTCTTCTTAGTTTTTTGTGAAGTAAATTCCTCAAATATTACTACATTACTCATATTCACTAATTACTTGAACAAATATTTGCATGTCTACTATGCTCCAAGTGCCAAGCTAAGCCCCAGGGACCTAATTGTCTCTCCACAAGCTTAACATTTGCTGCTGAAGGGAGGCCTGAAAACAAATAACTACAATGTTATGTGAGAGACCTGCTCTAGTAGGGATATTTACAAGGTTTCAAAAAGACCAGACAATTAGGAAAACACTGAATTCTGCCTGAGATCTGAAGAGAATACTTTTGAGTAGGAATGATTTTTGAGCTGGATCTTGAAGGACTTTTGCATCAGATTGGAAATGGGAAGAATAAATTACATAGAGGACCAATACGGACAGAGGTTTGGACATATGACCAAGCCCCAAGGTTTGGAAAGAATATGCCTGAAGGGAAGGGACTTTTGGAGTAATTTTCTACCAGTTTCCCAAAATAAAACTATTACTATGTTTCATCCTTCCAAGACATAAAAGTACACTTTATTTTTTCCCCCAATTTTAACAGGGTGTAGCTATACTATCTCGCTTTCATCAATGTATTAAATCAATTGTTTACTGAATCCAGCATCACCAGGCATTTTACATAAAATGTCTTGCACATAACTAGATTTAAAAGAATGTATTCTCTTTAAATAGTTTTTCTTAATCTCTCTTTGGTCTTTGTTCTTTTCCCAGTTTAAAAAAAAAAAGGATAAAAAAAGCTCTATGGTGGTATCTATGTAGTTATTAATTTTGTTGTTAATTAATTCAACAAACATTTGTTGAGCAGCTTCTATAGTCAAGACTCCTGTTTGGGGGCAGGAGGACCTGGAGCTCAGCTAGTATCCAAAGATGGATCAGGGATATTTCTTCTTTTTCAAAGATCTGCAGATGAGTACTAATAACTCAAGACATAAAGAGATGCAGGAGGAAAAGTGCTGCTGGAATTCAGAGGCCCAGAGTCTGTACCAAGAGACTGATTTAGGAGATGGAGACAGACAAGCCAGTCTGAAGGCATAGAGGAAGCGAAGGCCCGGAGCTAAGAACACATAGTGCATCCAGGAAGCAGGAAGTAGTTCACTTGGCTCCAAGTCTGTGAAGGGAAAGAGTAGTCCATGCACACGGCTGGAAAGGCAGGTGACCTACGTACGGCGGGCGTACTAGAAACCAAGACACAGGCTTCGGGTTGTCTTTGAGGAGGCCTTGGAGCCCCGCTGAAGATTTCTGACTGAGGAGTGACAGAATCAGGGCTGTCCTAGGACAGCCAATAGGACCATGGCGTACAAGATGAGTAGGGATGTTGGTAAGGATCTGAGGGAGGATGAAAGGAAAGAGGCCATGGAAATAATGGAGGCTGGGGTAACTGGAGGCCAAGAGAGGGAAACAGCAGTGGGAAGAGAGAGGAAAGACGGATGGAAGAGGCACCGCGTAGGCTGACCCAACAGGAAAGGAAGAGAAGGGAAAAGTCAAGATGACATTACAGTTCCAGCCTACGGACCACTAATTCTACAAGGCAAAGTAGAAAATACAAGAAAATGTGGCACTCAAGATGAGTTTAGCTTACTCCATGTGAAGCCTGAGGTGCTAGCCGATCAGAAGTGCCCAGAGCCCTTGAAAGTGGAGGACTGAAGTCGCAGTAAGGCTGTAATCAAGCAAAGACAACAAATACGTCCAAAAGATTTGTATAAAATTGTTTGTGGAAAGTAGAATAAAAGTGGTAGAAAGTCCTCTAGAATTTCAGAGATGAGAAAGGTCATTTTCAGATGGAGTTTGGGGCTTGCAGGTCTGGCAATCAGAAAGACTTGCTGGAGCTGTGCCAGGAGTTTGACGGGCAGAGACGGAAGAAGAAGGACTTCCAAAAGAGGAAGGTTTCCAGGTGCCCGAAAAGACACTAATAAAGACAGTGAAAGAGAAAAACACAGCTCCTGTTTGTGAATGACTAGGACGCCAGCCTGCTGAGAATTCTGTGCGCATGTGGAGGACTAAGGAGAGAGTAGGAGAGAAACGGAGGAAGGTATTTCTGACCATGCCACAAGGACACCACCACCATCAGCCACGTTGCTCTATTTAAGTCAAGCCAGCTGATGTCCATGCCAAAGCCTGTGGTTACACTAATTGTTCATGGAGTCCGTGCACTCCAATGAGAAGCTCAATCATAATATGTCCCCAATACAACCTGGGAATCTTAGTTTCCTGAATTTCAGCACCTAAAAATCTTAAAGCCCTACACTCATGAGGGTTCAAAGAGGCCTGAGAGCTCACTGTGTGCACCCTTCTGCCTGATGTTTCAACCGTGAACACAAGGATCTGAGCCTTTTCAAAATTACAGCTTGTATTTTATGTCAAGGGCTTCAGATGCTATTTTTCAATGTAAATGCCAATGGATAGAAGTATCTCAGAACTACAGGGAAAGGTTGTACTTGGCTTACTTAGTACATTTTTAAAACTGGAAAACTCTTTCATTCTTTGTAAAGAAACAAAAGCATCTTGGGGATTCCCTGGTGGTCCAGTGGTTAGGACTCAGCACTTTCACTGTCAGGGGCCCGGTTCCATTCCTGGTTGGGGAACTAAGATCCGGCAAGCCATGCAGTGTGGCCAAAAAAAATAAATAAAAACAAAAAAACCTCACAAATGCATCTCTGAAATGCTCAAATGACAGTAATCTTCCACCTCCCCTCCCTACAATGTATTTTTACAATTAAAAATGTATTCCTGGACGCTGGTGATATAATATAGAATGCAGTCCACTAACTCTCATTGCAGCTACTTTCAGCAGTATATGCATATAATTTAAATACTATATGCACCTCTATACAAATGAGGGCATTTAATATTATTTATGAATAATTCCATGATTCCAAAAAGCCTTCTATTCCTCTTTCCCTCAATAGCTGATCAAAGCAAAGCAAAACAAAAGAAAAACAAAGAACAAAACAAAAAACCCACCCTCTGAATTCTCCAAGCGAAATGCAAATAAAACTCCCAAAGGAAGAGTGGGCTGAAAGAAGACTACCTGATGTGGGAGTTTTGCCAAAACTTTATTTAATGAACTTCATGCCAAGATACAGGAAGAACATTATGCTGGAAATGCAAAAGCCAACTCAACGTTCTTGGCAGGCGTACATTTCAGCCTAGGCGCAAGAAGAGTTTATCTGAAATGCAAACTAGAGTTGCATTAAATATGCCTTTTTTGCCATTCAACAAGCTTTGTCTTAATGGCAAAGGCAATTCTAAAACTGGATGAGTACTTAAACTTTACTATGGAAATAAATGATGCTCTTCTAGAAGTCTTCCATGACAAGAAAAATATGCTGTGAGGAGTTACTGAATTCCTTATTTTCCTACCCAGAACAGTTCTTTACTCGCCTGATATTTTCAGGCAATGGTTCCACAGAATTAAACATGGCCTTCCCCCTTCTAATAGCAAAACCCCAAACAAAACTTAAAGTGTGTCTTCTCCGCATGCTATAGTTAATGTGCCTTCATTATGCTTAATGTACTTTTAATAGTTTCCTATGGGAAGATGGTGATATTAAATGTGGGAATAAAATATCCACGCTATGACCTGGAATTTGCTATAGTGCCTTTCTGCTGAGGACTCAAATCACTTCACACACATTCTCACTCCCTATCTCCTGGAGGTGCAATACGTGCGTTTTACGGTTGATGACACCGAGGTATATAGAATGACTAAGGAGCTGAGGTCGTTTCCAGAGCTCAGCTGAGCACGGCCTGGATGCCTTCCCCAGCAGGAGTGAGCAACCTTCCCTCCAGGCCAGGGAGCCCCCATGGTGGCTGCACTGGCTTCTCAGGACCACAACGGATCCCAAGCTCACTTGCTTTTCCTTCATGGAATCACCTCCCTTACCTGGACGCCATCAGATGCAGGGATGTAACTTGCCCTTTTAAACGTGTCTGTCACATTCCTGAGGATTTCCACGGACATCAGAAGATCACCTGCATAGAAGTTTTTCCTCTGAGTTAAATCCAGCAGTGTCTTGGTGACCTGGGACATCCCATCACCTGCCAGCATTCTCTGACCTTTCGCAAGGTGTTCTTTGATCTGTGATGGTCAAAAGAATGGAATAAACATCAGAATCTTCATTACTGTTTCTTCACATATATTCATCAAACGAATGTACTGAAAACTGCAGGGACAACATTCCAATAGCACTGAAAGACCTGGGAGGATTTCAGAACTAAGTTGTGTGTACCCCAAACTCACATGGATAGACCTCTGCACCCATGTCCACACTTTGGCTGACTTGACGGACTTGCCTTTTCTAGTTTCCAGAAAACATAATTTAACACTTCGCAGAAAGCATGTGTTAATTTATGTTTTTAATTGAAATAAAAATAAAAAAGTTTTGCACGTGGTAAACAGGGGAGATTGTTCAGTGAGGTGTGAGCAGAGATGGGAGATTATAAACACTTCAAAGTATCCTTTTGTATTAACAAGCTGAGGTTAATAATTTTTGCCTTACCTCTTAAAATAAAGACATCTTTATACAGCAGCAAAAATAAAAAAGAGTTTTCACGAGGACATTTAGCTTAAGAAAGACATTTAGTTAAACTTTGAAGGACTACTATGACAGACATGACTGAAAGCTAGATTATTTTGGCTTTATTTTAAAACAACAACAACAAAAACAAAAACCTCTCTGCTAGGTCTTCAGCAGCAGAATGAACTATTGAGATGCAAGCTTAAATTAGTTTGATGGCCAGGGAAACATGCTGTCAGTTTTCATATTTGCTTATCCTCCAGCCCAAGGGAAGAAAAGCAACTTATCATGTGGAAGAATGTTAAGGAAAGAGAAGGTAAAGTGATAGCATGGATCTGTTAAATGTTTACTTGTTTACTAGAAGGTTAGGCTTTGTCATCGCATTGTTAAATTTATGATAACAACGACTTATCAAAGGATCATGAAATAACCAAGAACTAACACACCAGAGAAAGACTGGACTAGAAAGGTTAAAGTGAAATAACTATAATCATCAATTTCCCATTAAGAAAAGTGCCAGCAAATCCTTTGAAGTATGGCAGTCAATCTGAGCGAATCGTAAAGTTAGGAATTTTCTTTAAAATGGATTTTAAAAAGGGCTATCTTGACACTTCAGATATTTAACTTTTCTGTAGTCTCTAAAGCTCTGTCTAAAAATATTTTGGGAAAATAAAAATCTTCAGAGACATTCTCTGTTCCCATCGTGTTACGTTAAAAAAACATAACATATATAGGGAGTTTGTTTCTTGCCATTTTCTTATTTCATTTCTCTCCTGTCTCCCCTCAGTGGCAGCCATCAAGCCCTGACTAAAGCCAGAGGATGGGTGAGACATCAGTGATCTAATCCTTGCTTATCTCTGTGGTCTCAATGCCCATCTTAATCAAGATGCAGACACTGTGTTGGCCAATCAGAAAGGATGCTGACCTCCAGTAGATGCCAGCTAGTGTACCATGATGATGTGTGCTACCAGGTTGACCTTCAGTCCTGCCTCTAATCTAGTGATAACTCTTTGCAATTTCCTGTTCAGGTCATGTGTGCTATAACATCCTATTTTTGCACTGGATATGCTAACCTCCTCCCTTACGTTGTCTCATGTTTATACACCACTCAAATAGTCCTGGTTCTTCTAAATATCTAAACAGAGTTAATCAACTCCTGTCTGTGCTGTCTCTTAATTCATATATACATCAACCACTCTATCACACTGAATTAAATATAATCATTTGCTTATATGTCTTCTGTGGGTGGTCTTTCCGAACCTTGAGGGTAGGTTCCTTGCCTTCCTCACAGCCTTAGAACACAGCACTGTAAAAGTTTGGTAGGGTGAATTCAGTTACGATATTCTAACTAGAGCTTTATGACAGAATATGATGGAATGGGCTTTGGAGCCAGGCCTGCCTAGGTTTTTATTTAAACTTTTCAACTTATTATTTATGTAATTGAAGCCATCAGAGACTCATTTTTTCATGTATCTTCTAAGCCTTGAAAAATATGCCTATATGGTTAAAAGTTTTTAAAATCATTTAAAAAAATTCAAATGAACTCACACAAGCCTACCATAGTCAGCACAGCTACTGCACACGGGAAAGCTCCCTGCTTCATCATGGTCTGTGTGCCCTACATGATCTGGTTCCTGGAGACTGCTAACACTTTCCCCCTGATTCACTGTGCTCTGGTCACTCTGGTCTTTTTGATCTTCCTCAACAACATTTCATACAGGCCTGTCTCAGGGCCTTTGCATGTGCTTTTCCTTTTGCCTGGAACAGTCTTCCCACAGAGATCCAAATGCTTTTTGTCATTTCCTCAGAGAGGTCTTATCTGACTTCTTATCTAAAATGGTATCCTTGTCATTCTCAATGATCTTACCCTTCTATTTATTTAGGTATTAATTTACGTACCTCACCTTTTTAAAAAAATATCTCACCTTTCTTCTTAGTGCTCAACCTTACCTACCATTGTGCATCTATCTTTTGGCTTATTTGTTTTTCTGCTTCCCCCATTAGAACTTGTGAAAGAAGAGATTTTGTGTATTTTATTTACTGTTACATTCCAGTACCTAGAAGACGTACTCAATATTTTGGACAAAAGAATTAATGAACAAATTATTGAATGAGTCCTTCTAAGCTCATGTAAGGTCATGGGAAGTCACTTGGAAGTCATCCTAAACTGTTCATCAACAGAGTCCATAGAAAACACTGATATCAAACAGCATGAGGTAAATCAACTACCTGACCTACAGAGACAGTGAAGCTCCTGGGCTCAAAAGTGTCTGCTTCAGCAGGTGGAGTGTGAAATGTTGAAGAGAAATGAAATTAATAAGGTCTACCTTAAAAAATGGCATAGAATTCAGTGTTCAGTTTGGTGCTGGCAATGCAAACCACAGCTGAGATGCTCAAAACCAAGGAGCACTTAGATGGTTCTCCACTAGGGATGTGGTGCAGCAACGGTCGCCAAGGTAAACTTCATCTGACTACTCAACTCAGCTCCCTATCTGTTATTTTGGCAACACCTACCTATGTCTGTGAGGGTCTAACTCACGTAGACAAAATTCATCCTTCCCTGCAAACAAAAGCATCACAACATTGACTTGAACCTTGAAGAATACAACATTCAGACATGTTTTCTGTTTTCAGTAAAAATAGCACAGAAGGCTTTGGCTGGCTCAGCTAATCAGACCTAGGAAAGGCAGTCTTTCACGTCTGGGTCAGCACTAAATGTGGCCCAGTCAGTAGTAAATTAATAACATCACTGCCATCTGACAGCTGGAATGAACTGTTCTCAGTCCCGCTCTTTGGAGACAGATGTGCCCAGACCACAACACCAGCTCTCACAATTGGCACTAATTAGCATCCTTCCTGGCATTGTCAGTGGAAGGCACCCAGCCAAGGCATAACAATACCTTGTAATGTTTGTACACACTAGCATAGGCTACTGGTAGCATTTATAAAGGATATAAAGGGTGTTCAGATAAGACAGATCCAGAACATATTCAGGTGGAAAACAATTCCAGTCTCTTGATCTTCCTTCCATATCAGAAGAGTCCTTACCTTGTGCCTACCCTTTTGCTACCTTTTTCTAGAATGACAAACCCACGTTTATCTGCTGGGCTGTTATGGATCATGAAGAAATAGAGTTCAGATTGGGTTTGCTCACCTCACCTTTCTCTATTTTCATACTGTTCCTTTATTTGCATCCTTAATTTTCATCTCCATGATTTAACCCTATGGTTAACCTCTATGATTTTGAAACCCACCTGTTCTTCAATCTTCATTCTTCTTCAATCTTTCCCTATCTCAAAAATATGGCATGAAGTTGGATATCTTATTTAAATACCAACACCTCATGTTGCTATTTCCTTTCAACTAGTCTTCTTTGTTTCTCTTCCAAATCAAAATCTGAGGTACGAAATCTGATTTGAAACCCACAACCCTTTACATTGCAAATTAAACTCAGTAATTACCTACTAAGCATTCTCTCTGGAAATCTTAATAGTATATTATGTTTAAAGAACAGTTGGAGCCATAAAACCTAGAGTTAAATGTAGTTCTAATATTTACTACTTAGGAACACTGGACAGATCTTTCCTAGAATCATTTGATTTGACTGTAAAAAATAGCAAATATCATTAGAATGTTGCTATGATGGGTTACTGCAAAGATAGAGATTAAAAATGGACACAGTGACTGTTTCCCCTCTTTATATTTTCATCTTCAATTTCCAGTTCCTTTAAATACTAGCTATGTAATGTTTCTCATATCTATCCTTTTTACCTCTGGGCAAGATGGAGGCTGGAACAGGTCTTCAATACCTATCATCACACTCTTTTAAATAGTCTCCTAACTGGTTCTACTGAGTCTTTCCCTTTCATATGTCTGAACATATTACTTCTCTGCTAAAAAAAAAAAAGTCCATCATAAAATCCATCCATTTTCATATTAAATCAAATATACCCTCCATTGTTTGACTTATGAGGCCAAGCAAATATAACCTTAACCAACAATTCCAATCTTTTCTCTATCTCATTTTATCCACCCAACCCTATTCTCCCATTATTTCTATTCTGTTAGTGATTATTTCAGTCCTACATTTCCATCTTTATGGCTACTTAATAATTCAATCGCTTTGCTTCTGAATTCCTCATGGTAGTCTTTACTATTATTATTTTTGATTTTTCAAACTGGTAATAGGAGATTGGTTCAAGATGGCAGAGTAGAAGGATGTGTGCTCACTGCGTCTTATGAGAGCACCAGAATCACAACTAACTGCTGAACAATCATCGACAGGAAGACACTGGAGCTCACCAGAAAAGATACCCCACATCCAAAGACAAAGGGGAAGCTGCAATAAGACAGTAGCAGGGGCACAATCACAATAAAATCAAACCCTATAACCACTGGTTGGGCAACTCACAAACTGGAGAACAATTATACTACAGAAGTCCACCCACTGGAGTGAAGGTTCTGAGCCCCACGTCAGGCTTCCCAACCTGTGGGTCCAGCAATGGGAGGAGGAATCCCCAGAGAATCGGACTTTGAAGGCCAGCGGGATTTCATTGCAGGACTTTGAAAGGACTGGGGGAAACAGAGACTCCACTTTAGAGAGAACACACAAAGTCTTGTGTGCACCAGGACATGGGGGAAGGAGTAGGGACCCCACAGGAGACTGAACCAGAACTACCTGCTACAGTTGGGGGGTCTCCTGCAGAGGCAGTAGGTGGCTGTGGCTCACTGTGGGGATCAGGACACTGGCAGCAGAAGTTCTGTGAAGGACTCAATGGTGTAAGCCCTTAGCCTCACCAAAGAGCCTGTAGGCTCCAGCGCTCAGTCACCTCAGGCCAAACAACAAACAGGGAGGGAACCCAGCCCCACCCATCAACAGACAAGTGGATTAAAGTTTAACTGAGCTCTGTCCACCAGAGCAACACCCAGCTCTGCTCACCAGCAGTCCCTCCCATCAGGAAGCTTGCACAAGCCTCTTAGATAGCCTCATCCACCAGAGGGCAGACAGCAGAAGCAAGAAGAACTATAATCCTGCAGCCTGTGGAATGAAAACCACAGTCACAGAAAGAGAGAAAAAATGAAATGGCAGAGGACTATGTCCCAGATGAAGGAATCAGGTAAAACCATAGAAAAACAACTAAATGAAGTGGTGATAGGCAATCTTCCAGAAAAAGAATTCAGAATAATGATAGTGAAGATGATCAAGGATTTTGGAAAAAGAATGGAGGCAAAGATCGAGAAGATGAAAGAAATGTTTAACAAAGACCTAGAAGAATTAAAGAACAAACAGAGATGAACAATACAATAACGGAAATGAAAAGTACACTAGAAGGAATCAATAGCAGAATAACTGAGGCAGAAGAATGGATAAGTGCCTGGAAGACAGAATAGTGGAAATCACTGCCACAAAACAGAATAATGAAAAAAGAATGAAAAGAAATGAAGACAGCCTAAGAGACCTTTGGGACAACACTAAATGCACCAGTAATCACATTATAGGAGTCCCAGAAGGAGGAGAGAGAGAGAGAAAGGACCTGAGAAAATATTTCAAGAGATTATAGTCCAAAACTTCCCTAACATGGGAAAGGAAATAGCCACCCAAGTCCAGGAAGCACAGAGAGTCCCAGTTAGGATAAAACCAAGGAGAAACATGCTGAGACACATTGTAATCAAACTGGCAAAAATTAAAGACAAAGAAAACTTATGAAAATCAACAAGGGAAAAACCACAAATAACATACAAGGGAAATCCCAAAACGTTAACAGCTGATTTCTCAGCAGAAACTCTGCAAGCCAGAAGGGAGTGGAATGATATACTTAAAGAGATGAAAGGGAAGAAACTACAACCAAGAATACTCTACCCAGCAAGGCTCTCATTCAGATTTGACGGAGAAATCAAAAGCTTTACAGACAAGCAAAAGCTAAGAGAATTCAGCACCACCAGAACAGCTTTGCAACAAATGCTAAAGGAACTCCTCTAGGTGGGAAAGAGACTAGCAACTTAAAGCAGGCTTGTACATATATAGACTGCTATATCGAAACCTCAAGGCAACAGCAAACCCCAAAACTATGGTAGATACACACACAAAAAAGAAAAATCAACCCAAAGACAACACCAGAGATGGTCATCAAACCACAAGAGAAGAGAACAAAAGAAGAAGGAAAGAAAAAAGACCTACAAAAACAAACCCAAAACAATTAAGAAAATGGCAATAGGAACACACATAACAATAATTACCTTAAATGTAAATGGATTAAATGTGCCAACCAAAAGACACAGACTGGCTGAATGGATATGAAAACAAGACCTGTATATATGCTGTCTACAAGAGATCCACCTCAGACCTAGGAATACATACAGACTGAAAGTGATGGGATGGAAGAAAGTATTCCATGCAAATGGAAATCAAAAGAAAGCTGGAGTAGCAATACTCATATCAGGCAAAATAGACTTAAAAATAAAGACTGCTATAAGAGACAAAGAAGGACACTACATAACAACCAAGGGATCAAACCAAAAAGAAGATATAACAATTGTAAACATATGCACCTAACATAGGAGGACCTCAATATATAAGGCTAATACTAAGAGCCATAAGGGGAGAAATCGAAAGTAACACAATAATAGTGGGGAACTTTAACACCCCACTTTGATCAATGGACAGATCATCCAGACAGAAAATCAGTAAGGAAATGCAAGCTTTAAATGACACATTAGACCAGATGGACTTAACTGACATTTATAGAGCACTCAATCCAAAAGCAGAAGAATACACATTCTTCTCAAGTGCACATGGAACATTCTCCAGGATTGACCATATCCTGGGCCACAAAGCTAGCCTTGGTAAATTTAAGAAAATTGAAATCATATCAACCATCTTTTCTAACCACAGCACTATGAGATTAGAAATAAACTACAATAAATGGTAATAATTTTTTTAACATCTTTTTTGGAGTATAATTGCTTTACAATTGTGTTAGTTTCTGCTGTATAACAAAGTGAATCAGCTATATGCATACATATATCCCCCATCCCCTCCCTCTTGCATATCCCTCCCACCCTCCTTATCCCGCCCCTCTATGTGGTCATAAAGCACCAAGCTAATCTCCCTGTGCTATGCAGCTGCTTCCCACTAGCTTTCTATTTTATATTTGGTAGTGTATATATGTCAAAGCTACTCTCCCTCTTTGTCCCAGCTTACCTTCCCCCTATCTGTGTCTTCGAGTCCATTTACTATGTCTGTGTCTTTATTCCTGTCTTGCCCCTAGGTCCATCAGAACTTTTTTTTTTTAAATTCCATATATATGTGTTAGCATATGGTATTTTTTTTTCTCTTTCTGACTTACTTCACTCTGTATGACAGACTCTAGGTCCATCCACCTCACTACAAATAATTCAATTTCATTTCTTTTCATGGCTGAGTAATATTCCATTGTATATATGTGCCACATCTTCTTTATCCATTCATCTGTTGATGGACACTAAGGTTGCTTCCATGTCTTGTCCTGGTTATTGTAAATATTGCTGTAATGAATATTGTGGTATATGTCTCTTTTTGAATTATGGTTTTCTCAGGGTCTATGCCCAGTAGTGGGATTGCTGGGTCATATGGTAGATCTAGTTTTAGTTTTTTAAGTAACCTCCATACTGTTCTCCATAGTGGCTGTGTCAATTTACATCCCCACCACCAGCGCAAGAGGGTTCCCTTTTCTCCACACCTTCTCCAGCATTTATTGTTTGTTGATTTTTTGATGATGCCATTCTGACAGGTGTGGGGTGACACCTCATTGTAGTTTTGATTTGCATTTCTCTAATGATTATTGATGTTGAGCATCCTTTCATGTGTTTGTTGGCAATCTGTATATCTTCTTTGGAGAAATGTCTATTTATATCTTCTGCCCATTTTTGGATTGGGTTGTTTGTTTTTTTGATATTGAGCTGCATGAGCTGCTTGTGTATTTGGGAGATTAAGCCTTTGTCAGTTGCTTCGCTTGCAAATATTTTCTCCCATTCTGAGGGTTGTCTTTTCACCTTGTTTATGGTTTCCTCTGCTGTGCAAAAGCTTTTAAGTTTCAATAGGTCTCATTTGTTTGTTTTTATTTCCATTTCTCTAGGAGGTGGGTCAGAAAGGACCTTGTGATTTATGTCATAGAGTGTTCTGCCTATGTTTTCCTCTAAGAGTTTGATAGTGTCTGGCCTTACATTTAGGTCTTTAATCCATTCTGAGTTTATTTTTGTGTATGGTGTCAGGGAGTGTTCTAATTTCATACTTTTACATGTACCTGTCCAATTTTCCCAGCACCACTTATTGAAGAGGCTGTCTTTTCTCCACTGTATATTCTTGCCTCCTTTATCAAAGATAAGGTGACCATATGTATGTGGGTTTATCTCTGGGCTTTCTATCCTGTTCCTTTGATCTATATTTCTGTTTTTGTGCCAGTACCAAACTGTCTTGATTACTATAGTTTTGTAATATAGTCTGAAGTCAGGGAGCCTGATTCCTTCAGCTCCATTTTTCATTCTCAAGATTTCTTTGGCTATTCGGGGTCTTTTGTGTTTCCATACAAATTGTGAAATTTTTTGTTCTAGTTCTGTGAAAAAACCCGGTGGTAGTTTGATAGGGCTTGCATTGAATCTGCAAATTGCTTTGGGTAGTAGTCATTTTCACAATGTTGATTCTTCCAATCCAAGAACATGGTATATCTCTCCATCCATTTGTATCATTTTTAATTTCTTTCATCAGTGTCTGATAGTTTTCTGCATACAGGTCTTTTGTCTCCTTATGTAGGTTTATTCCTAGGTATTTTATTCTTTTTGTTGCCGTGGTAAATGGGAGTGTTTCCTTAATTTCTCTTTCAGATTTTTCATCTTTAGTGTACAGGAATGCAAGAGATTTCTGTGCATTAATTTTGTATCCTGCTACTTTACCAAATTCATTGATTAGCTCTAGTAGTTTTCTGGTAGCATCTTTAGGATTCTCTATATATAGTATCATGTCATCTGCAAACAGTGATGGCTTTACTTCTTCTTTTCTGATTTGGCTTCCTGTTATTTCTTTTTTTTCTCTGATTGCTGTGGCTAAAACTTCCAAAACTATGTTGAATAATAGTGGTAATAGTGGACAACCTTGTCTTCTTCCTGATCTTAGAGGAAATGGTTTCAGTTTTTCACCATGGAGAATGATGTTGGCTGTGGGGTTGTCAAATATGGCCTTTACTATGTTGAGGTAGGTTCTCTCTATGCTCACTTTCTGGAGAGTTTTTATCATAATTGGGTGTTGAATTTTTTCAAAAGCTTTTTCTGCATCTATTGAAATTATCATATGGTTTTTATCCTTCAATTTATTAATATGGTTTATCACATTGATTGATTTGCATATATTGAAGAATTTTTGCATTCCTGGGAAAAACCCCACTTGATCACGGTGTATGATCCTTTTAATGTGCTGTTGGATTCTGTTTGCTAGTATTTTGTTGAGGATTTTTGCATCCCTGTTCATCAGTGATATTGGCCTGTAGTTTTCTTTTTTTGTGACATCTTTGTCTGGTTTTGGTTTCAGGGTGATGCTGGCCTCGTAGAATGAGTTTGGGAGTGTTCCTCCCTCTGCTATATTTTAGAAGAGTTTGAGAAGGATAGGGGTTAGCTTTTCTCTAAATGTTTGATAGAATTCACCTGTGAAGCCATTTGGTCTTGGGCTTCTGTTTGTTGAAAGATTTTTAATGACAGTTTCAATTTCAGTGCTTGTGATTGGTCTGTTTATATTTTCTATTTCTGCCTGGTTCAGTCTTGGAAGGTTGTGCTTTTCTTAGAATCTGTCCATTTCTTCCCGGTTGTCCATTTTATTGGCATATAGTTGCTTGTAGTAATCTCTCATGATCCTTTGTATATCTGCAGTGTCAGTTGTTACTTCTCCTTTTTCATTTCTAATTCTATTGATTTGAGTTTTCTCCCTTTTTTTCTTGATGAGTCTGGCTAATGGCTTATCAATTTTGTTTATCTTCTCAAAGAACCAGCTTTTAGTTTTATTGATCTTTGCAATCGTTTCCTTCATTTCTTTTTCATTTATTTCTGATCTGATCTTTATGATTTCTTTCCTTCTGCTAACTTGGGCATTTTTCTGTTGTTCTTTCTCTAATTGCTTTAGGTGTAAAGTTAGGTTGTTCATTTGAGATTTTTCTTTTTTCTTGAGGTAGGATTGTATGGCTATAAACTTCCCTCTTAGAACTGTTTTGCTGCATCTCATAGGTTTTGGGTCATCGTGTTTTCATTGTCATTTATTTTTAGGTACGTTTTAATTTCCTCTTTGATTTCTTCAGTGATCTCTTGGTTATTTAGTAGTGTATTGTTTAGCCTCCATGTGTTTGTACTTTTTACAGTATTTTTCCTGTAATTGATATCTAGTCTCATAACGTTGTGGTTGGAAAAGATATTTGATATGATTTCAATTTTCTTAAACTTACCAAGGCTTGATTTGTGACCCAAGATATCCTGCAGAATGTTCCATGAGCACTTGAGAAGAAAGTGTATTCTGCCACTTTTGGGTGGAATGTTCTATAAATATCAATTAAATGTATCTGGTCTATTGTGTCATTTAAAGCTTGTGTTTCCTTATTTATTTTCTGTTTTGATGATCTGTCCATTGGTGTAATTGGGCTGTTAAAGTCCCCTAGTATTTTTGTGTTACTGCCCTTTAGTTCTTCTAGGTCCTTGTTAAATGTTTCTTGTATTTTCTCCATTCTATTGCCAAGATTCTGGATCATCTCTACTATCATTTCTCTGAATTCTTTTTCAGGTAGACTGCCTATTTCCTTTTCATTAGTTTGGCCTAGTGGGTTTTTACCTTGCTCCTTCATCTGCTGCGTATTTTTCTGTCTTCTCATTTTGTTTAACTTACTGTGTTTGGGGTCTCCTTTTTGCAGGCTGCAGGTTCGTAGTTTCTGTTGTTTTTGTTGTCTGCCCCCAGTGGGTGAGGTTGGTTCAGTGGCTTGTGTAGGCTTCCTGGTGGAGGGGACTGGTGCCTGTGTTCTGGTGGATGAGGCTGGATCTTGTCTTTCTTGTGGGCAGTGTTGTGTCTGGCAGTGTGTTTTGTGGTGTCTGTGAACATAGTATGATTTTAGGCAGCCTCTCTGCTAGTGGGTGTGGTTGTGTTCCTGTCTTTCTAGTTGTTTGGCATGGGGCGTCCAGCACTGGAGCTTCCTAGCCATTGGGTGTAGCTGGGTCTTAGCGTTGAGACAGAGATCTCTGGGTGAGCTTTCGCCAACTGATTTTATGTGGGGCCGGGAGGTCTCTCGTGGTCCAATGTCCTGAACTCAGCTCTCCCACCTCAGAGGCTCAGGCCTGACACCAGGCCAGATCAACAAGACCCTGTCAGTGACATAGCCAGGTACGTGGGGATTTTCTCGCCATTTGAGAAGTCTGAGGTCTTCTGCCAGCATTCAGTAGGTGTTCTGTAGGAGTTGTTCTACATGTAGGTGTATTTTTGATGTATTTGTGGGAAGGAAGGTAATCTTCACATCTTACTCCTCCGCCATCTTGAAGGTCCCCCTGCAATAGTATACTCCACTGATGATGCCAACCTCCGCAAGAGCTAGAGGTGCAGAGGCATTTATTTCAGAGGGTTTGCAGCTTGCTTTTTTTTCCTTTTCCTTTGTGCTTCAGTTAATTTCACTTGTTCACAGGGTGCTTCATGCAGAGGCCTCAGACCCTGCACTTCAGATCAGAGTGCCTAGTGAGAAATGGCTGTGCCGACACCTCAGCTTGGTCAGTTGTAATAATTTTAATCCAATCTATTTATTCACTATTGCTTTTCAACCATTGCTTCTTACATTCTCTTCTTCTTTCCGAGACTAGTTTCCTTTCTTCTAACCTTTTAGTAGTTGTTTTAGTAAGGTTCTGTGAATGGTAACTCTTTCAGTCTTTGACTTACATTTTTTAAAGTTATGCTCACTTTCAGTTGATCTTTTTCATGGGAGTGTTTATTTTTCCCTTTGCATTTTTATAATATGACTTAGTGCCTCTATTGTTGCAAAGTAGACAGCTGATATTCTGTAAATTACCAGTCTTTTCTTTGTGGTAGCTTTTAGTGTTTTTCTTTGTGTTTTTAGTACAATGAGGATTAAGTTTATGTGGATTTTCATGTATTTATTCATGATTCTTTTTAATCTGAATGTATTACCTGTCTTCACTCTGGAAAATTCTTAAGCACTAACTCATAGAATGTTGCTTCTCCTACAATCTCTATGGAGTCTCTTTCTGGAATACATTTCCATTATATTATATACATTTCTATTAACTATATACTAAACTTTCTCTTTTTACTCTTCATTTTCTAAGTTCTCTTTTATGATTTTCATTTCTTTATCTATTCTGGCTTCTGAGTGATCTTTTTCCCAACCTAACTTCTGATCACTAATTCCTTCTTCAATTGTGTCTAATTGGCTCTTTATTCTGTTCATTAATTTCAATGACGATATTTTCCACTTATAGAAGTTCTAGTTCATCTTTTTCAGTCTTTCATTTCTTAACTGTGCTTTCTGTTCTTTCTTTTATCACTCAAATTATTTTAAACAAATGTTATAATTTCTTTCATATTTTCTAATATTTCTACTTCTTGCACTGCTAATTTTCTTGATTCTTGCATTTGATAATTCTCTCTCATGATATTTGTAATTATTGCAAACTCATATTCATTAAGGTGTGTTTATCCTTTGGGACCCGCATGTTGTTGTTTGGTGAAAGAGTTCTTAAAGACTAGCTTTGAGTGTGTTTCTCTGAGGATGAAGGCCTCAGGCAGTTCAATGATACTGGATCATTTTACATTAATTTCCATGTTAATTCCTTCTGTTTATGGTTCAGCTAAGCGTTTCAGTTTCTGAAAGGTCATTTCTTTCCTCTTCCTCCCAAAACCTTGTATAAATTTAAATTTCTTCGACATATCCTAGACTTACAGAGTTTTTCTTGCCCATGAAGCCAGAGCAATCAAGATAGTGCCAGCTTGTGCAGGGAGCTAGGTATAGTATCACGACTTGTGTGGAAAGGGCTCTTGTCAGCAAACCCAAGACAGTGTTAGAATCTCAGCATCCAGTACCTAGGACTCACATATAATCTGAAACTCTCCCAGGCTGCTGAAGCATCAGCTTTCCCCTATCACTCTGGTTTTCACTTTTTTTCCCTCATTTCTGATGTATTTCTCTGTCTAAGTATTTCTCTGTCTTTCTTTTGAGCTCAGTTATAACATACTATTTGAAAATATATTCTTGCTGTAGTTTATGCAGAACCTCAGTATGATCTGTGAAGTACTAGTGTGGTCCATCCCACTGTTCTTCTCCTGCTGCAGGTCCCTAATACCAACCAGAATGAACTACTCACCATTTCCCAAACAAAGCCCATGGATCTTGCTCTTACTTCCTGACTTATGCACGTCTATAACTTTAAATGCTTTCCCCAAATCCTTTTGTTAAATTGTTTTCTTTTCTCCTTCCTGAATTCTTTTCAGATAACTGCAATCATGATATGATCTCTACTTTCAAACCTCATATAAGTAATCTTGCTCCATCTTACATTATTATAGTGTTTGTGTTCTTATCTTATCCATTCTATTAGACCATAAACCCCTAAAGGGCCTGTAGTTTCTTTTTTCAATTTGTTTACCCTGTAATTTCCAGCACATTGTCTGACACACAGAGGTATCTTCTCAAAGTGCTTGTTAAATTAAACTGAAACCACAGAAGAATTTTCTTTTTCCTTCTGTAACTATAATCCTCAACAGTCAACAAGGTAAAAACGTAGCTGTCCACAATTATTCGAAAGAAAGAAGTATGTAATAATTAGAGAACATTTACATTTCCTGACAGAATTGCCTTTTAAAATGATATCCAATTAATATAAATCGGCAAATGATTTCAGAAATTTTAAATTTCTACAGTTATAGTTACAGAATTGCTACCTTTTAAAAAATAATGACAATTACAACAAAATATAGCATTTATTAAATGCCTATTTTATGGCAAGCATGGGACTATTTTTTACATGAATTATCTCATCTGAGTTTTAAAACGACCGTTGGAGGTGCCATAATTATCCACATTTAACAGATGAAGATGTAGAGACACAGTGTGGTGACATGAGTTCCCCAGGATTGCTGAGCTCCTAAATTGTACCAAGATTTGAGCTCAGGCAGTTGGATTCCAGGGTCCATGCTCTTAACACCACACACGTAACTCAAGTTTTATACAGCACTGTTGTTAGAAACTATCAAAATGTTTAAATATTTAGAAGTCATCCTCAACCACGTTTGTTTTAAAGAGACACTAAATCTTTTTCATATGTAGAAAGAATATAAAAATCAAGAGGCTTGAAGAGCAACTTTCCAGGCTGTTGAGGTGCTGTCAATTATTTGAGTAGTGGTCGGTATTTTTTAACGCAATGCGGAAATGTTCCTAAAGCCATGTACCGATATCTATAAAAGATTTTGTAGGTAGCTTTATTCAAGTGGAGAGAAAAGCCCCCATGGATACATCAAGGTTTCTGTTTCCCTTGGGCTTTATTTTTTTAATTCTTTTATTTTAGTCACTGAAGTAGTTCAGAAAGCTTTATAATTTTAATATTTCCTGTAAAATTATAATTGTCAGTGATTATATCTGCTCACATTGCTGTACTCTGTGAGCATTTTTTCTCCAAAGGACAAGCTTTAAAAGTTTCTGTGTCATTCACATTTAATACTGTTGACAAGATCAACAGTGAAAGGCAAAAAAAAAAAAAAAAAAAAGAAGTCTAAAAATAGTTGCTTTTTATACTTCTGGATTAAGCCTCCTTGCTCTTTATATAGAGAGATGTGGTTAGGGTCATGGTTTAAAGAGTAGGTGTGTTTCTGAAATAACCTGATTTTTTTCACTTTATGCCTCCCACTGCCAGCCACAGTTGTCTCTATTGTGTGAATCCTAAAAAAAGGTTTATCGTAGTCACTCTGTGCAAATGACACCCTTTGAACATCGTATATTCATATATTATTTTCAGCCTCAACTCCTACAGTCCATCTGTAAGGTATATTAAAGGTTCTCACAGCTCTAAGTGGCTTCAATTAAAAGATAATTATACAAGAAACTTCTTTTCATAAAGCAATGATCTAAATATACATCTTTTGCTTCAGTTAATAACTGTTATTTTCTAAGACAAAAGTCACTCACTAGATGATAGTTTTAAGTTATTTACAGGTTTATCTGGTGTCTCCAGGAAAGACAGAGATCATTCTATATGAAAAAGAAAGTATATCTTTTGTTCTAGTACATGAATACTTCTCAATTTTCCCTATATTTGATATTAAAAAAAACATACATTCATCTTAGGGCTAGGACTTCAAATATGAAAAGACAATTCTTGTCTAGAGACAATGTGATAGGGAGATTTACTTAAATATTCCCCTGCATAAATTATATATTATTGCCCAGGACCCAGGATGAAAAGCATTTGGCCATAGGCGCATTGAGTATCCCAATTTCTTGCCCCAGGAATCCCTGAAGTGAGAGAGAGGACGCCATGGATTTGAGGATTGCAAGGTATTGTTATGAGAATAAACTGAGTCATGAAGAAAACTGAGCCAGGTATACACTGTGCATATTTCCTTGTAAAACCTGGGAAGTTCCAAACTAAGAATGAGAGCACAGTAAACGTACCTCCCCGCAAAAAAAAACTAGAAATAGCTTTAATTTCTAGTCAAAATTAAAAAGTACAATTCCCAAGCACAGGCCATAGGTGGAATTTCTTTTCTTAACACCAAACAAATCTAGAATGATTATTAATATTCTGACCCAGAGGACAGCACTAGAGCACATGCATGAGCTCAAAGTAGTATGGTGGTTCCAGATCAGGACCCAAACTTTCAGGCACCTGCCCAATGGGAGGCAGAGCAGTAAGCAACCCTCCTTCTCTGAGGCTTTTCCAATTTTGTTTCTGTTACTTGGTTTCCTAGTTCTAGAGATACTGCATCAGTCAGAATGGGATAGGTTATGCTGTGACAACAAACAATTCCCAAATCTCAGTACCTAAAAACAAAAGATGTATTTCTCACTCACTTTACATATGCAACCCAGGTCGTCAGGGAGGCTGGGTTCATGCTAGTTCATGTTCACTCAGGGGCTTGGGATGACAGAGGATGAAGGATTTTGCACTGGCAAGGACATTCCCAAGCCTGAAATAAGAAAGGTCACTTCCATACGCAAACAATTGGCTGGAACTTCAAGGGGTGAAGAAGCACGATCCTCCCATTTGCTAGGAGAGAGAAACTAGGTATCATTTAACATACTATGCCTTTCAATGGTACGGAACTGGCCAGCACTCATTTAAATTCTTTGCATTCATTCAGCAAAACTTCAACCCTAGAGAAACTCTACCACAGTACTTCTTAAATTGTAATGTGTATATGAATCACAAATGTTACTTTTCAAAGTGCAGGTCTGGGACAGGTTCTATATTTCTAACAAGCTCCCAGGTGCTGCTTCTACTTTTGGTCTTCATAAAACATCTAGGCTCTACCAAATGCATTCTCTGCACCTGCATCCAAGTAGCTCAACTTCCCTGGAGACAAGTCACATCTACACTGGCTAGTTCTACTCTAAGTTCTTTATGTCACACTTTTATACCATGCAACCTTTGGCAACCCCTAAGCCACCTGCTTCAAGTTAATCTTCATCGTCTTGCTTTCTCATTTCAGAAAATAATATCACGTCAGCCGCATGTTCTTGCTCAACCTTAATAAAGGGTTCCATCATCTCTCCTCGGGATTCTGCAGTGCGCTCCACAGCTTCCCATCCTGCCCCTTACAGTCTATTCCCTATAGAACAGCCCTCTGACCCTCTTTCATTATATTGAATCATATCACTCCTTACTGTCAATGGCTTCCCATTCCCCTTAGAATAAAATCCAAACCTTAGCAAAGGTCTTTAAGGCACAGATAATTTTTTCCCTACCTAGTTCTCCAACTTCATCTCATGACACTCTCTTCTTGCTCAATACCTCTGACCACTGGATCGAGTTTCACTTCCTTAAACACCTCATGGTTTTCCCACACACTATTCTCCCCAGTAGAATGCACACTCATGCCCTGAAAAACTCATTCTCTCCACTTTTTGCATGTCTACATCTATCTCATCTTTCAGGTCACTCTTATAATGTCATTTCCTCTTTGATATCTCACTGACTTTCTTATGTAAAGTAGTCCCCAAACTTTATTCCCTATGTTGGCACTTTGTTAAGCTCCTCCAACATATCACAGTTTGGAATTATTTTGTCTCTTTTCCTGTCTACTTTATTTTGTATTTGTTGTGTGTGTCATATTCAAGTTGCATCCTTGGGTCCTTACACTGTGTTGCACCTAGTTAAAGCCCAGCAGATATTTGTAGAATAACTAATGGGTAGTTGAATGGATGGATGAATGATTAAATAATAGAGTACACTTTGCTTTATAATATTTTTCCTTTGGCATTAGCCTAAACATAATTATCTGTACAAGTATATTCCATTAAATCATCCCATGAATAAGTTTCAAGTCAGTGGATTTCAATGCCTAAAACTAATTCTAACATTTCTTCACCAAGACACAATAAATCCATAATAAGGGAGAAGCTTAAAAATCTTCTGGGATTTATAGATATAATCAGTAATATGCTGTGCATTTTTTTAAAAAGAGGAAATAAAGTATAATTTTAGAAGTATTTCATTATACAGCTTTGTAATAGACTCCCTTAAAATTCCCTGGGAAACACTGTCATATGTGCCTAAAGATTTTTTTATATTTTATAATACAGTGAAAATTTATCAGTTTAGTAAAGTGTAGTAATTCCTGTAAGGCCAATGTGTTTGCCACTACAACTAGAAAAAACCATATAAATTACGAAAATCATATTCTTTAGAGCTTCAGTGAGCTACGGATGAGATGAACTAAGTTTCCAGAAAGAAGAGATCCTTTCTGAGATAGGCAAACAATTTCAGCCAGTTGTTTTTTTTCCCCTTAGGAATGTTTGCTAAATTTTGGCAAAAAGTGAGGGGAAGGTGTGGCTAAGGCAGAGGACTTCTAGGGTAGAAAGAGAAACTAATGTTCTTTGGTTGCTCAGGGCTGAAGAACTATAATGGAAATTGTAGGGTCCCTAAATATCTTACTGGGATATTTCTCCATAAGACATTTGCTGGATTTTTGGAATGTGTAGGAAGCTGAAGAGTTAGGATAAACACTTGTAAAAATCAGAGTGCAGTTTTCTCCACCCTTGTAAGTAGGCATTTAGAAACAAACGCCTAGTGAGGGAGGAGTCCAGCTTTAAGTAACCAGCTGTCTCCCACTCAAGACATTTGATGTATTTGAAGTTGCCTGGGCAGAATGCCTGGACCCTCTGAAGGGCAGAGCTGAATCTTCTACAGTTTCTCGGGGCTGATAGGATGGGCACACATGAGCTCTGTATCCAAAGCGTATAAGACACACGGTGGAGAAAGGGAGACTAAGGGGATGTGGTAGTCTGATGAAAACTGCAAAACATCTTGACCCAGGTGAATCCTTGGCTGCTTTAAAGTTTCTGCTCCTCATTATGTCTGAAAAGTGGGAAGGCCTTTTGGTGGATCAACACTGTCCCAAAATCCTACATTTGTTTTACACAATGACTGAGATTTAATTAAAAATTACTAGGGCTTCCCTGGTGGCGCAGTGGTTAAGAATCTGCCTACCAATGCAGCAGTCACAGGTTCGAGCCCTGGTCCGGGAAGATCCCACATGCCGCGGAGCAGCTAAGCCCATACACCACAACTAATAAGCCTGTGCTCTAGAGTCCACGAACCACAACTACTGAGCCTGCATGCCACAACTACTGCAGCCCACACACCTAGAGCCCGTGCTCCACAAGAGAATCCACTGCAATGAGAAGCCTGCGCACCGCAATGAAGAGTAGCCCCTGCTTGCCGCAACTAGAGAAAGCCCGCATGCAGCAACAAAGACCCAACGCAGCCAAAAATAAATAAATAAATTTATTTTAAAAAATTTACTACATATGTCAGATGATGTGACTGATGAAAGAAAACAAAACAAGCCCTTCACAGATTATCCATCTTAGATTTTCTTGAAAAGAAATTTTAAATGACTGGTTAAAATGTTAAAGAAAACAGAGAAGAGAAGAACAAAATAAAATTTGTCCATTCTCTGATGGAGAATTCTAATAGAGTTGAAACGTTAAAAAAAAGAAACCAACTTAAAATAAAATGTATACTATAGACCAGGAGTTAGTGAACTACAGCCCGTGGGCCAAATTCAGCCCATTGCCTGTTTTTGTAAAAGTTTTATGGGAACACAGCCATGTTCACTAATTGTCTATAGTTCCTCTTGTGTTACAACACCAGAGTTGAGTATTTAGAACAGACACCGTATGGAATATAAGGTCTAAAATATTCTCTATCTTGTCCTTGAAATACATTGTAAACTTTGACATATGAATTGCTTAAAATATCAAGATTTAATTAACATCTTCCTTCCAAATTTTTTTTTCAATCAGCTCCTTCAGGGTAAATAGCATTCAATAATGTGAGCTATATGAACACTCAGTAAGCTCGTCATTTTATTCAGGACCTCACGTTGGAAACTTTGGGACTGTGAAGTTGAACTCACACGCCAAAACCTTAACACGTGGCCTTGAATAAATTAAGAGCCTTCTGTCCATTTTAAAGGAAGTAATGTTTTTCAACGTTTCCTTGGCATTGTTGGATTCTGCAAAAATTATTTGAGCTCTGGGAGTGAGGACTCTGACAAACCTGAAACTTGGCAACAGAAATAAGAAGGCAGCCACGTGCTGTGCCTTGAGTACTTAAAAGGAGGATGTCCACATTCTTCCATGAGAGGGCCAAGTAAGTAGAAATACATGTATATGAATGCCAAATTAATGTTGTAATTAATAACAATAATAGTTCACATTTATTGAATGTGCACTATAGGCTAGTAACAACTCCACTTAACTGGCCTTGGGTGAACTTCCCAAATTGGTATTTTTTAAAGAACTCCCACATGGTTATTATGTTCAGCCAGGATTAAAAATCTACTGATCTAGTTTCTTCTTCCCGATTTGCCTATCACTTGCTGTGTTCCAACGTTCTACTGTTCTCTCTCTCTCTCTCTCTCCTAATAAACACTCACATTATACTGCAAAAAACGGGCAGAACAAATAACTCTTGTTCTCTCAGGCTCACTTACCTTTACTTAAGTGATGAATATTCAAATATTAAAATCATCTGCTAGTTCCCCTGGTTGGCTGGACCATAGCACTCAGTTCTTTGTGTTGCAATTGCTCATTAAAAAACAGTAAGACTTGTCCACTTTTCTGGCTCAAAATATATTTGGTGTAAACAAAACTATGGTGGCCATTGTTTTCTTCCTTTCCTCTAAATAAGCTGCAGTCATCAAATGTATTAGCCTCTTTTAGGCAATGTGTTTGGCATTTGTGCAACGAGGTGGTGGCCAACAAAGTGTGATGTGTGAGAAGTTTTGTTGCAATGGAGCAAAATTCACCTGGAAGGTAGGGAATATGGGTTAATATAAAGCATATGCTATGATGTGACTTCTTTGGTATTATGATTCCTACTCAACTAGTGTGAACCTTACAGGATTCAAGCTACCTTAAGACACGATGAATAGCTCAAAATGAGTCACAGTGGCCAGTATGAACTTCCACACTAGTTGTTTTGAAACATCCCCTGTAGGACTATGAGTGTTTTGGAGTGATAAACTAAGAGTGTTACTTTAGACAAGAACGTTGATGGGCAATGTACTTCACTGGAACAGAGGGAGAATGAGTAAAGTCAAGACCCCCTTTCCTGGGATAACTGTTACTCCTTAAAAAGAGACCACTAAGCTGAGTGACGTGAAGACTCTTCCCTGGAGGACCCGACACCACGCAGCTGAGAGCCGTTCCCATTGGAGTGGATGGCAACTCCCCACTCACGCTTGTCCAAGACCTGTTGTCAGACCAGAGATCACTGCCTCCTTCCTGGACTTTTCCAGGAAGGGTTTGTTACTCCCTCTTCTATTTTCACAACTCTGTGTTGAGTACTTATTGTGTGTAATAAGCTGAGTGATTCACTCACTCTGTGGTGTACCTCCAATCCTTTGATTGTCACCTGCCCTCCCGCTGGGCCCTGCAAGGAGCAGCAAGTGCATTCTCCACCCCAGCCTCTCTCTGTCTCTGTCTCTGTCTCCCTCTCACTCACCCTAACCTTCCACCCCATCTCTCTCTATCGTTCTCTCTCTCTCTCTAATTAACACTCATAAAAGTAGAGGAAAACTGGAGAAACAAGTCCTTAAACCACAATTCAAGCTCCTTGACATCCCTTCCCACAAAATCAACCTTTCCATGACTAGACAGATCATTGCTCCAACTTCTGTATCTATTCATTTGTTAAATGACGTCTTGAAAAATAGAAACAGAGGTTATAAAGGACAGTGACCTCAAAGGAAACATTTATACCAATTCTTCAAATTTCCATGTGGAGGGACTTCTGCTAGGGGAATATCTGTGACCTTGTTCTGGAACTGTCTACCTGCAGAGGGCATCCATTCTGCTAGTTCTATGTCATCTGTCACTTCCGGTGTGTGTGTGTAGGCATGTATTTGTATGTGAATAAAAGAGAGAGAGAGAGAGGGAGAGAATGAGTGAGAGAGAGGACAGGGTGGGGTGGGGGGAAGAGAGAGAGAGAGAGGTACCCTGATTGTCCAGGTGCACCAGAGACAAGGCAGTCTGTTTGTTTAATTTGGGGAGGGGTGGGACTGGCTCCCTTGGTCCACAATATTCACCCATTTTCTCCAAATATTTTTATAAGTAAAAGAGACACTATTCTTTTTTTTTTTTTTGCAGGGGCTGGAATGCCGAGGGCAATCCCCTGGCGTTGACAGGCTGGGAGTGTGGGGCAGCCAGCTGGTGTAGCTTCCCAAGCCTGGGCTCTTCTTTTTTTTTTAAAGATTGATTGATTGATTGATTGATTGATTGCTATGTTGGGTCTTCGTTTCTGTGCTAGGGCTTTCTCCAGTTGCGGCAAGTGGGGGCCACTCTTCATCGCGGTGCGCGGGCCTCTCACTATTGTGGCCTCTCTTGTTGCGGAGCACAGGCTCCAGATGCGCAGGCTCAGTAGTTGTGGCTCACGGGCCTAGGTGCTCCGCGGCACGTGGGATCTTCCCAGACCAGGGCTCGAACCCGTGTCCCCTGCACTAGCAGGCAGATTCTCAACCACTGCGCCACCAGGGAAGCCCAGAGACACTATTCCTAATGTGCCTGAACTCTGTACCTATTTCTCCATAGGTTCAGAAATTATTTCTACCTTGCTTGGTACAAAATTCAAAAAAAATCCCAGAATATGAAATGAAATATTAACATATGGAAAAAACCATGAAATCTCCAAGAATCCCACTACATTAAGCACTTTATTCCTCTAGCCTCACTTTTTTAAACTGTGTGCATTTATTTGTGACTTTTTTTTTTTTTTATAAACAGCAGTTGGATCATAGTGTTTAATTTTGTATCTTACAAAGTTTCCAAGAGACTTCATGAATTTTAGCTTACTGAAATTCTTCTGCAATGGCCAAGTAAGTTCATGAAGTAATGTCATAAATCACTCCGCATTTCTAGATATTTTTGGGTTAGGAAAATTGCATGTGAGGGATAATACTTATTAATTTCTTGTGGTTAAAATTCACGAACATTAAGTCTGGTACCTCACCTTCTTAGAACTCTCCAGCTGCCAGCATCCCCCTCCTGATAAGAAAAGTGGCAGAGCCATTCTTTACACAAGCATCTATGGAATATCTAGAATATGCTTAGCATTGTGCTGGGCACTAGAGAAATGAAGATTAAAAGAAATGGTTTCTGTCCTCAAGGAATTCAATAAATGTTCAATATGACAGATTAGTGATTTTATATATTAAACTGATTAATGACACCTTTCTGTCTATCTCAATTGGTTTATAAGTATGAGAGTTCATAGGACACACTCAACTAATGTTTGTTGATGATAAAATGTCATTTCAAACTTAGTTTTCATATAATTTTATAAAATGGGCATACAAAATATTGTAATCTATGTGGGTATGTACATATATTGTAATCTATGTGGAAAACACAGATCTACTTATTTTAAATAATTATCTGCAGTGGGTGACAATTAACATTTAATGAGTTTTGTAAATATAGAGTGGCAAGAAATGGAATCCCCCAAAGAAAATAGAATATTAAATTGTGAAATGACAAACTCTACTAGAGAAGAGGCAGAGTCTTCAAGGTAATTTAAGAATTTGTGGGAGACAGAACTACTCTACATCGTAAGCACTACCTAGCTTTGTTAATCAGGCAAAGTATGTGAAGCCACAAGAGTACAAGCATGCAAGGAAGGGGATTTAATTTCCACCTCCAACTGACTTTTCAGAGTACACATGATGAGCTCGATGTACTAGGTAACCATTCTTTAAGGCATACATTGGTCCTATACTTCTCTGAACTTGTAAAAGAGAAGACCATGGTCCCTAGGCAAGTACTAGAGGCATGTATGTATGGATGTATAAGTATGTATATATTTCTATATGTGTATATAAACAGAATTCATGAGCAAAAATACATGTGACATTTGGGACTTCCCTGGTGGTGCAGTGGTTAAGAATCACCTGCCAATGCAGGGGACACGGGCTCGAGCCCTGGTCTGGGAAGATCCCACATGCTGCGGAGCAACTAAGCCAGTGCTCCACAACTACTGAGCCTGCGCTCTAGAGCCCGTGAGTCACAACTGCTGAGCCCACATGCCACAACTACTGAAGCCTGCAGGCCCTAGAGCCTGTGCTCCACAATAAGAGAAGCCACCGCAAGGAGAAGCTCACACACCTCAGTGAAGAGTAGCCCCCGTTCACCACAACTAGAGAAAGCCTGCACGCAGCAATGAAGACCCAACAATGAAGACCCAACACAGCCAAAATAAATAAATAAATAAATAAACAAATTTATTTTAAAAAACCCTCGCTTGATTTAAAATAAAAAAAACATGTGACATCAATCCTATCCATCCATCCATCCATCCATCTGCTTACCTACCTATCTATCCATTCATCTATATCTATCTGTATTTTTCCACATGAAGAGTTCAAGTTAGTAACTTGTTGAGTTCTAAAATTTGACTCTTACGGAGATAATTTTTTTACACAACCCATTTTCTTTACCTGTAGATATTAATACCTCAGAGTTACAAACCTCTTTGCTTTGCAAACATCTCACATACGGTATCTCATCTACTTTTCCTCAAAACCTCCAGAGATGCTAAGATGAGGCTACCGACTTCAGTTGCAAATAGCAAGCCAAGACTTGAGTGAGATCACATGACTTTTCCGAAGGACACACCACCAGAAGAAGGTGCCCCCAGCACCAGAATCTAGGGCAGAGGATTTCAAATCAAAGGCTCAGGAGGGAGTGAGGCCTCCAGAAAGGAGGTTACGTTTTGGAACAGTTGTACCTGGGATGCAGATTTCACCCTTGCCTCAGGTAACTGGACTGTTCCCCAGCGGAGCTTCAACCTGGGGCAGGGATGTCCACTTGCAGGTTGTGGTGGGGACTGAAGTTAATTTGTGAAAGTGCCCAGCTGAGTGCTTGGTCCTCTGTGGAAGCTGAATGCCCTGAGGCTGCTCCTTTTTCTACAAAATCACACACTTGATTTCTGTCTGCAGGTCAGCACGGGCACGGACACATTGGCTGTCCTAGCACTGACTGCGTGATTTCTACGCGACTCACAATCCGAGACCATCTCTCCTGTTTCACTGAGCGTTTCTGTTTCTCTCCATTATCAGATGACCTGTACTCGCAGAACGCAGACTCATTTAAATACTATTGTGCAAAACACTGAATTTAGGAAGGAAAAATTTTCTGCCAACAAGTGATATTATTCATTCTTAACAAATTTGTAAGAATTGACCTATGGTTTACTTAATCCATGCAATTATTCTCATATTTATTACCATGAATAAACAAGAACTAAATATGCATATTATTAAGTAAACAGAGTTGAATGTCTAAAATTAGGGGAAAATAAAATTCATTAAAAATTAAATTCATAAGAAAGTCTTGGTTATATATATATATATATATATATATATATATATACTTAATTCTGAAATATTTCAATTTTGACAGAAATAAGGCTCAGTGAAGCCAAATATCACCAAATACTGATATGCACATAAATATATTTTATTAAACATATGTATTTGTGTGTAATCAGTATTTATGTATATATATATATACAATAACATGTATGTATATATATGAATGTACATACACACAATAATAGAAATAAGGGTCTGTGTAGCCAAATAATCATCAGTTTACTTACTGATTTGGTCAGTAAGCATATTAGACAGCATTTGGTTTTCAGATGTTTTTAAAATGTGCTTTTTGTTTTTCTGATAATCAAATACATTTACTTCACTAAGAAGCGTTCTTATTGTACAAGCTACTTCTCCATCCACAAACAAGAATGTTCTTTAGGATTTTTTTTAAGAATAAGCCTTATTTGTGAGCAACTGTAAGAAGATGGAAAGAAAACATAAGCACAACAAAACTTCAAGGCTCTTAACTGAACAGCATCCCTGCCAACGTTGGGCTCTCCAGCGGCTCCGGCTCGTATTTTGTTCTGAGCCCCGCGATGTTTGTTCACGCAGGAAGCTCTCTCGACTGTCAGGATGAATGACATCAGTCTCCGAAAATGATAATGACTTGCACTCGTAAAATACCAAGTGACACTTAACTGTGCTCGAAATATTCATACAGCATACTCTGTGAATAATTCAATGATGTGTGGGAGAAGAGGGGCTATTTTTGAAAATTTGTCCCATATAATCTTTTGCAAACAGCTAATTTTCTCTGATACAATAACGCTGTCTTTTTTTTTTTTTTTTTTTTTTGGTGTCTTAATGTCAAAATGCAGTGAGAAATTTGATACCTACATGACACAGCTTTATCATTTCCCATCTACTAAAGTACTAAAGAATTTAATTTTAAAATGTACGGTATTTTGAAATAAGTCGTATGTACTATGTAACACAGATTTGTGCCAATCATAATACATAGTTTAACTCTTATAGATAAGCCTGAGTAGCAGATTTTATTCACGCCTTTCCCTCATTGGACAAGGAATCCATTCATTTAAATAGCAGGATCCAAGCAGGATCCATAAAAACCCAAACCCTAGGAACAAAACAGTTTAGCACTGACATAAAAATTAGCTTTCTAGCACAGACTTTTTTCCTTCAGGCATTTTTTTTTTCAGAGATTTTACTGATTTGATTGTATAGCAGAAGATTAAATTCTCACACAGCGATCATTAGCAAAAAATAAACAGAGCAAGTACTAAAGCTGGCTTTTGCACCTACTGAATGCTGCAAGTGTCTGTACTCATTTGATATGCATCTTGCAAAGCTCGGCTGTTCCCAGAAGGCCACTCCGTGAAGACTGAGCGAGCAGCGTCTGCTAGCGGTGCCTGCGAGTCACAAAAACAGAGAGCTTTATGACAGGGAGGCTGGGAGGTGACACAGAACTGGGAGGCGGGCTGAAAACCTGGGTTCGTACATTTTCGCGCTTTTAACAAACATGCATGTGAAATTGTTACTTTGATTATTTTTACAATGCATATTAGTCACACTGAGAAACCACTGCATCATCAAGATTTTCCAGGTCTCTTCATTGGCTCCACTTAGGAAGCCCTTTACTAAAATTGCTTTATTAACTGCTTATTGGACAGATTTATTTTTGGACATAGGACAAAGCATGGTGAGGAACACAGCATGTTGCTATTAGTGGGTGGTCAACTTTGGAGGTTCATCCTACATTACCTGTGGCATTCATTGGGCACTGATTGAAGGCCAAGTCTCCTGCTGGAGTCCTTTTCCACACCATAGACATCAGATAATCCTCTGGGCATATTTCATAAGGTGCTGCAATTTAGAACAGAGGGACTTGAATGCCGGTGGTGTTTATTTTTTAAATGTTGGCAATAAGCAATCCTGAAACACACCTCTGTGACTGCAGAGAGCTTTCATTTCTTAAAAGTGTATTGTTTACTGAAATGTCAGAGATGTCTTCAGAAACAAAACACCACTAGCTTTCATTTCATTATCTACAAAATCCTCACAGAAATGTACTTTCTTTGGAAAGTGTTTACTGTGCAGGCTTTTTAAAAAGGTCATTTGGATTTGCCTATAAATTGAACATTATATTCAAGCATATACATAAAAATCTTTCCAGTATTCACCTATATTCATAAAGTTTGGGGATGTCATACAATAAAGTGATTTCTAATAAACTGAAAGCCATATCAGAATTATTAACTGTAGGTGATACGAGTAAATAAACATAAAGGGCAAAAACACGTAACTTTTTATTTCTTCATATAAGTATGATGCCAATCATACTACATTATATAAAAATTAACAGATTTTATCTTTTAGCCTTATGCTTTTCAAAAGCTCCATTTGGTTACTGAGGTAAGCAAGTTAAAGGGAATTTCAAGAATAACAGATGCACACCAGAAATATGTTCATGGAAAGCCAAAGAATTCGTGAAAGAAGAAGGTCTGTCTATGTTGTATTAAACCTGAAAGAACACATCAGTCCTTTCTCCAGACAGAACTCCTGCTGTGCTTTCACACAGAATTGCCGTTTATATGTTCTGATATTTGTCCTCACAACTTGCCTGGGATAAGTTGGGTCCTCTCATCTCTGTATCTTGCACTTAAAGGTGTGTCTGGCACACAGAAGTTGTTCAAAGTTGAGTGAATACATGAATGACGATATGGCTATAGAAATACCTTTAGTAAGTAAACAAGGACCTACAAAATAACAAGTATCTAATATATACAGGAGTGTGATGTCCAGGGAGCAATTTCTTCCTTTGGGGACAATATACTATTGAACCCATGCTAATCTAATTCTACCGATACTAATTCTACTTCAGAATGTATGACCTCATTAGGACCCATTGCAGTTGTTAGTAGGTGAAGAATGCAGCTTGAGACATTGCCATCTTGAAATAATATTCACTTTATAATTACCTGAAATAAGATGAGTGGTGGAAACTCGTGGGCATTCAGAACTGGGAGTGGCACTGAATATCACCTAATCCACTTCCTTCTTCTTTACAGATGGGAGCACCGGGGCCCCCAAAGAAGAGGCTCATCTAAGGCAATGGAGCTGGTGGAGGTATCAGCAGAACTGGATTCTAGAACCTTGACTCCCGCACACCCTCTTCGCTACCTTGAATTCTTCAAGATAATCTCCCTTACGCTGAGTTTACATTTATATATGGATATAAATCTAGGTTCTCAGTAAAACCCATAGGCTCCTGTCTCCGAGTCATGGAATCTTTGCTCGGTGGGTGGATTAGCAGTTGATCCAACCTTCACCAGGCCCGTCTTCATAAATGTCCCCTCCTCACCCACCAGTGATCTCCTACTGGCCAAACCCAATACGCTCACCTCGGTCATCACTCACTAAACCTTCCCTGCAGTACTTTTTATATTGACTTCCCCCTCCTCCTTGGAAATCCTTTCTTTAGGGTCTTAGAAAGCTCTTCTCTCTCAGGCCTCCACCAAGCACTTGGACCATTCTTTCTCCCTGTCTCATTCCCCTCATCCTTTGCAGAATCATCCACCCCTTACATTTTCCTTATGTTAAATGCTTTCCTTAGATAATTTCAAACCCTTAATAACAGTAATAGCATTGAGCCCTTATTAACAGTCTTACATGAATGGGCTCATCTAATTTTCCCCAACAACTTTATAAGCCAGACACTATTAGCCCCATTTATCAAAAGGGAAAACAGGCAGGCACAGAGAGGTGAATTGATATTTTTTTTTGGATTCCAAATATATATTTTTTAATTACGTGTGGGATGCAGGGTGTAAAGTGCTACAGTTCTCCAGCAACTTCCTTCTTTTATACCACATCAAAAAAGTAATCTCTAAAATGAAGAGTAACCCCATAACTTGCTGCATAAAATTTTCCATGGTTCTCCAGTTATCTGACGGGTTAAAGAGGACTGTGCTTGCTGCGATGAAAGGGCCCTTCCAGCAAGCCCTAACCTCGCCCTCCAATTATGATTCACATTTACTGTCCCATGGACCAGCCACACAGAATTAACTGTCACCCTCCAGATACCCCACACCAATTTACACTTCCCTAACTTTGCAAAAGCTATATCCGCTACTTAAGATACTCTCTCCCCTCCTTGTTTTTCTGTTTGTTTGTTTGTTTGTTTTTGGTAATATTCCTGTATATCTTTAAAACACATCTTAAATGGTGTATTCTCTGGGGGGCCTTCCTTGGTACCTCAGTCACTGAATATACAAGTATTATATCTCTTCTCACAATGGATGGAAAGCATCTGGTTACAGTGTGGAACTCCTCAATTCCTAAATTTTGCCCTTTAGGAGACATTATGCTTTACTTTATTTCTCTTTAATCTGCTGTAAGGAACTGCTAAGCTGTCTCGCACATAGTAGGTGTTCAGAACATGTTTGTCGAGTACATCAGTTTTACTGAGGAAACAATATAATAGACTAGCCCATCCAGTAGAACTTTCTGCAGTGACGGAAGTGGGAATTTCACTGTCCAGTACGGTGACGTCTAGTCAATGTGGCTATCGAGCACTTGAAATGTGGCAAGCAAGACTGAGAACTGAGTTTTAAATATATCTATTTGAATTAATGTAAGTTTAAATTTTAAAAGCTGCCCCACTGGACAACACTGGAACAGATGATAATTGTGTTTCTGTAAATGTCAACCAAAACTACTACTGAATATGAAAAGGAAACTTATAATACATGTTAAAACTCACAAAATGCATCATGCATAGTTTATTCCATAGTTGAATTCTATAAAATTAATTAATTCGATATCATTCTATAGAATTAATTAATTAATTAACCTGATATTACTATGACACTTCAGTATTCTTTTTGTTTATCTATATCCAACTTCTGCTCAATGTTTTCCTCATTCACTCTTCCTTTGTAATCTTTCACTTCACTTGTACTTTTTTTTCTGTTTTCAGACAATTTCTTCAGTTCCATTGACGTTGAAGTACATTTCATAAAACTTGTTGCTATAGCTTTCAGGGTTTTTTTTCTGATTCAGGCTTGACATAAGCCAGTGAAGGAGCAATTTGCACCCGGAGGTCTTCATTTCCCTGTATGTTTTCAGAAAGCTTTCCACACGTATTGTTTTGGTTTTTTTTCTTTATCCATTCATCTGTTTTTGTGGGGTTTTTTTGAATTCTTTTTTTTTTTGAATTTTATTTAATTTATTTTTTTATACAGCAGGTTCTTATTAGTTATCCATTTTATACATATTAGCGTATACATGGCGACCCCAGTCTCCCAATTCATCACCCCCCTCCCCCCTTGGAAACGTACTGTTATTCCCACAAGTGCACCCTGCCCCCGCCCACCTTAGGGTCAGAAAATCCGGTAATTGCAAGCGTTCACCACTAGATGGCACGGGTGAGCCAACAGGGCGAGCAGTTTACCGGGCCCACACCTGAAACTGATTTCAAGGTTCAAAATCAAGGCAGGATATGGGTGAGCGCTCCACTGTTTTTTAAGGGTGTACCACGTTGGGGGGAGGGTTCTTCTTTCCGTGTAAGTACAATGCTGAGCCGTGAAAGGAGCATCAGTTACAAGGCCCCTCGGTCTGGCCCCTTCCTCAGCCCCCCCCCCCCCGTCCACTCTCACTGCCCCCCGGGGGCTTCTTCCACTCCAGGAGGACCCTCACCCCACAGCCTGTGCACCTGTTCTTTCTGCCCAGGAGACGCCTCCCCCTTCCCTCCCTACACCTCCTCATGGCTCCTCTCCGCTGCCTTCAGGCTCTTCTGGAATCCCGCCTTCTCACCCCAGCCCTTCCTCTGCCCAGCTGCTCTCCAAGACACGCCTCACCGTACACTGCTACCCGGTGTCCTTCCTTATTTATTAGTCGTATTATTATTAGCCTGCTCCTGCTAGAATGTGAGCGCCAGGAAGACAGGGCTTTTTCTGTTTTGCTTCGTTCTTAACGGCACTTAGCACTTACAAGTCCTGGTAAATGACAGTGGGAACTATAGACACACATGTGCTTTTAACCCAAAACTACCAAATACGTTCAGAAGATCTATTTTTCCAGGACTCCAGTGCTTAAGATGACAGAGAATGAGGATGATTTTGCAAAGTACTGAGGACTCGTGTGTGTGTGTGTGTGTGTGTGTGTGTGTGTGTGAAATAGGCCAGCAGTAGGTAGTCATTTTCATTTAAGGTCAATAAGAGAGAGAAGTTAGCTACCGTAGGTTTCCTAAAAATTAGCCAAAATGGGTTTCCATGGTACTGGATATTTACAAAACTTGACCTGGTAGGGCTGTGCCTGACTTGGTAAGGGCCGAGGAGACCCTGTTCAGAAGCCCCTGGTATGAACTGCATACATCCTGACCGGTCAAGGAAGAAGCTGATTCAGCAGGTACTTTTCCAACCATGCCACTCAAGTAAGTATTAATTCCCATTTACCTGGTGACAATCAATGTGAGGTAGTTTAACCAGACCAAAGAAAAAAAAAAAATCATAGTAATTGTTTTAAACCTAGAGAAGTCAGCAAACTTTGTTTTCTCCTCTGTAAATGCATGAAACTTTGGATTCGTCGTGCTTCTTGTAGATAGAAACTCAGTACACAAATGATACGAAGGGAAGATGACAGAGGAATCAGAGATTCAAAGTTGCAAATCGGTTCAGGATTTTCAGCTTTTTAGAAGGAATGTCAAATCCCGCAGCTGCTTTAAATATTTCATCAAAGGTGATTTGGCATCTTTGAAGATTAAATCTTAAAAAAAAAAATTTAGTTCAGAAAACAGGTCTATTTCTGCTCATACCCAAAGCAAAACAGCCTAGATATTAAAATGACAATTTATTTTCTTCCATCTTAGGTTTATGAAGTCCCCAGGGGTGAGAAGCTTCCTGGGGTCTTCTCAGTGGCAGGAATGGAACTCATTCATTCTACAAATGCTTGGGCACCCATCATGTCCCAGTCTCCTTGGGAAGTACTGCACAAAAAAGGAATAGACAGAGCATCTCAACTCCAAGATGTCGAGGGCCACAGAAGTAGAGACATTACGGTGCCGTCAGGTTCCCACTATGACCAGAGGAGTCCCGGTTGCTCTAGGGGTACTTTAGGGGTGAGCAGGCCAGCAGAGGATTTCCAGAAGGATGTCCAAGTTGAGATGTGAAGGACAAGGAGGAGTCAACCACCAAGGATGGGCAACTGTGCCTCGAGAACCACACGTGGCAAGACCCAGGGCAAGGAGAGCCTGGTCCATCCAAGGCACTGGGAACATCTCCCCTGGGAGAGCTGAGGCCGGACAGAGGTGGGTCACTGCAGGAGGAGGAGGGGGTGAGGATGACGATGTAAACTAGGGGTGTGAACTTAAGGGCGAGGGAAATAGATGTCATGTTTTGAATGCTGTCCCGGCAGTTTGGAGAGTGGGTTGCAGGCGAGTGAGACTGACGTCAAGGAGGCCTGTGACAATCGAAAGGGTGTAACTGGGGAAGAAGGGCTGTGGAATCACAGGAAGTGGGTGGATTCCAAATGTGTTTAGGAGGAGGGATGGGCTCAGCTCCAGGGCAGGTGTAGGAGGTGAGGACGAGAGAGGGAGTAAAGATGAAACTCAGGTATCCAGGGAGAGAGTCTGGTGTGCCCTACCCTGAGCGACAGCACACGGGGAGGATATGACTTGGGAGAGAAGACGCTGAAAACAGTTCTGAGTGTGAGCTACCTGAGCGCATCCTGGTAGCAAAAAGCTGGCTGGTATATGACACGAAAGTGCAGGAGAGAAGCAAAAGCTGGAGATAGAGATTTGTGTTAATGTTGTTTTGTGTTGTTTTGTTTTGTTTTGTTTTCTGTTTAATGCTACCTGCATGCACTTTGTAAATGAGAAAATGTATAATTAGCTCAGGCCACGCGGCTGTGCTCAAAGTAAAAACATATTATTGTGTAGCAATATGAAGCACTTGCTTTTTTATGCCTCAGCAAAATGGAAACACGACTCTGTTCATCAGCGGAAAGATCCCACGGTTCGCTCTCACTAGTGCAAAGATATAAAAACCCATCTGTAAGATACAACTGTAGTTGAAGGCACAAGTACGTAGTTAGCATGTGCCCTTAAAACAAGGTGGCAATTACCTAGTGATTAGCTGTTAATCTGTCTATTCAAACTGATTTTCTGTCTCTTAAAAACAGCAAAAATTATACAGGGCTTAAATTAATTTGATGTGGAAAATTAGTTTTTACCACTTATGCTAGAATTTCAGCATTAAAGAGAAATTAATTCTAAACTGTAGAGCTGCAGGCAGAAAAAGAAAAGAAAAAAAAAATATGCACGATGCATGACCCCATATTTCAAATTTCATTTGCTGGCAATTCATTAATTCTTATGTTTTGGGAACCCCCTGTGCTGGGGGGTACAGAGGTAAGTAAGACAGATTCAGCCTCTGTGCTCACACAGTTTACAGCTCTAATTCAGCAGTGGACCCTACACATGTGAAGACTTCATGGCGCTACTAATAAGGCTGAAGGGAAAAAGAGGGGTGTTTATCAGATGTGTTTCATAATAACCTTCCTTCTATAGAGAAGGATGGTTATCAGTCTCAAGTTGCTACACCGTTACAACAGCAATATTTACACATACTATGAATTAGGCAATCTTCTAAGCACATTAAATATTTTCATTCAAATAATTGTCATAACCTTTAAAGTGGATGCAATTATTGTCATCCCTGTAAACATGGGCAAAACAAGGCAGAGAGAAATTGCTCAGTGAGGAGGTGGTGGACCTCAGTGCATCAAACATCTCTCTCAGCCCATTTTCAGAGAATGTTACACCATCTCTAAGCATTTGTTGCACTAAAATAAGTACGTAAGTATTTTGCAAAAATGTGTTTCCAAGTGTGGAAGTCAGCAAACCACGAACTTTGAATTCCCTAGCGAACAGTGTGCATTTCAGGTTGTCTGTTTGAGTACTTGGTCTGACAATGTGTTATACATAACACACACCCCAAAATTCTGAATTAGTATTTTTTAAATTCTATATTTCGACTTAGACAAGGTCACCCTACTTCCAACTTGTTAGCAAAGTTAAATAATAATTAAAAAGATACATAACTTTAACTGTGGGGAATAGCTCTTAAGTAACTATCTTTTCATGAGACAAAGTTTTATACTGGAGTACCCGTGAGGTCTGTGCTGTGCTTACTTGCCTTCTTACATCATTTTAGGAACTGCTGAGGATAACAGCACTCCACGGCCTTCCCCAGGTCACGGCAGATGGAGCAAATGATAACATTTGGAGGCACATTAGGGTGATGGGCAAGGCTGCTTCAGGCTCAAGGCCACGGGCCACGGCCTCCTGTCTTGTGAGCTGCCCTAAGGCCTTAAGAATCCCCATTTGGGCAAACCTGGGACCCATGCTAGCCCGACAAAATGGCTCCGAGACCACCTTGAGGAGCTCTGGCCTAAAAGAATAAGCTGGGCTGAGATTTGGGGAAACTGAGTAACTTGCTATAGAAAGTTACATTTTTTTTTTTTTTTGCCCCCAACATCTCGATGATTTATTTCTAAAGAAGGAAGGATCGTGCCACAAATTCTAACTGCAAAATAAAAATAGTAGCTGCGCTAAAACTGTCCATTCAAATTTTAATTAAGTAATCTAACAGCATTTTGAAAGACTAAAGTAAGATTATAAAATGTATTACTGGGCTTCCCTGGTGGCGCAGTGGTTGAGAGTCTGCCTGCCAATGCAGGGGACACGGGTTCGAGCCCTGGTCTGGGAGGATCCCACATGCCACGGAGCAGCTGGGCCCATGAGCCACAACTACTGAGCCTGTGCATCTGGAGCCTGTGCCCGGCAACGGGAGGGGCCGCGATAGTGAAAGGCCCGCGCACCGCGATGAAGAGCGGCCCCTGCACCGTGATGAAGAGTGGCCCCCACTTGCCGCGGCTGGAGAAGGCCCTCACACGAAAACTAAGAGACCCAACACAGCCATAAATAAATAAATAAATAAATAAATAAAGTATTAAAAAAAAAAAAGCAGAAAGAAACTAAAAAATTAATTTCATAATATATTAAAATGTATTACTATCATAGTCATTTTGAAGTGTATTTACATGCTTTTACACAGATGATTTCATTAGTCCAGTTATAGATCTTATGATATGGAATAAATACATTCAAAAGGGCATATATCTAAGGACCTGCTATAGTCAATGCAGAGAAGGGGATCTGGAAAGTGAAAATATATAGCTCATTTGCAATAAGCTAGAATTCTAGCTAAGATGTATATAAATATATATATATAAAAGAAAATATAATAGCAATATATCATAAGGGAAGCACAAAGCAAGTTTATAAAGGTTCAAAAAAGAAAGAGCACCCATGAAGTTGTGGGAGAAAGAATGCCTAAGTGAGAAGACAGCTTCTAATGGCTTGGGCTCCCAAGATGCTCCTAGTTCAGTAGGTGAAGATGAGGGCCCAGGACACTTAGGGGAGTACAGGTGAATAGGAGGGCAAGCAACAGAGAAGGGACAGAATACGTGCCTCTCGATCCAGGAACCAGAGACTGCGTCTGCTTGCTTGCTTTACATACAGAGATTTGCCGTATGTATAAATGAGCCACTGATGGGGACACTACTATCCCCGGGATCTCAGTATGCACGGAATCGGGCAGGGAACCAGAAGCCACGGAAGTTTTTTAATGAGCGAGTCACATGACTAAGGCCATGAATAGGGGAGAATCATCAGATAAGAACCTGTGTGGAAGAGATTAGAAAGTGGGGTTGATGTCATGATATGGGTAATGGACATAGAAGACCTGGACTGCACTTTAATCACTCTAGTCTAGAGTGTTCTATCACTGCATCCTTGAAACAATCCCCTGGGCCTGTATCATTATCCCATTTAATGTATCAGGACAATGAGGCCCAAGCCAACCTTGGTTTGACCACACTCCCCAGACTCTTTCCGCTGGAAGGCAGTGGCCAGGGCAGGAGAAAGCAGGGCCCCAGGAGGAGAGACTTGACCCAGGTGGACTTTCCCACTAGGAAAGAGGTTGGAAAGAAGGAGGGAGAACTTCAGACAGAAAAGCTCCCCTGGGGGCATAAGGGTCTGATTTGATACCCCAGTTGGAAAGGTCTGTTAGGTGACAGTTCTCACACAGGTGACAGCTGGAGAGAGAGAGAAAGCAACCAAAGCGCCAGGGGCAGGATCTCAGGGCCATTCACATGTCAGGATGTGTGAGGGGAGGAAAATAAGTGGGGATGAGAAATGCCAAGGGCTAACGTTCAGGTTTAGTGTCTTGGGAAACCTTAAACCCAAAAAGGAGTTTACTAATTGCATTAAGGTTCGTTTTATTCATTAAAAATCATTAAGTGGTTCTTAAAATATGCTTATTTTTACTATCAAAACAATGTGGACTGAAAAGAAGAAATAAAAAAGGTAAAACGTGCTGCTTAAATTTTGTTTCCATTTGCGAATGATCAGCACGTAGCCAAATATTTCTAAACTGGTCAAGGTAGAGTCATACAGGATTACAACAAACTGCTTGTTAAGTTTCTGCTGTGCAGAAGCTGTGCGAGTTTTCTCCCAGCTTCATCTGATGAGCGATCTGATAAGGCGAATTATGATAATAATTATTTCCATAGCAACGGGTTTGACTAGCAGGCCTAGAGTACTATCTGGCATATATACTGATTATGTCAGAGCCCAGTGGTTCTCCCTTAAATCTGCCTCTAACGCTGAATTGATTTGCCGTAGAATCTCGGACTGGAGCAGGTCAGGAAACCCCAGCTTTTCGGGAGGATGGGACGCTTCCCTGGAGATTGGTTAAGCACCAGGTGGCCTCTCTCCCTATGGGGTACCTTCAAGTTCTAATTTATTTCCCTACTTTTTGGAGTGTATCTGAGGTGACTTAGCAAGAAAAAATAGGACACTGCAGAGGAGAAAAGTCAGTCCCTAGTGCCACGTACTGCCACCACTGGACTCAGAGGTTGGTTTCAGGTGAACGGCTGGTATGAACCGTGTGGGTGTGACATTACTTGCCATGTCCAAAAATGTGCAGTGAAACACTTGCCTTAACCTTTTGAAACTGAACAGGTAATAATATAGTTCCTTACAGGGTATACACATAACATCCAACAGCAAAACTAATAGCAATTCTAATGAAATAGGAGCTTTTTTAAAGCACTAGTAGTGATTCGTCTTGTGGTCTGGAATCAAAAATGTAAAGCAGGTGCCAACTTGTATGTGAATATTTCAATAGAGACTAGTATGCTGTTTTTGTTTTTTTTTAACGAATTTATTGATTTATTTATGGCTGTGCTGCGTCTTTGTTGCTGCGCGTGGGCTTTCTCTAGTTGTGCTGAGCGGGGGTTACTCTTTGTGGCGGTACACGAGCATCTCATTGCGGTGACTTCTCTTAGTTGCAGAGCACGGGCTCTAGGAGCTCGGGCTTCAGCAGTTGTGGCACACGGGCTCAGCAGTTGTGGCTCGCGGGCTCTAGAGCGCAGGCTCAGTAGTTGTGGTGCACGGGCTTAGTTGCTCTGCGGCATGTGGGATCTTCCCAGACCAGGGTTCGAACCCGTGTCCCCTGCGTTGGCAGGCGGATTCTTAACCACTGCGCCACCAGGGAAGCCCAGTATGCTTTTTTTTCTCTTTAATATATGTAAATTTTACACTTACATATTTGGGTTTCCAAGAATGATTACGTTTAACCCTAAAATACGGTGGTCCACACAATTTAGAAGTCTTTTTTTTTTTTTTAATGAGGATCTTGAATCAGATGCGTATGTTTGATTGATTGATTGATTGATTGATTTTGGCTGTGTTGGGTCTTCGTTTCTGTGCGAGGGCTTTCTCCAGTTGTGGCAAGCGGGGGCCACTCTTCATCACGATGCGCGGGCCTCTCTCGTTGCGGAGCACAGGCTCCAGACGCGCAGGCTCAGCAGTTGTGGCTCACGGGCCCAGCCGCTCTGCGGCATGTGGGATCTTCCCAGGCCAGGGCTCGAACCCGTGTCCCCTGCATTAGCAGGCAGATTCTCAACCACTGCGCCACCAGGGAAGCCCTAGAAGTCTAACTTTTTAACTTGTCTCTAACAGAGACAAAATATTTATATTGATAGTGATTAATTAATTCCCCACTCCTCCAACTGGGAACTGAGGAGAACTTTAAGTCGATGTGAGCTCAGACCCCATCCTCCTCCCTGACACCCAGCCCAGATATTATCCACCTGTGTGTGTATAGTAGCTCAGAGCCTTGGGGGATGGAGCAGTGAAAGCTCACTCCTGCTACAGAAGATCTGTGTCCTGGTGGGGCGGAGCCTCACATCGGACAGGTCCCAGTGATACCCCTCCTGCTGCCCACAAAACAGGAGCACTAGTGCTGTACAACCGAGCAGCTCTGCCTAAACCATCCTACTTTGTCTACCGCGGCTAGTTAGTTGACCTATTTTTCTGTTTTATTTGGGTTGAAACAAGAGTTGGGTAGGGAGACTTGACATGCATTGTCTGTATTTCATTATGAACTGATTCCAGAAACAATCCCTCCTTATTTATGAAGAAGTGTGGATAAGACAAAATTCTGCAGCCTTATTCAGGTGATATCTCAACTTTCAACAGTGGAGCTGAGGTGGAGAACTGTTTTCCACTCTTTGTTTTATCACTAATATTTATTTATTTAGTTAGTTAGTTACTTACTTACTTATACTCGAGGCTGGTGCAACCCAAGAGGTAATCTGCAGCATCATCACCATCATCTGGGAGCTTGTTATAATGCAGATTCCCAAGCCTGGACCAGACCTACGGAATCAGAACCTTGGGGCAGAGGACGTTGGCTCACGAATCTCTGTCTTAACAAGTCCTCTGGGGGCATCCCTGGTGGTCCAGTGGTTAAGGCTCCACGCTCCCAATGCAGGGGGCCCGGGTTTGATCCCTAGCCGGGGAACTAGATCCCGCATGCCGCAACTAAGAGTGGGTGCAGCCACATAAATAAATAAAATAAATATTAAAAAATAATAAAAAAAAAAGAAACAAGCCCTCTGGGTGATTCTTTTGTCCTCTAAAGTTTGAGGTGCATGTATCTTTTTCAATTATAGATTTGTCTGGATATATGCCCAGGAGTGGGGTTGCTGAATCATATGGTAGCTCTATTTTTAGTTTTTTTTTGAGGAACCTCTATACTGTTTTCCATAGTGGCTGTACCAGTTGACATTCCCACCAACAGTGTAAGAGGGTTCCCTTTTCTCCACACCCTCTCCAGCATTTGTTGTTTGTAGACTTTTTAATGATGGCCATTCTGACTGGTGTGAGGTGGTACCTCACTGTAGTTTTGATTTGCATTTCTTTAATAATTAGTGATGTTGAGCATCTTTTCATGTGCCTATTGGCCATCTGTATGTCTTCTTTGGAGAAATGTTTATTTAGGTCTTCTGCCCATTTTTCAATTGGGTTGTATTTTTTTGTTGTTGTTATTGAGTTGTATGAGCTGTTTGAATATTTTGGAAATTAAGCCCTTGTTGGTCTCATCATTTACAAATATTTTCTCCCAGTCTGCAGGTTGTCTTTTTGTTTTGTTTATGGTTTGCTATGAAAAAGCTTGTAAGTTTGATTAGGTCCCATTTGTTTATTTTTGCTTTTATTTCTATTGCCTTGGGAGACTGACTTAAGAAAACACTGGTATGACTTATGTCAGAGAATGTTTTGCCTGTGTTATTTTCTAAGAGTTTTATGGTGTCACGTCTTATATTTAAGTCTTTAAGCCATTTTGAGTTTATTTTTATGTATGGTGTGAGGGTGTGTTCTAACTTCACTGATTTACATTCAGCTGTCCAGCTTTCCCAACACCACTTGCTGAAGAGATTGACTTTTCTCCATTGTGTATTCTTGCCTCCTTCGTTGTAGATTAATTGACTGTAGGTGTGCAGGTTTATTTCTGGACTCTCTATTCTGTTCCATTGATCCATATGTCTGTTTTTGTGCCAATACCATGCTATTTTGATTATAGTAGCTTTTGTCTGACTATAGTAGTATTGTCTGACATCTGGGAGGGTTATGCCTCCTGCTTTGTTCTTTTTCCACAGGATTGCTTTAGCAAGTGTGGGTCTTTTATGGTCCCATATGAATTTTAGGATTATTTGTTCTAGTTCTGTGAAAAATGTCATGGGTAATTTGATAGGGATTGCATTAAATCTGTAGATTGCTTTGGGTAGTATGGCCATTTTACCAATATTAATCCTTCCAATCCAAGAGCATGGGATATCTTTCCATTTCTTTGAATCGTCTTCAATTTCCTTTATTAATGTTTTATGGTTTTCAGCATATAAGTCACCTCCTTGGTCAGGTTTATTCCTAAGCATTTTTTTTTTTTTTTTGATGCGATTTTAAAAGGGATTCATCCACTAAAGTTTGAGAAGCACAGCTTGGGCAATGCAGAGAGGCACTCAGAGAAGGTAGGAGCCCAAAGGAAGCAAGCATGGTGATGCTTTCTTCCTACTGAAGGAAAATTACTCAGAAACGAAATGAACGACTCTCTTGGTCTCCAAAGAAGACATAATTCTGTTGTGGAGCAATCTTGCAGAGACAGTCACTCCAGAGGGGTGGGGGGCTGTTGAGGGCTTATAGTCAGCACATTACAGGGGGCCAAATTCCAACACAAATGCATCACAATGTGCAAGACAAGTCTGAGCCCACAGCGTCCCTGCTGACTTCCCTTGGGATGAATATCTAGAGTTCAGTATCGCAGTAATCGCTCCATCTCTGCTCTAAGTTGCTGTTACCACACACGTTTACGGTATGGCACCCTTGCTTCAAAGTTTTTCTCAGAACATTTAACCTGCAGGCTTCACTTACCACTTGCAGACAAAGCAATGGTGACTCCAAAAAAGGACATTTTATGTATAAATTAAGTGTAACGTCTCCCTGTGAATGGCAGGTTCCAATTTAGCAGCTAATGACTAAAGAGTCATACATCCTACAACTGGGCTCTGGAAAGAGCAAGCCCTTCCCTGGGAGCAGAGCAGGGAGACCCTGGGAAGCCTGGGCTAATGTAGGCCAATCACCAGTAACTCTGCTTTCTGAATGATATTAACCAGGGGAATATTGGGGGGTAAAACCAACCCAACGAAAGATTAAAAATAGTATTTTTTCACATTGTAGCAACATAACATAATTAGGGGAGCTATTAACTTTCTACTATTTTAACCCTCAAGGCCTGGGTGTACCGTAAGATTGAGATCAATGAAATCATTATTTGGTGAGGTTGACCAATTTAAAAATTGGGCAACTTAATTATCTCCCTTGTAGCTACTCTATTCCTTAACTAGCAGTATTTTTAAAAAGTAATAATATAATTTTTTAATCCCTCTAATTCTCTTTTCTTATGAAGACAGAGGCATCATTGATGCCCTTTTTAATATTTTCATTTTATCTATTTACCAGGAAAGAAATATCCTAATCTTGATGGGAAAATATTTTTTATTTTCCACTTTTAGTAGATGTCATAACAGCTTTTGATTAAACCCAGATGATTAATCATTATTTGTATTAATTATCCAGACAAACATCTGCATATATTACATTTCTCCTTCCTGACAACTGAGGGTCTCTTGGAAAACTTGATTAATTTGTTTTGTATCCAAATTAAGTGAAGCATAAAAATAAATACTAGTTTATTTGCTTCCAGCAAGAGGAAGAAAAATTAAGAGAGAACAGTACTAAAAATAATACTAGAAAAAAACATTGTTTCAAAAGAGACATTTGTTCAGGCTTTATCACTGACAAAACGAGAAAAAATGCCTTAGCAACTGTTAAGATAATTTGAAAGTTTTCTAAATTTATATTGTCAATGTGTAAATTTGGAGCAATCTAATGGCAGAAATTAGGAAACGCATGCTCTAATCATAAAGGAATATATATTAACTACAGAGAAACAATTGTGTAGAGTTGAAAAGCCAATATATAAATAAAATCCACCGTGGAAAACTGAGTTATTTATAAATCCCGCTTTCTTGATAAAATAATCTGGGGATGACATGGCTGTGCATTGAAAAGTTAAAGGATAAAATATTAAAAGTAAAAATCCTCCTTTATTTTGATAAAATTTCTATACTCTACAGAGGCAGAAAGCATTTTTGAAATTAATAGTCACATATAATTTTTAATGGATAAATGTGATTTGTATGAAGGTGCAAGATTAGGATATATTTTCAAAAGCTTGGTACATATATTTATTTTTTTTACCCCTGTGTAAGCACTAATTTGTGAATTGTTTAGCTGATTCAATAATTCATTTTAATTCAAAAATTTTATTTACATACTTGAGGGGATTTCAAATCATATTTTTGAAAAGAGAAAAATGAAAATGTTACGGTTAATACCAAAATAATATATATATATTATATAATCTAAAAAGTGTTTACAGTTTTATATGATAATTTTTCAATCTCCCTGAAAGCACGAAAGCCAGCAAATAAACCTAGCAAATAAGGTATAATATCTTTTCTGTAAATAGAGATGTAAAATGTTTTCCAAACAGCAGGTGGCAATCTTTATAAAGCTGATTGCAAGCACCACCATCTTACCGCTATATATGCAGATAAAAGTCAGTTTTAAAGGACCAGTTAAGAACCTTGGCACGCTCAGACTAGTTCAGATAACTTCAGATGTTAAAAGGGTCTTATTTAGTCATGCCTACTGTTCCAGTGAAATTCCTCCCTCGGCAAAAGAAATATTTTTGTTTAATGCTTCTTAATTCTTATGCAGCACAGCAGAAATTTCATGATGCTAATCTGTATAGGTATCCTTCTAAACAGTCCTGCGTGCTGGTTACTTCTTATCATTCTGGATTCATATGGCCTTAAGAATTAACAAAACTAATTTTAGATCTTTTTTAAGAACTAAAGAAATACCACTGATATACTGTTACCCTTAGAGTCCAGTTTCTGTTGCTATTGAACCATGAAAAGTCTTTAGAATTCTAAATATGGAGAAATAAAAAGTTTTGATCCCTGGATAGCTCTTAGAATTCCATGGTTTTTCTAAATCCCAGTAGTCATGTTACATAGAGACAGAAATCCATAGTTCCTTGAACTGAAAAGGAATCTCAAATAGCTGAAGTCACCACACCCACTAGGACCAGATAGCCCAAGATCTGCAAGCTTGCCCACAAGAGTTACTAGTGGCAACAAGGGCTCTAACTGGGTCTTCAAATTCTCTAAGTTCAGAACTTTATACCCAGCTATGAAGTTTTTAAATTCCATGCTATTAGCTTTTCCAGCATGCTTATAAAATTTTGCCAATGGTATCATTCTAAAATCTGAATTTTCACTTATTTATTGAGTCTTGAGTGTGTCAGTAGTATTTTATGAAATGTACACACACTTAGGAAGGAGTCTTTGTTCTAAATGAGCTTTTAAAGTATATGGCTTATAATATAATATGATTTATAATCTGGGCAATTTCTGACCTCTTTTTTCTATGCTCATATGTAAAATCCTCCAATGTAGCAATACTTCCATTTTTTCACTATGAATTAAGGCGTGATGCTGTTATTTTAAAGTGAGTTACTCACAGGAATTTCCTTTTACAGTGGGAATGGGGCAAGGGCTAGTAAACGGGGGTGTCCAAGGTCCCACATCAGGATGGATTAATGGCAGAATTTACAAGTTTCTGAGTTTCAACCTCGTCTCTTTATTTCCTTACTAATCTACCTCACACTGATGTCTCTATAGTTCTAGTAAAATAATCTAAGGCAACTTGTTTTGTGTTCTCAGTAAACAAATATTTCATAAAGAGAGTGAAAAAAAAAAACAGTACCCCAACCTAATTTCAAAAATTTCTAGGGCTTCCCTGGTGGCGCAGTGGTTGAGAGTCTGCCTGCCAATGCAGGGGACACGGGTTCGAGCCCTGGTCTGGGAAGATCCCACATGCCGCGGAGCAACTGGGCCCGTGAGCCACAACTACTGAGCGTGCGCTTCTGGAGCCTGTGCTCCGCAACAAGAGAGGCTGCCATAGTGAGAGGCCCGCGCACCGCGATGAAGAGTGGCCCCCGCTTGCCGCAACTAGAGAAAGCCCTCGCATAAATAAATAAAATTTAAAAAAAAAAAAAAAAAAAAAAAATTTCTAGCCGTGTTATTGTTCAATATGCCTACTTTGGTGTTATTACATTTTTCAACGTCATTTTTCAGCAAATAATTTAAAAATGTATAGAAGACACAGTCTATGACACTTAAACAGACAAAACCTCATACATTATGGAAAGAAGTAAATTGCCACTTATTATTGGCAATACTTCCATTGAGGAAATACGGCCTTTAACCAATGACAATGTTTTTAATCCTTTTTTTCCCCCAGGTACCAAAGTGTTTCCCTGGGGATGATCTGAGCTCACTCACCAGGACATCGCTGCTCGCTGCATCTTCTCACTTCCTCGCCTGTCCCTTCACACAGCTGCCCGGTCACTGCCACACCCTGGCAGGTCCTCATTCGCCTCTCCCAGCCGCCGTCACAGGACTTGGAGCACCCACTCCAATGACCCCACTGATTCCACTGACCATTGGCTGAAAGAAATACGTCAAGGTCAATGGCAGTCGTCCAGTGCACACTACTTTGGGGATTCAAAAATCTGAGGCCCATGACTGTCTGTTCAATTTTTATTAATCTACCACCATGAATTAAATGAATACAAATATTTAACTTGTTGGTCAAATGTAGAGCATTGTGATGAACAGAAGTTTCTGTAAGTTTGTCAGAAGCTGCAAATGGACATTGACCTTTACTTGTAAAGAACACGAGCTCCGTGCTAGACTTCATCAATTTCATCAAAATTTAATCTAATCTCATTAATTTCATCTAATTTAAGAATCTGTTGAATCTTGTTGCTTTATTCATGTAACATACAGTAGGATGAGCTCTGGTACAACTGGCTTCATTGACTAGAAATGTATAATTACCTGACGATTCCACGACCGTCTGGCACGATCCTGTCACATTATCTAAAGGGCAGGCATCTTTCGAATGTGGTCATCAGGCCTCACCTGTGCACTCGGGGTTGTAGCACTCTCTGCTTTCTGCCCAGGGCCCTCTGCATTCGGAGCCCCCGTGGGCGGCTGCAGTACACTGCCGGCTCCTCTGCTGGGTCCCGTTCGAGCAGGTCACGGAGCACCGGCTCCAGAAGCTCCACTCCTGCCACTGTCCATCAACTGCCAAAGCAGAAGCAGAGACAGCGTGAGGAGGTCTTCTAGGAGAGAAGGCTGTACGCAGAGTACACGCATGCCTTTACTGCACTGTACAGATAATGCATTTTTTACAAATTGAAGTTCTGTGGTGACCTGCCTGGAGCAAGCCTACAGGTGTCATTTTTCCAACAGCATTTGTTCACTTTGAGTCTTTGCTTCACATTTTGGTAATTCTGGCAATAATTCGAACTTTCTCTTGCTTATTATATTTGTTTTGGTGATCTGTGATCAGTGATCTTTGAGGTTAATATCGTCATTGCCTTGGGGAACCAGGCACATATAAGACAGGGAACTTAACAGAGAAATGCTGTGTGTGCTCTGACTGCCCCACCCATTGGCTGTTCTCCCATCTCTTTCCCTCTCCCCAGGCCTCCCTGACACAACAATAATGAAACGAGGCCAATTAATAACCGTACAGTGGCCTCTAAGTGTTCATGGGAAAGGAAGAGTCACGCGTCTCTCACTTTAAATCAAAAGCCAGAAATGGTTAAGCTTTAGTGAGGAAGGCATGTTGAAAGCTGAGATAGGCCAAAAGCTGGGTTTCTTGTGCCAAACAGGTAGCCAAGTTGTGAAAGCAAAGGACAAGTTCCTGAAGGAAATTAAAAGTGCTGCTCCAGTGAACACACGAATGAAGAAAGTGAAACAGCGTTATTGCTAATATGAAGAAAGCTGTAGCGGTAAGATAATTCATGAAGGTGGCTACTCTAAACAACAGATTTTCAATGCAGACAAAACAGCCTTCTATTGGAAGAGGACACCACCTAGGACTTTCATAGCTGGAGAGAAGTCAATGCCTGGCTTCAAAGCTTCAAAGGACAGGATGACTCTCCTCCCAGGGGTTAACGCAACTGGTGACTTTAAGTTGAAGCCGATGCTCATTTATCATCTGAAAATCCAAGGGCCTTTAAAAATTATGCTGAATCTCCTTTGCCTCTGCTCTATAAATGGAACAGCAAAGAAGCAGGCATGACGCACATCTGTTTACAACATGGTTTACTCAATATTTTAAGCCCACTGCTGAGACCTACTGCTCAGAAAAAAAGACTCCTTTCAAAATATAACTGTTCATCAACAATGTACCTGGTCCCCCTAGAGCACTGATGGAGATGGACAATGAGATTAATGTTGTTTTTCATGCCTGCTAGTCATTTTGACTTTCAAGTCTTATTAAGAAATACATTTTGTAAGGCTATAGCCACCATAGATAGTGATTCCTCTGATGGACCTGGACAAAGTCAATAGTAAACCTTTTGGAAAGAATTCAGCATTCTAGATGTCATTAAGAACATTCATGATTCGTGGGAAGAGGTCCGAATAGCAACATTAACAGAAATTTAGAAGAAACTGATTCCAACCCTCATGGATGACTTTGAAGGGATCAAGACTTCAGTGAAGGAAGTGACTGCAGATGTGGTGGATATAGCAAGAAAACTAGAATTAGAAGTGAAGCTTGGAGAACTCTTCTTAATATTATGTAACAACCTACATGGGAAAAGAATTTGAAAAAGAATAGATACATGTATATGCATAACTGAATCACTTTGTTGTACACCTGAAACTAAGACAACATTGTTAATCAACTATACTCCAATACAAAATAAAAAGTTAAAACATAAGTAAAAATAAAAGTAAGGGAACATCGGGACTTCCCTGGCAGTCCAGTGGGTAAGACTCCATGCTCCCAATGCAGGGGGCCTGGGCTCGATCCCCGATTGGGGAATTAGATCCTGCATGCATGCCACAACTAAGAGTTCACATGCCGCAACTGAAAATCCCGCATGCCGAAACTAAGACCCGCTACAGCCTAAATAAATAAATAAATATATATATTTTTAAAAAGTAACATTAAAAAAAAAATAAGGGGGCTTCCGTGGTGGCACAGTGGTTGAGAGTCTGCCTGCCAATGCAGGGGACACGGGTTCGAGCCCTGGTCTGGGAGGATCCCACATGCCACGGAGCAACTGGGCCCATGAGCCACAACTACTGAGCCTGCGCGTCTGGAGCCTGTGCTCCGCAACAAGAGAGGCCTGCGCACCGCGATGAAGAGTGGCCCCCACTCGCCGCAACTGGAGAAAGCCCTCGCACAGAAACGAAGACCCAACACAGCCAAAAATAAATAAATAAATTAATTAATTAATTAAAAATAATAAAAAATAAGGGAACATGAAAAAAAAAAAAGAAGTGGAGCCTGAAAATGTGACTGAATTGCTGCAATCTCATGATAAAACTTGAAGGGATGAGGAGCTGCTTCTTATGGACGAGCAGAGAACGTGGTTTCTTGAGATGGAATCTACTCCTGGTGAAGATGCTGTGAGGATTGTTGAAATGACAGCAAAGGACTTAGAATATGACATAAACTTAGTTGATAAAGCAGCACAAGGGTTTGAGAGGACTGACTCCAATTTTGAAAGTAGTTCTGCTGTGGGTAAAAAGCTATCAAACGGCACTGCATGCTACAGAGAAATCGTTCATGACAGAAAGAGTCAATACATGTGGGAAACGTCACTGTGGTCTTAGTTTAGTAACTGCCCCAGCTGCCCCGACCTTCAGCAGCCATCACCCTGATCGGTCAGCAGCCACCAGCATGGAGGAAAACGCTCCACCAGCAAAAAGATTACAACTTGTGGAAGGCTCAGATGATGGTCAGCATGTTTTAGCAATAACATATTTTAAAGTTAAAGTGTGTACATTGTTTTAAAGACACAATGCTATTGCACTTTTAAGAGACTACAGTCTAATGTAAACAGAATTTTTATATGTACTGAGGAACCAAAAATTGGTGTGACTCACTTTACTGTGATATTCACCTTATTGAGGTGATCTGGAACTGAACCTGCGATATCTCTGAGGTGCCTGTACAAGGTAAAACTAACCTTGAAGATGAGTCCCGACCAAGAGACTCTAAATGAATGCAGTTAGATTTTATTAACCCCCAAACAACTATTACCTGATTCTGCACTTCTATTTACTTTATGTGTCTGGTATCTCTTCTTATCGACTTATTTCTTCAAAAGTATTTATTGATCACTCAACAAGCCAAGACCTTGATCTTGGAGATGGGTACAGGGAGCAATTAATACAATAAATAATGACCAGTAACTCACAGAGTTCATATTTTAGAAAAGGAACCCCTAGAATGAGTTAACTAATTAATTCCATGCTAAATAAATTAATTCTATAGCATTGTTTCAAAGGATGATTTCAAGACACTGTGAGATAAGAGTTTACAGAGCCTGGGGAGTCTTCCCGGACAAAGTGAGGTTTCAAGTATGCTTGCACGATAATAGGAAATCCCTAGGGAAAGGGCACGTTCCCTGAAGATATACAAAGATCCTGGGCAGGACTGAATGGAGGGCATTGTGAACAGCATCCAGAAAGCCAGGTGAATAACTACGCAGAGGAGTTCGTGAAGAAGATAGAGGGCAGATTTTGCAAACTTTTTGTCAACTGTGTTATGGATTTTGCCTATTTTTCACAGATCATTAAGAAGCCATTGGAAAAAAGAAAAAAAGAAAAAAAGAAGAAGAAAACAAAGAAAAAGAAGGAAATAAAAGAAAAGAAAAAATAGGAAAAAAAAAAAGAAGCCATTGAAGAATTTCAATAGGATTCTCTGATCATATGTAGTGCAGGGAAGAGAAAGAATCACGGGAGATGGTGAGAAGGGTCTGAACTGGGATGAGGAGAAGGTACCAATGGTGCATCCTGGGAGATCAGGGCCACACAGGAAGGACCGTGAGTGGAGAGAGGACCAAAATGATGTCCAGGTGTCTGGTGACCGGAATGGAATATAGATGGTTGAATTTGTCTTTGGAAGTTCAAATTGAGATGCATTTATTTATTCACTCATTCGAATGACTGTTAAGAATCTCTTAGTCATCAGACTCTGTGGTAGGTATTAACAAGAAATGCAAGAATTTGAATTCCAACCTCAAAAATATGATAACAGTAAAAGAAGTACTCTACACATACAAATAAGTAAATGAAAAATTAAGAGCAATACATCTTAACACAGCAATGAAGACTTTCAGAGAACAGATCACACCTACTTGGGGGGTAATTATGATTTGGATAATTTAGACAAAGGAGACAGCATTCATGAAGGTATAATCACACAGGCCACAAACTACAAGGGCGCAAAGGAATCAGGCAAAAATATTTACCTAATTTAGAAGGCATAAACTAGCATATAAGTGTTATAAATGCACTAGGATATGACTCTCTACTTTTTCCAATATCATTCCATGGCTCTTGGTCGATTTCATTACAGCAAAAGAGAGTTCACCATAAATCCAAAGTTCCAACATAAACTAATGCTGCTGTGAAAACCCACCTAAACGAGAAAGACTGGCAGAATAAGAGTGAGTACTTTCAACCTAATTTCAGGTCTTGCTGGTAGCTGTTAAAAAGAAGCCTGTTTAATATGTGTCTAGCTGTATTTAATAAACACTTTGTGAGATGAAAAATCACAAAATGCCAATTTAATCATCCCATTCATGTAATTTTAGCATCTCACTTTATTAAAAGTATCTGACACAATCTTATTGGCTATGTAATCCATTTGCCAGACTAAAAAGTCTAGTGAATCAATAGGCTGATATAAACTATTTTCATTTCAGAATTTTGCTTTTCAAAGTAAACACTTATTAAGTTTGCTTTCAAGAAGAATGGTTAAAAAAAACATTCATGCCTGCAGCATATGTACCATCTATTTGGCAAAATAATATACAGGTATTCAAATTTTTGAGAACATTCAGAAAGCAACACATAAACAAAGATGAATTAAGAGATGCCAATCAGTTTAGTGCTCAGTGAGTAGAATAAAAGAATATCTCTTGTCCTTAAGAATTCTGGTTTGAGGTAAATTTTTAGCTTTTGTTGTTGTTGTTGTTGTTAATGAATGTAATAGCTACACACTCACTGCAAAGAACAGAGGATTAGTGTCTCCGGCTAGGAAGATGTGCACGTGGTAATGACTGAGTCAGAGGTGGAATCAGAGAAGATAATTGGGCAGGGAGCTGTATTATGGACGAGGAATGAGGAAAGACCTTGCCTAAGAGAGATTAGGAAAAATATTTGTGAAGTGTCCTGCTCAGAGGGCTTTTTTTGAAAGAAGACTTTGCATCACCATTGTTAAAAATTTTTAAACATTTTAAATCCATACATTTGTAATATTAGTTCAGTCCTTTCTGCCAAAGTACACATGTTCTGTTTTGGCTAAATTTCAAGAATGAGTTAAATTAGACATTTGAGGGAACTTTTGAGGTTCAAGACCACCATAAACATCAACAAAACATATATTTTAGATATGAACAGTTTTGTTTATAAATTAGTTACAGAAAATAAATAACAATGAAATTGAAGATGTATCAAGTGGATGTTTTTGACTTTTTATTTTACACTGAGAACTAGAAGTTTCTTTTCCTGAACATTCACTGTACCAGTATGAAAGAATGGACTTGACAAAGTAACTGATTGGATATTTTTTAAAAAGAGCAAAAACCCAATATTCCTTTAGTGTGTTATAGAGTGTGGTAAGGCAAAGTTCCATTTCCACTGTGAAAATGGAAAATTGAGAGGTTAGAAAGAGAGGAGTATGTGAATTTAATTTAAAAGATTAGACAACTGACTTATATGTACATGAAAGAGTTTCTTTAGTGCCAAATGTGGAACGTTGTTTTATTTTAGGTTTTTTGTTTGTTTCTCATCCTAGAATTTAAAACAAAAAAATCATTAATTATGTTCTGGGGGGGGAGGGATAAATTAGGAGTTTGAGATTAATATATATACACTAATATATATAAAATAGGTAAACAACAAGGACCTACTGTATAGCACTGGGAACTATACTCAGTATCTTGTAATAACTTACAAGGGAAAATAATCTGAAAAAAAAGATATATATGCATATATAATTGAATCACTTTGCTGTACACCTGAAACTAACACAACACTGTAAACCAACTATATGTCAATAAAAAAGTTAAAATAAAAAACAATACCACAATATCACTGAAATCACCTAAACCAAAAAAAAATTAAAAAGATCTTTCAGGAAATGGTAGTGTCATTTTACTGAATAGGAAAAAGTAGAGGTTTTTGAGAGGTGGAAATTAAGAGTTCTGTTATGGGCATTTAAGCATTTCCTAGTCTGATATATGCATTATACTTCAGGGATTAAATGTTGAGATATTTAAAAATAAAAACCAATTATCATATGATACACCTAAGATTTCTATTTCATAACCTCTTGTCTAGGTACCACACAGACATGAAGATAATTTTTTCCTTTTATCTGATGCTTAACTGGGATCCAGGGTGGTGCCGAAGCTGCTTCTCCTTCAGCTGCATTCAGGTTTGCTCTCCACCTGGGTGAGTACGGAGGCAAGAGACCACCAGGCCCTCCCCACCCTACCACCCACCCAGATACAACTGCCTTCCACACTTACAGGGAGAAGCCCCAGACTCACTGCAAAACGACGAGCTTGAAAACACCTCAAAGCTTTCTTTCTAGAACTGTGTTCCTACTGAAGGCTAATTAGCACCTTGTCATTTTGTCAGAAGAGTGTTCCCGATGATTTGGGGAAATGTAAACATTCCCAAACTGGCTCCTCTGTACTCCTGAGTAAAGATGCACACAGCATCCGCACTGTGACCGGTCTTGTTCTGTTAGACTCAGGGGAAACTGTGCTGATAAAGACCCACCAAGCTCTGCTCTCCTGGAACGTGTAGTCTGAGGGGCTGTGGTGGAGACAGATGATGATAAACAAGTAAACAAATGAGTGAACAAGAGAGTCACAGCTGGAAGTGTTCTGAAAGCAGTGTGACCACAGGAGAGCTTAGTCCCTATCACTAAAAGAAGCCAGAAACATAAAGCTCCGTGGAAGGCTCTACCCAAGGGAGGTCTTGAGGTCTAGAAAGCTTTGTGTATTCGGGGAAAGAGACAAGCCTGGGGCTCGTGGGGATCATGAAGAGGGGGACGCGGCAGGAGGTGGGTTTGGAGGGTGAGCAGATGTCCGATCCTGGAGGGCCCGGCAGGCATGGGGCCAACAAGGTGAGGCACCACGAGAGGACTTTAAAGTAGGGAAGAGATGTGACGTTTTAACCCTTCATTTTGCGGTTGTGTGTAGATTGGATTGCACAGAGACAAGAATGGGTATGGGAGATGCTGGGGACTAGAGTGTAGCCCAGACATGGGTAAATGGTAGACCCTTTTACTGAACTGGGTTAGAGTAGGTTTCAAACAGGTCCGCGGATACACAGTCCGGAAATATTAGAATGTCTATTTGGAACGCGTTGAATGTGTGATGCCATTATAGACCTAATGCAAAGAGCCCTACTCTGAATAGACTTTGTTTAAAGCTGTATCTCCCAAATTTATTTAAAAATCAATCCTCCCTCCCCTCTTTCCCTTTTTCTTCCTTTTCATGGGACACCATTTGGTAAACATCGCATTAGAGGGCATAATTTCTTCCATGATAGGCAGCCAGGTTAAGAATCAGCACTTCCTTAGGCTTTTTACTTTCTTTTCATTTCCATCATAAGCATTTGCAGTTGGATTTTTCCAGTGCTATTTTTCAATTTAAAAACTCCAAATGTCTATTTCTTAACGAACCATCCCACAAAGGTGACTAAGAATAGAGAACATGAGGCTGTATTTTGAAGCTGGGAGGATGCTGAGATCAATCTGTCCTACCTTCACGTAATGTGCTTCCTTATACAACAGTGTCACTCTGGGGACACAAAGTTTTTTTTACAGCAATGTGACACATGACCAGATTTTCTGGACCCAGAAGAATTAAAATTGCAATGGCTAAAACATTAGATTCCTGGGGTTTGCTGTGTTGAAGAAACTTCCTTCTGCAATTGTGTTCACCCGGAAGAAAAACCTGTCTCTGATGTGCAGGGAACAATTCCTATGATACATTTTATCTTATTTCATTATTTTAAAAAAAAATTTATAGTTGATTTACAATGTTGTGTTAATTTCTTCTGTATAGCAAAGTGATTCATTTATACACATATATACATTTGTTTTTATATTATTTTCCATTATGGTTTATCCAAGGATATTGAATATAGTTCCCTGTGACTATGATACATTTTAATGAAAATACTATGTTTCAGTCTATTTTCTCATCTTGACCAATAACTGGTGACATTATAGTATAGGTTGGATAACAATAACCACAAGTTAAAGTCATGAATATTTTGAACACTAAAACCATCATTTCAACAACTGTTCTGGGTTGATTGCTGATGACTGATTAAGTTACCAGTAGGGAGGAACCGGGGGAGAAGAGTTCTGGCCCCTGACTTTGAGGCTATCTGATTTAGGGATGCCAAAGTTGGAAAGCTCTGATTTTTACTGAATTGGGAGTTACCCAGGGAATGGGAAAGACTCCTTTGGGATACAAGACTGAAATGTAGAAGAGCCATATGCTGAAGAGCAAAAACCTAAGTTTCCTATTTGCTATTTTAAAATAAATGACAAAAGAGGAAAATCAAAATGAAATATCATTTTTAAAAATTAGAATTAAGAATAGAAGCAAGTTATCGTGGTAAGGGCTAAGAAGGATTTAAAAAAAAGGTTGGTAAGTAAATTAAGACAAAGTTTAAATGAGAAAAATATTAAATAGTAAAAGAGAGCAAGTCAAGATTAAGAAAGACACAATTTTTTAAAACTCTCATAAGCTAAGCACTGAAAGATCACCAGAATAATGCTGAAAATCTGAAATGACACAAAATGAATACAATTGCCACATAATAGACTAGAAGGTTAAGATGATGAAATGTAAATTTTAATTAAAGACCAGGTTAACGAGGCAGCATTTGTGTTTTAAATTATAACATCCTCATGTTGAGACAATCAGGGACCTTTGAACCAAGGTAGGGCAAAGGCTCAGGATCTTTCCACTCTCTGTCCTCACAGGAACGCTCCCTGCAGAGGGACTGTGGGGAGGTCACCCTCTCACAAATGCTGAAGGATCAAAATACTAGGAGCACAGGAGACCGAAGCCTCTTGCTCTAGGTAACAGATGTTAGGTTCCAGCTGTGTTCCTCAGGACCTATAGTTGGGTGGTTCTTTCCTTCTTCTTAGAGTTTATGAGTCTGCAAATATATCTGGAAACTACAACCTAATGGGATCTGTCTGGAATGCTTCTGGATTCTCAGGAATGAATTTCTCAAACGCAGGACTGCTCAGCCCCACAGACTGAAATGGGCCCTTATGCAGCTACTTCTCCCTAGAACAATCCTGGCCAAAGAATCCCTTTGAGTGTCTGATGAAGGCTGTCCATAAGAAATAAAGCTCAGAAACTGTCATAATATCCTGAGTTTACTTCACCAAATCCCTAGCTTTTAAAGTAATATTCCCATATAAATCATGATCCTCGACTTTATATTGTTTTATAGTTTTCAAGATTCTTCCACCTAATTTTAATCACATTAACATTCCTATGATATAGAAGGGTAATGAATACCAGCTCTATTTTAAAAATGAAAGAAGTGAGGAATAGAAAAGAGGAAGAAGTTGCCTAAGTAAATATTTAAAATTAAGGATTGGAAAATAAATAAATACATACATACATAAATAAATAAATAAAATTAAGGATTGGAACTAAACCTTAATCCATGTCTGTGAACTCCAGACCACTGAATCATATAATTATATGCATTTATACATAGCCCCATATATAAATGAAAACTTGTCAATAGTTCTTTATTTCAGTCTTCAATCTGTCACTCACTTATTTATCCCTACCTATCCTCTATGTTACTTGTACTCTACTTCATAAATATATATCAGAAAGAGAATTGTCAAAACTGAAACAAAGAGGGCCAAACTTAAATCATTGGTTCTTCCAGTCTTCAGCTACTGACAGAGGGAAAAAAAATTATTACTATGAAGTAAAATACTACGAAGAAAATTACCATAGAGCTTGAGGCTTTGAACTAAAAACTTAAGCTTTCATTTTCCCAAAATAATTTAATTTTGGAAAAGACAATATCAATTTTTTTTTGCAGATATACATCTATATAATTTTAATGGAGGGCCTACCTAGAAAATGTAAACATTCCATATGTCTGTCACTTTTCTCCAGCTGAATATTAATCAAAATCAAAATCATTTAAAACAGAAGCATCTAAAGTGATCAAATCACCCTGGAGGAGGAGTCACCACCAAGGTGACACCCAGGCTCAGGTCTACACTTAGCCAGACCTCAGTACTGTTGGCTGCTTCCTTGGTGTCACAGCGAGGCTGTGTTATCCCCTGTTGGACCTAAAATCATCAGAAAACACATTAAGAACCAGACAAGGTCACTCTGAGACTGTGATAAAAATGAGGTAAAACAAGGTCACTTCATAGACAAAGACAAAGTCCCCGTGGAACCCGCAACGTTCCAAGCATTCTCCTCTCTCAGCTAAGATGAGTGACTCACTTCTTCACCAACTGCATCTGGTCTTCCCTCGTCCTAGATAATTTACTAAGATACCCAATCATAGCATTGTCCCCCCTCCCTGACACCATCAAATCTGGAGCAAAGCCCCACTTTTTTAAACCTTCTGTGAAATCACCCAACACAAGCCCAAACCCTTGATAAGTCTTTCCTAACACCCCCTTACTAAGACGCACTGCAATTCCCTATGTTGATTTCCCCTCACTGCCAAGAGTAACAAACCCAACTTGTTCAACTACAAGTGTCATCCTGATGGCAGGATTGAGGATTGATGTCATCCTCACTGGAGGACACTGACATGATAACAATACTAGTACTAGAGAGTGTTTGCTCGTTTGCTACCTACCATGGTCCTCTCATGAAGAGGGTGTTACTATATTGTCCTCATTGTACAGCTGAAGAAACTAAGGATCAGAGGGGCAACATAGATATGAAAAGATGATATCTAAATTTAAATGTGTTCTCTTGCAAAAGTCCAAGATCTTTCCCCTACAACACATTAATGTATTATTAAGTAGGCACAGAAAATGTCCTAGAAAAATTTGGATGAGTATTAGAAATTCATACATGTCAAGAAAATCCAATCAATAGTCATCTAGTGCATATCACCAGGTACAAAGTTGCATGGAGAGATAAATAGGAAATAAAAGAGCATTTCCTTGTCCTCAAATATATCAATTATGAACTTGATGCTCAATTAGTGACTGCAATGAAAATTCAGAGAAAACAGAAAACATAGGTTGGACTGCCAGAAGTTCTGAGTTTGGTGATAAGAGAAACATATCCCAAAGACACCTGAACACACACATACATACACACATCCTTCCATAGCACCACACGTAATTATTACTACGGATGAGAAAAGGAGGAAAACGAAGTCCCATCACGTTTATGAGCCAGTGAATGAATCACAGTGAAACCCTTTCGTTGCTCTGTATACCTCTGGCCCATCTCCCCCCAACCAACACCAGTCACTGTTCTCAGACACAGTACACAAGTTGGTAACTAGTAACTCAAACTAGGAAATATCAGATCAGATCTACCCTTTCCTTCCTTTCTTCTCTCCTTATATGGATCTCAGGCAAGTGGTTTACTTTCATCTCTAAAGAAGTTGGGAGAAAGTTGGACATTGACTAAGGAAAGTATCAGATAAAAATAGGATGCCATCTACTTAGCAGTAGACATCAGAATTTGCATAAATAGAACCATTTCATTATTTGATGTGAGCAATATTCATCATCCCTACATAGTATCCACTTCGTTATGGGGGTGATATGTGCTTCCTAAAAGCAGGAAGCTGGGACGCTGCTCTGACATGATCCCACACTAAAATGTCACTGCCCATGACCACAACCTGCATGGTCAAATCTTGCAAAGGTGGTGAGCAGAGACCCAGTTTGTTGTTTTGAATGTTTCATCTGCTCTCTTCTGTTCTTCACTCCACAATCAGCCTAACCAAGGAGAACCAAGGGTGGGTCTTGGCCCACTTCTTCATCACTGGCAATTTTCCCATTATAGGTTTTCCCTTAAGAGGTGGTCTTAGGGTTCTCAGGTAGGATGGCTACAAGAAATGGAGGTTGAAACCACTTACTATTCAAATTACCACATCTCATTGAGACTAGAGTATTTGTATGTTTTTCAGAATTGCATTTAATTTTTCACATGCTTATTTCTAAATCCTCAGAAGATATTACAAATTTCTTGAGATCAAGGACTATATATTCTTCTCAGTAGTGTCTTACATCTAGTTGACACTTAATGATGTTTTATATTCAGTGAAGGTGCCTGAGATTAGCTATAAGAAATTAGTTCTAATTCTTCTAATATCTAGGAAGAATTTGAAACATTTGTACCAAACATATCTTATATAATTTAAAAACATAATGCCAAAATTTTGAGCAGAGTATAAAAATATATTTTTTTTAAATCATAGTTATAAGAATTCCCTTTCAGATAGCAAGGAAATTGGGATAAAATATGGTAAGAATTTTATCTTTTATGATGTAACTAAATCTAAGAATGGAAATAACAGAAGTCATAACCAACACATTTATTAAGTATTCAAGATAGACCCATAATGCTCACTTTATGAGAAAATATGAGCTAGGCCAGAGTTACAATTAGTATAATCGTAACTCCCCAAAATTAAAGACCTAACAAAAGAAAGCCAACCAAATTTAAGGGTCTTAGAGTGGCTCCAGTGATAGTATAATACAGGTAAAACACACATGGTTACTACTTGAGTGATAAAGCAAAAACTACATCAACTTAGAAAAATGAGTTTTCTTATCTAAATTGTAACAACTCAGGCTCTCTGTGCACTCATCCAAGCCTTTTCCTGCTAGAAAAAATTCATGGAAAGTGTACTATGAAAAACCTGGTTGACAACATTTTACTGATCAGTGCTATTTTATCTTTGTACTTATGCGGATCAACTGAGGTAAAAGAATTAATTAGAAACTAATATATTAAAAGAGAGTCTATAGTTAGCTATGATTTTTTATTTCCCAGTGTTATCTATTTTTTCACACTCCACAGAAAAATAAGAGTGAACTCTGACTCCCCATAAGTATCACAGCTCAGCAGTTAAAAAAAATTCTAAAATTTGTATAAATTTACTCAAATCTTTGGAAAAAAGGCAGAGCATAAATATATATGTGTGTGTCTGTGTGCCTATCTGTATGTTTACAGAGAGATAGAAATAAGACAGAACATAAATAGATTTTCTGGGAGTGATTTGCAAATAAAGAATCATGATTATTGACTCCCCAATATTCATAATACTTGAATACTGAATCATACGAGTTATATTCATCATTTGTAGAATTCATAACATTCTAAAAGTAATGCTATTACCCAATACAACTACTACATATTTACATGTATATTCCTAAGTGTAGTAAGCCAGTTAAAGAGAACAATTAAGCTTGTTAGATGACTGTTGCTTCTCTACATTTTTGGATGTTTTTCAGTCTTCAGATGTTTTAGATTCTTAAAATTTCCAGAAGAACTTGGAATCACTGCCTTATAATATAAGATATTAACTTGGGGAATTTAGAGGGCAAATGGGACTCAGTGTGAGTTGAATAATGTGTCTGGAGCTCACTACTGGCATCCCAGCTCTGTTGCTTGCATGTAGAACATGTGACTGCATGGACAGGTGAGAAACTCTCCCAAAGAGAAGATGATGCTTATTTATAATGGTCCCATTGCCATTTTTGTTAGCCTCTGCCATTTGCCACTCCTGTCTGTGTCTTCCCCTAGAAGTGCCTTTGCTTTTCCTGGGGAGATTCTATCATTTGTTTGTTTTTATTTTCTCTCATAAATTGCAAGCCCCTTCAAGCTGGAGATGAGTCTTTTTCATTTTGCAGGTATCTGTTTTATGTGTGAATGTTTCAGCAACCTAAATAATAGCATTACGAAGACTTCTCTCTGGAGTAATGGGTGGAATTAGCAAAGTCGGATAAAACAGAATTGAAATATTTTGAAGGAAAAAAATTTTAAATAACATAAATACACTCTAAGAACAGACTATACAGTCTTCATAATCACATAAATACTGTATGTCATTTATGATCTAACCATTTCATGCATCTAGCAGTGAATCTAGAAAGTCTGATTTCCTAGCAAATGTCTACCATGCTCACACGTGGTCAAGGGTGTATCCCACTCCTTAGCTGAGTGAGTGTGAGAGAATAACATCAGAAGGATTGCCTCCACACCGGTCTCTCTAGTTACAATGTGGATGCAACAGTCAATTCAGGTCTTTGGGATGGCTTATAATTTTTCCAGGAGGGAAATCCAAGTAGAGATAAAATCTTAGTGGGAATCATTAATATACCTATTTATAGAAATCCAATAAAGGTGAGCGTTCATTGGTACTCACTCAAGGAAATATTATACACAATTACATATGATAGAATCAAGGAAGGTACCCAGTTTTATTTAACCAAGAATCAATAAGCAAAGGACACATTTTCCAGTGTGACTGAATGAAGGTTGTAGTCTTAATATCTCCTAGGTATCCTAGGGACCATATACAGGGACATAAATGCCAAGTTCCCCAAATCCAGAACAGGCTTACCTGGGCAGAGAGCGATATTACAAGGCTTATGATGAGTCTCGGGTCCTTCACACGGCCTTCCCCCGTACTGGGGCGGAGTGCATGCCCGTGTTCTTGTTCTTTGGCCTCGACCACACGTGAATGAACACAAACTCCACGGAGACCATTCCTCCCAGACTCCATGGACTGTAATAAAGCAAAGAAGCTTCAACAACAGAATCAGAGAGGTGAAGTCAAAGATTATTTTTCTTTATAATTAAGAAAAAAAACCTCATCAAATAGACAAGTATGAAGATATTTTTAAAATTCAATTGAATTACTCTTATTTGTCACAAAATGTAAGTTAAGTCAGCAATCATTTAAATAATGGAAAATTGCATGTACCTCTTTTTGTATTTGAACAATTATTTATGTTATAAACTTTAAAAGTTTTTGTTTTTGTTTTTTTTAGTGGAAATGCACCTCTCTCCCTCATAGTAAAATAGTCATGAGTTACTTCTATGTAAAAGTAACATCAACTAAATTTCTTAGAGGGATCTTCTGGAGTTAAAATTGCATTTAAATAGATTAGGGTCAATTTAGTTCTTCCAACATTTACAAAGTTTCAGGATTAATAAATTTTATGGTGTCTGAGAATGAAAAAAATCTGAAAATTGATGGTACATATTTCAAACAGCTTTTTGACCTCACATTTTAGAAAACATATTTTTGCCATTTAAAAAATGTGGGTGTTTAAAGTCACTGCCTTTTGAATAAGAGGGAAATTTCAAAAACTCTATCTACTTGCATAAGAGCCTCCTCTCTCCCCAGTTTTAAAATGAGGGGCAAATATGAAGACCTCTTTCTAATAGCCAGAAAAACAGAAGATACCTGTCCTCTTCCAGTGACTGGATAGCACTGGAAATCCTCCTAATTAATAAAAATTCTAGAAAAAAACATATGATCTAATTAAGTTATGTCTTATATAACTATCAGTACACCAGTACTTCAATATGCCATTACGATGAATTCACACTTGATCGGAAATACTAACATAATTTGTGTTCCTCCATAATAACCGCTGCAAATAAATGTTGACCTCTTTTGCAGAAAGTCCATTAGGGTTCAAAGTTTAGGTCACTTTCTTGCACTGTCAAATCACCAATCCCATCCCAATTCTTAACATGTGGGACACAGTAAGCAGTAGTACTCCATGGATAGTACAAATCAAAAGAAGCCAGGCAAAATGTGCTTTTCAGTTCAAAATTCCTGTCTTGATGTTGAACCTCTGTCTTACTCTTAAAAGTTACTCAGCAGATGTTTGATATAACACCCACTGACATGAGTAGGGGGAGTAGAAATTTATCACAAAACATGACAAAGATGTTCATTTTCTCCTCAACATTGGTCGGGGTAAGCAGAAGTGTCAGAGGAGACATGCCAGTAAATATAGTACATCTAGAATATTTTGCATGTTATCTGCTGACCAAGTCGTTACTTTAAAAACACAGATATGGCATCCTTAATTATGAGGCAGCCCATTCTCTTCTATTTATACTATTTAGTTGCCTAACTTGTAAAAATATGTTCAAATATTGAAAAAATTAGCCAAATTTAGGTAACATCCAATGAAAAATTCTTTAAGATTCTGTGAAACTTGCTGGAAAGTATATTTCAAAAATACTATACAGAAAGAGTGAGAGAAATTAAGATGTTTGCATTTTTCCCATTTAAGTCTGGGAACACCAAAGACAATTTGTATCCATTGGTATAAGAATAAATAGTAAGTCTGTATTTAAGTCTAAGGAAAAAAATACACATATACCTATATTTACATATAGGTATATATGATCAATTACAGCAAAATAATTTAAAAGTAACATATATGAATGTACTTTATGTAAACTGTACACGTGTAAGCAATTTTTGCATTTATTTCTAGTTACCAAATGTTCTCCACTTAAAAACCACCTTTTCTCCCCGATTTTCTATATAAGATGCTAATAGACTATATAGTATTTTTATTTCTGGTTCTGTTCTGTTCTGGTTCTGTTGTCTTCTATCAAATCACATTGTTGCACATGCAGTGAACAATCCCAGAAGAAAAAGCTGCTAAATTGGCAGATTTTTCTCTAAAATCTCAAAGAAATGTTCATTAATCTTGATGATTTAGTTAAATTATGGAGCTAGAATCCTCTGAAAACTAATCTTTTTTTTTGAATTTATTATTTTTTGAATTTTATTTACTTATTTTTTATACAGCAGGTTCTTACTCACTACTTTTTAACAGTCTTTATTGCTCCATGGTGAAATTTCATGACTTCTCAACATCAATTTTAAAAAGCAAAAATATGTTTTTTCACTTGAAAAAGACATACAATTATTAATAATTTGTTACTTTTGATACTTGATACTATTGAATTAGTAGGAAATTGTAGCACAAATCTTGTAATTTTATGGATCCTTTTCATGAAGATTTATGATAAAGATTAAATATTTTTATTTTAATGGAAATTCGTTGGATAAACTACTTTATTTTCAGTAAAGTACGAAAATCTGTAAATGATCTAGTCCATTTGAAAAATGTACCTAGAAACTAAAATCAAATTGATCCATTTTTATAGTTTTCTTCTTTAGACACTAGCTATAATATCATGTCTCTGATTTATCTAGAGACGAAATGAGGAATACACAATACATAAATTATATTACTACCAGGTTTCTGAAATAAGTATACAAAGTATCTTGTGATTCATATTGGGATGTATAAAATAACTCCTTTAAGTGAAAGCTTTTTTTCTTAGGGAAATAAATGGATGTGAAAACTGTGACATTAAAAAAACAAACAAACAAACAAACAAAACCATTCCTTAGCCTACATCAGCTTTTTTCTAAAAGACTGGAATATAGAGTAGACTAGTGGTTCTCAACCAGGGGCAATAATGACCTCCCCTTCCCAGGGGACATCTGGCAATATTGGAGACATTTTTGGTTGTCACGGCTCAGAGGAAGAAAGGGGGCTACTGGTATCTAATGAGTAGAGGCCAGGGATGCTGCCAGACACCCCCAAATCCTCAGGCCAGCCCCACAACAAAGATTTATCCATATCGAAATGTCAGTGGTATCAAGGTTGAGAAACTCTGGAAGAGGTCATAAAACTGTAAGTCAGAAACCAGGGCAGTAAATACAGAATTTCATGTAGCTCTCTCTTTTTCTCAATTTACTTTCTGTTTATCCCAATCATTTTCTGCCCTGAGCAATAAGGGTTTCTGAAGACACTATGATGTCAGAGCAACAATTTTGTAAAAGGCTGGATATCTTAGGATTCATATTAGAAATAACACATTATTATGCAATTTAAAAACTCTTTAAATGTGAATAATGTGGGTGAAAGGTTACAAATTTATAATACTATTGATTAGCCTTTAAGAGTACAAATAAATATAAGCTCTAGTTCTATCATCCCACATATTTTGTGAAAAGTGACATTAATATTCAGTTTGTCCTTGTGTCATTTTCATTAATTAAATAGCAAATACCCTTGCTTATTCACAGTGTGACAAGTAGGTTATTTCTGAGATAATCTTCTTCTTGGGAATAAAGTATTTCAGAAAGATATTTACACTGTTCAGCGTACTATGTTAGGTTTTAAATTCACTTCTTGTCACTGTTTTCATTATATATTGTGTAAAAACATACATATTTACCAGCATGACAAATAACTGAACAAAATATCGAACACAAAATATTTCATAGCAAGCACAATCACCATCTGAAATGTATCACAATTTCCTGTAGTGGGATACTTGTTCTACATTTTTAAAATAATAAAGTTGCTAAGTTATTCTTCATGTTTGGAAAATTAAATCAACAAAATGCTTTTCATTGTCTTTAATTCAACATCTGAACTATAACAATGATTAAAAGATACGTATTTCTTATCATCAGTACTATTTAAGCAAATTTAAAAGGTAAACCTATACGTATACGAAGGTGAAGAGAAACCAGTAATTAGTATGTACTTCTTCAGTAGGCATAATAGTAGAAGGTTTAAGAAACTGAGGAAAAGCTTTATAATCATAGAATATTATTCAGTTTTCTGGACATGAGATGCAGAGTGAAAGGGAGTACACACTGGTCCCACTATACATGGTCTCCACGCCCAGTGAGGGGATGGGTCAGCAGCCTCGGGCAGAAGGATGGAGATTTCCATATGTCAGCCAGGTGAGTGTTCATAACGAGTGTTTGGAAAGTAAGCTCTGAATGGAGAACTGTGGAGAACACTTTAGCACCCACTCAGACTTCCATTTGGGGATCTGTTTGCCATTAGAGTCTATCCCTGTATGTTAAAAGGATCTTGACTCTTCAAAAGGATACTGACAACCTAAATGTATATGTCAAGTACAGCTTAACTCTCTGTTGACACTTTTCTCGTTGCCAAGTACAGGGCACTTGATCGTGGAACCCTTAACATAAATACTGTAAATAGGGTCCAGCTTTAAGTACTCGTCCAGACAATGCACTTAACCCACACCCACCTGAAAATCCACTAGCATTTCCTCATGAGGTCCTTTTACCTATAAAATGTAGACACATTACAATTTCTAAATTGCCCATCTCCTTACTGCTCTTGTTTCCCTTCTCTTGCCTAATGTACTTGAGTATGTTTGCTCTGTGACCCCTATTATTGTCATCTTTTTTTCACTGTCTTCCTCACCCATGATCTCCTTAAGCATTTTCCCCCCTCTGTTATCTTTTTATGTTTCATTTGATGTTCTTTCTCATCTAGTCTGATTCCCTCTGATTCTCACTGACTTTTCTTATTTTCAGTGGAACCATTGCTCTTTTCCTACTAATTCTGTCTTCCCCCCTTCATACATTTCTGCCCTGTTTATCTTTTTTTTTAATTGAAGAATGGTTGATCTACAGTGTTTCAGGTATACATCAAAGTGATTCAGTTATGTATGTATGTATATATATATATATTTTTTTCTTTTTATTCTGCCCAATTTATCTTTTAATTCTACCTTTGTCTACTGCTTTGTGCCTCCCAAGCCCGTAGCAAAGGGATCTCCCATCTCACTGCAGCATTCCTCCTCCACAACTGCCCACCACTTCCTTCCCCTTTTAGTTTTTCCAGCTTGCCTTTTCTTTTGTCATCTAATCCTTTTTAAGTGTACAGTTCAGCAGTGTTAAGTATATTCATGGTGTTGGGAAACAGGCCCCCAGAAAATTTTCATTCTGCAAATCCAAACTCTGTACCTGTTAAACATCTCCACCTCCAAATTGTTTTTGAATGAGTTGCCCTTGCCCATTCTTCTGGGAAATTGGGATTGTCCCTGCTCCTCCCCCATGCCACCCACTCTGTACTCTTGCTTTTAGCAACTGCAGAATTAGGCTTCTCTGGAAACGGAGCTTGCCAGAAGACTTAAGCACACTTCAGATGAAAGGCGGCTGTAGTGCCAGGCCCTTTCTTTGCGCCCACCTCACTCCAGAGGCCTCTGGAAGGGCGTGAATGCAAGTCCATTGTCAACTGCAGTGGTCTGAGTCCGCATCACCCATCCACCAAATGGCTGAGCAGAAACACAGACCTAGAGATTCACAGGATTACGTGCTTCGGACTTCTTGAAAGAAAGCCCAGAATCCTTTTAGTACTTATTTTTACATGAAAGTCAGTGGTCTGAGAAGAAGAAACGCTTATAATATGCATGTATGCACCGACGGACAAAAAAATATTGATGTAACATGGAAAATCTGATCCTAAGTGGGTAAGCTATTACGTTATGCTCCATTTAACATGTTTTTTTTTTTTTTTTCCATTAGTGACTTTAAGTTTACAGGCAGAGGATGGCTCTGATGAGGGTAGTCACTTGAATGAAATAAACTAACAGAAAGTCCTTTGGCCCGGGACACTATTCTGCCCGATGGGGTCAAATAAGTGGTAGGAAAATAGCTTACTGCCTTAAAGGCTGTATCAACCACTGCCTTAAACACTGGGTACTGATCACATTTCCAGGATGCTGGCAAATTTCACTATTCCTCCAACATTCAATTGGACATTTTCACCATCTAAAATAAGTAAAGACTTGGAATCTTAAATACCATTAGAAACAGATACAGAATGTCAAGCTTATAGGTGCAGTGGGTAGGGAGTCACTTTTGTAATTTCTTGGCTGCTCTGAAAGCGGAAAGAATCATATACATAATAAAATCTCACAGTTGAATACAAATTACACTTATCCACTCTAATTAAAATGCCTATACCAGGTTCATATGAAAATAACACATCGTTCCAAATGCGTAGCATGACACAATTCAATAACATCCACAGTTGTAGTTGCTGCTAACACTACCTGGACAGAGGGCAGTGTTATTGCAAACCCTTGATTCTCTTAATGGGCCGCTGCAGTGTGTCCCGTAAGGTGATACACAAGTTCTGGTTCGCACCTGCGACCCCTGACCACAAGTAACTGAGCATGTGCTCCACTGGGACCACTCTTCCACGCCAGATTCACCTGTGTGCAAGACAACAAATAAACATGAAATACTGTATTGAATATTCATCTAGTAAGCATTATACCAAACTGACATTATGACATGCAAGAATAATTTCAATGTAAAAACATGACAGTACATCAAAGGTACACAAAAACATTTCAGAGAAAAAGAAACTTAGAGATACTATTACACTGACGCAAGATTCAAGTTAGCTATAACCTTGTTAGCAAGACTCCACTTCACAAATCCACTGGGCCATGGATGCTATGAAGGGACAAGTCAGCATTTTTCAAGAATGATTGTTGGAGCGATTCTCTTCAAGCCAATCTAAAGCTTTGTCCTTTGATGGAAGAGGAAACAAAATGTATTGCTAAACGTACTCTGGCTTTGGTGAGTAGGAATATATTGATGTATCCTTCCCCAGTCGTTTGTTCCATAATCTCCTTTCTAATGCTGGATGAGGTAGGGCTCTGGGAGTTTGGGCATATCTAATTTTCATTGTGTTGAACACTCACACTTGTTTATAATTTATTCTTTGTGCAATTCCTACTTTTTCATCCTATGACAGCTGTTTATTTTGTGATAATTTGTTCAAAAACATTCTATTCACAATTTTCCCCATGATGATCTACAGTAGAGAAGTAAGTTTTACTTGAAATGAAGGAAAATTCCTCTATGATTTCTATTAATTTAATCTGGAACTAAAACTTACTAAAAAAATAGGGCTTTAAAAGTCACTGAATGTCTGAATTCATTAACTTTCTTGGAGTAGGCATCACCCTGAAACTACGTCTCAGTTCTATTATGATCCAAAGTCATGTCCCAAGGAGACTTAAAGTCAAGAATTTCTAAGACCATCTCAACGGGCTTCTAATTTTATTCTGGAATGGTGTTCAGGATAGATTTTTAACACTAATTTGAAAACTTGCAGTTGCTTTTCTACAAATACAAAATTGGGCCATTTACCTGCTGGCAGGAATTAGTTAAATTAAATTTAGACTTTGTTGAAAAAGACTACTTTTGCTTCACTTGGTGAAGTGTTTCTGAAAATGCTGCATCACTGATTATATAAATCAAGGACCAATTTATATTTTACAGATTCTGCTTAGAATTTGATTTGCCTTTAGAAGAAAATTCAACTGATAGAGTATGATGATCCATTCTCCACCTTTTTTGGAAAGGTTAATACATGACTTAGAAATGACTTGCAGTGCAACTCAAGGCATCTGGTCCACGGGCTGGGACTCTAGGACAGATGAAGTTTGGACCAGAATGTAACTCAACTTGCTGATCACTGAGAAGTTCTTTTTCCAAAAAACAGAGTCAGATGAAATAAAACATGTGTTTGATAAAGTAGTTCAAGTTACATTCTGGTGTAAGCTTCTTATCTCTTCGAGGGCCCATGACAACTAGGTCACAGACAAGCACACTTTGAGTAGCACTGTTCAGAAACATTTGCTCTTATACTGGTCTGCAGTATGCACCCAGAGGTGTAAATAATATAATGCATTTATAACTGCATATATATCATAAGGGCACAGTGGTAACTAGGATGACATATTATATTAAATAGCACATCTTTTCAGTGTTGTGATCAGTGTTTGTCCTGGTCATACTCTATATGTCACCCTTGATTATTTCAGTATTTTTTGCCTTTACCAATTTATATATAACTAATCTATAAAAATGTTATTCAATGACCATTTGAATAATATTTAAAGCTATGCCTCATAGTTTGTTCTTTTACATGAAAGAACACTATATCAAGGTTAAAAATAATTATTTTAGAAACCCTATATTAAGACAATGGTTAAAAAATATCTACCCATATATGTATACGTGCACATATATATTTAGCAGTGAAAAAAATTTAAGCTTAACGTTGGGGAAAATCTAATGCAAATTTTTTTCTTGTGATACTTCAACCTGTGTTTGTGATGAGATTAAGTGAAGTAGAAATACTATGGTTGAATGTGATTAATTAAAAGCCAGAAAACCTTGAACATTGTGAATTCTATAATAAGTAAAATGATAAAGGTTATGAATACAATTAGTTCTATTTTTCCACAAGAGCATTGCATTGTTATGATGGCAGCAAAAGAAGGTTTAATTAAACTGAGCAATGAATCAGGATCAAGAACTATCTTTATGTGCATTTCTGTAAAATTTTTAAAATTTTGGGTTGCTTCTGAATGTATGAAGCTACAATGATGTTGAACAAGCTAGATAATGATGCCTGGGCCATGAGGGATTGATAATTAGTGATCAGAATTGGCATTATTCACTCCCCCTCAAACCGGTGGTTCGTTTTGTTGATCAAAACCAAAACAAATAAATGAATACGATATATATGGGCTTTCAAATTCTGAATCAAATCTTGCCATTGAAATACTGGCCCACCTACCAAAATGACCCCGTTATATCTCAATCTATAATTTCAAGTGACATTTCCATGAAATAGTTATGATTTCCATGCTGCCACAGCCTCATCCCAAAAGGCATGAAGGCTGTTCTAGTCAAGCACATTGGGGCTTTGTGAGAAATACTTTATAGCAAAGATATTCTGTAAAAAATTCACTGACATTAAGACAGTAAAGAATAACACAAAGTATACTATTCTTAATATATATGTCTTTGGAGATAACACAAACTAATTTGGTTCCTTAACTTGTAACTTAAGGCATATTACACATTATGTAGAAGGATTCAGTATCTAAGGTACTATTAAGGCTCTTTATTCTGACACGAAACATGAAAGGAAACTGAAAAAGCACTGCTATTAAAGTCAGAAGATCTGTCGTTGATGGAAAGCTACTGCATATTAGCTCTGTGACCTTGAGAAAGTCACTTTATTTCTCTGAACCTCTCAATAAAATGAGTAATACATCTACCTCAAAACCTATTTGTGAGGATTAAATGAGGTAAGGTATGGGAGTGCATTTTAAACTGTAAACAGAATACTAATAAAAAATGTTGCTAGTATGTTAAAATCATGAAATTAGAAACACACAATTTTATTTTTCTGTTTTAGATAACATGTGACATACTATTTTCCCCACTGGAATAAAAGACTACTTTCCTAAACATGTTTATAAGATCATTTGATAACTATGATGTTAAAAAGCATCAGTATGTGTAATTAAGATGTCTTAAGCCATCTTGTTGGTATTTAATTTAGATGTCTATATTAAATATCTATATCTTATCATGGCATTTCACTTCCATCGACTATAAATACAGCTGTGTCCTAGACTACTTGAGCATTGTACAATTATGTCCAAACTAGCCTATCTCAGTTACCAAACTGACTAAAATGGTCAAGTTATTTTGATAAAGTAATGTGACTTTACTAAATATTACTCTTCTAGAAACATTGCCAGTCACATTATTACTTTATAGAAAGTTTGTTTTTAAATATTGGGTTGACTGATCATAATGACTGAAGAGGCCAGGTTACTCATTTTGAGAAGTAATTCTTAAGTTATACGGTCTGATAGCTTTTGCTTTGTTTTTCCTCATGACTAACATAAAAATATAGTGTGTTTTATTATTCAGTTTTACCCCTATTGCATTATTCTTTGTTCTCAAATTAATGCTAGCAATTACTCATCATTATTTACATGCAACACAAATTTCTTGGTTTGAAAGACAAATAGAAAAGTATAAATAAAACTTAACTTTTGTAGAATTTTATTGTGTGATACTGAGCTGTATTTATTCAGACTACCTTAACATCTGGAGAAAGTACAATCTCAGAAAATATTTAAGGGAAAAAACAAAAAAACAAAAAACCTGCTCTTTTCAGCTTTACAATTGCCTCATGTCAAATTATGTATTTTAAAAACTATGTTAAATAATGCAGTTTTCCAGTCTTTAATCAGTATCATAGAAATGTAAATTTAAAATGTCTGGGCTTCCCTGGTGGCGCAGTGGTTGGGAGTCTGCCTGCCAATGCAGGGGACACGGGTTCGGGCCCTGGTCTGGGAGGATCCCACGTGCCGCGGAGCAACTAGGCCCGTGAGCCACAACTACTGAGCCTGCGCGTCTGGAGCCTGTGCTCCGCAAGGAGAGGCCGCGATAGTGAGAGGCCTGCGCACCGCGATGAGGAGTGGTCCCCGCTTGCCACAACTGGAGAGGGCCCTCGCACGGAAACGAGGACCCAACACAGCCATAAATAAATAAATAAACAAATACTTAAAAAAAAAAAAGTAAAAGTCTATTAATTAAAAAAAAAAAAACTTCCTTGTTAAAAAGACAGGGAGTTCAGAATCAAAGCCATCAGACTCACTGTTTAAAAAAAAAAAAAAAAAAAAAAGTCTTATACCTGTATTTATATTTACCTATACTATATTTGGTTTAAAATGAAATAATAACTATATGTTATTCATTAGTTAAAGCATCCAATCAATATTTTCAGAACTTTAATTCTGAAGTTCATTGACTTTTCTGACTTATGGTTAACAACATGGGGGAATAGTTTTAAAGCTCCTCATGGATCTATTTAATAAGCATTTCATTTATTTTACCAAATCATGTGTCCCTATATATTAGATACAAAACAATGCCTGGAAAATAGTGAGTAAATTAAAATGGAAACTAGTAATTCCTCACTAAGAAAATATAATGTTCCTTGTGATTTGAATTTGCAAAAAGGTTTCTGGCTAAAAACTCTGAATTTTCTTGGTATGTGTCACAGGCAAATCCAAAAACTGAATTTATATAAAAACTCCTGGCCAAATTGCATAATATTTATGCATAAACTAATTTTGCTACATTATTGGAAATTTAAACTGTGGTTCACCATTTCATTAATAAGTGACCCCAATTTTAAGGAATTTCGGTAAACCAATGTCTGCCACTTCTTTTGAAAAATGTCAGGACACCTCTAATCTTACAGAAATGCCCCATGAAATGGCACAAGAAGGAGGCTGAGTAGTCAGCCCATGCCCTGTGTCTTTACTTAGAGTCAATCATCCCCTAATCTCCGGTCAGTAGTTGAGACTTTTTGATCCTTGTAAGGGAGAAACATACATTTAGAAATTTAAAAATTTGCCTGAACCTGGTCGTGCACTTTTGGACTTGTTCAATCAAATAGTAAAAATATAAATCACATTTTCTTCAATAAGAAGGTGCACGAAAAGCAATCCAGATAAGCAAGTTTTCTTCATTTCTGGATTTGGCTGCACCATATATTTTTAAAAAGCTAAAAATATGTCCTTAATGTAGAATTTATTCTAAATGTTCTTCCTCTTCTGAGAGTTCTTTGACCTACTTGCCACTAATGTATTCAAGTCTACTATTCACCCATTACCAAGAGCACAATTCATTAAGAATATTTGCATTTTTCAGTTATAGATTCAAATCTAGTGTTCCGAATAAGTATTATCCTAAGATCACATGAACTAAAGGAAATATTCATTCTTCAAGGGAATTTCATCAAAATCAGTCTGAATGTCATGTCAAAAAGCTGGTCATGTACTTGAAACTTCTGTATTAATAGTAAAACACATGATCTAGATTGGAATGTATAAGACTTTATGAAGACATAGATAAAACTGTTAGTTTGCAATTTCCTGCAATAAAACTGACAGATGAAAATGTTTATAACACAGATTACTCATGTTTTCATCTAAGAACGTTCTACATTCAAAGTAAAGAGGGGGAATTATAGCCCATTTATTATGATGAGCCCAAAGAGGAATACATCTATTTGTTTATATATATATATTTGGAGTGATGTATTTTAAAGTAATCTAATTTATTTAGGATTAAAAATGTTATAAAACAAAAAAATCATTTTTGTTGATAGTTAATTATTTGGAGTGTATTATACCTTACTAATAAAGACTGTCAACTTTTTATTATTTAGCTCATATAACAAAACTCTTTTCAAATTAAAGATATTAAATTCTAAAAAAAGTTTCTAACTAATTGCTATACACTTTAACCATCAATTAATATTTATATGATACATGACAACTGAAAAAATATTCAACATATTAAATATTAAATTCCATCATCTAAAGTCCTGTTTAAAATATTAATTCTGAAAAGTCCTAAAATAATCAATTATTGATGAAATAACTTTGCTGAGTTTCTTTAAAAGTTTAATGATACATTTTAAGTAGTTAATTAACATAAGTCAATAATAATATGTAAATCCTAAATGTCCCACGATGAAAGCAAAATAAATCTTACACATTTTTTGTGCACTTTTCAGTTCACAGCTACTTCATTTATGGACTTTAACTGGTGACCAAAAAAAAAAAAAAAAAATGGCTCAAAAAAATATCAGCTCCAAAAACTGACAAATGTGCAGCAAAAGATTATGAAAGCATGCAGTGGTTTCATTAAATTAACAACAATAAATAGAAGAATGTAACTAACGTATTACCAGTTTGTGCCATAAATTTAGCAGCATCAGCTTGTTCCTGAGGGACCCTTTTTTCATGAACAGATCGAGGTCGCTGACTTTTAATTGTATGATCTCCCATCATTCCAAATTCTAAAGACAGAATAAAGGTATATGAAAGCTTGTGTGTAGACATTTCTCACAAATTACATCACTGTCTCATGCAATATGTTCCTACACAGACCTAGAAGTTACTGATTAAATCCACGATTCTAAATTTTTTAGGCTGATCTGCTTGGAACATTTCTAAACTCAAGTCAAAAAAAAAAAAAAAATCTATAAGCAAGAACAAGGTTTCAAGAAACAATGATAACAGTCAGTGAAATGACCCATCAGGTTTTAAGCCGGCTGAAGTAACAGAAATAGTGTACTCTTTTCTGATCGTGTTTTGAAGCAATACATGAGCAAAAATACAACCACAGAGCTAACTTGTTTTTCAGAGATAGAATCCTGATGCAAACCAGCTGCTGCTTTGCTGAAGAATCATCACCCCGACAAGTTTTTTCAGCACTTCCTTAAGGAGTGAGTAATCCTGTAACCTAGTTTACCTAAGGCAAACATTCACTTGATGGACTATTTTCCCAAAGACAAAGTTGCCCTTAGGGTCCTCCAAAGCTTATAGAAAATGGTGGCTTAGATAACACTCATTCTCTCCTGCCTTGTGCCCACATAATTCTTCATCCCTTTTCTAACCACTTGGAAGAGGGTGTTTTCTCTTGTAAAAGTTATGTTTAAGAGAGAGAATGACTCCAGGTTTCTGTTATTTAATCCTTTCGACATATACCTCCTAGGAAAGGAAAATAATCTGGGCCTAACTCAGAGACAGATGGAGGAGAGAAAAAATAAGCTGAACAAAATAATAGATTCCACAGAGCATATATTTTTTAATCTATATGCTTAGAACTCTGGAAGCATTCCATGCTTATTTCACTGTTACTGTAAAATAATCTGAATAAAACCAAAGCCTGATTAATGGAGTGGTTAGTTCTGGCTCACAGGACTGTAGGTGGGGGAAGAGCATTGCTAAGGGGCAGGGGTCAGTGGTGCTCAATGTTCCAAGAAAAGTTTTGGGTCTTTAACACGAGGTCTTTCATACATGACACACATGACTGGGTAAAATATGTTCTAATGATAGTGCAAATAGATTGCTAGACCTAATAATGTCAACATTTGGGAATGGATAATTTCACCAGCTTATTGTTTTGGCGTTTCCCATCCATCTTTAAATCATCTTCTGCTAAAATATTACAATGTACCTTGTACGATTAAGCAGTGTATTTTTTATGCACAACTCTGATCTTTTATGCAAGGAGAAAAGACTAGCACGTGTTTTTGTCCAGCCTGGCAGATTTCCTCATAAATATTAAAGTATGGCTCCTGACAGATTGATTTGTCAGAAATTCTTTCCAGATATTCTACCCAAGAGAACATCCCATGAGAAATCTGAGAAATCTAAATGTGTGTTTGTTTTTGTCAGTTTAGATAAAATCCAAGGCAGGAAATGGAAATTGTCATAAAATGTCAGTTGGTTTAATCTCCTAAAATCCATCACTGTTTTCCATTACTGCCAACATCCTTTCATTCCATTCATTTATGTGTACGTTATGTGCTGCCTAAACCATGCTTCATTCTGCTACTGAGAAGTATCTAATCACGTATCATTTAATGATTTTGGGAAGTGACCACGTAGAAAATTTATATCTAGACTCCTGCACTATCCAATATTTTGAAATATTATATATAAATGAAATTTCTCTGGATCTGAAAATAGCAAAAGAAATTTAATAGTAATTTTTATTAACAGTATGATTAACCTTCTGTCCTCTTGAATTTATCATTTAAATTGTGTACGTGTGTGTCTATCATTTAGGGCATCTGAGTCAGAGTACATGTTCACATAAGTAATCTGGGGGCTCTGATGCTCACACTAAGGTAGTTTTGGCACCCGGAGAGCAAAGGACACCAAAGAAAGTATCCCATGCCTACAACTTCCTAACTACAAGGTAACTTTATTACCTGTTCTAGTAGAAGGCCAATTCTTCAACTCGGTGGCAGCATGATAATAGCCTGCAATTTGTTTTCTAAGGAAAAATAGTTTACAGGAACTATGATCTTGAAATCTAGGGGTCTAAGGATATAGGTTGGCTCTGAGATCATTTTAAAATGTCATATTCAATTTTTAATGATTTCTGAAATTTAAACACGAGTAAAGTACTATTTTTTTTTTTTAAATAGGCATTAGTATTTCAGTGAACTATTTCACATTATTAGCTGGAATGCAATTGAAGCTTCTCAAATACAAATTACAAATTTTATATTACAAATTAAATTTCTATACTCTTCACTCTAGTCCCTTCTACTTACTAATAATCAATGTTATATTAGCATTAGTGCTAATGCCTTATCATGGGTCACAGCATTTAAGAAATTCTTCAATCATCTGTGGACTTGATTACTTTAGTTTTACATAATCGAAAGTTTAAAATAAATTTTCTGATTATTGCTATCAATATAATTTATATTAAAAATTACTTTAAAAATTAAAACTATTCAACAATATGAGGTCTTGATATAACTAAATTCCCTATAAGATAGAAGACATGCTAACAATTTACTTCTTTTTCTCAGATGGAAAAGCAACACTATGGTCGTATTTTTTTAATGTGCTAGACGGATTGTTTCAGACCTAAAACAATCCTAATTTGTAAGTGAAACACGTAAACTCTTATCTAATTAAGTGAGTTTCTTTTGCCAATATGTATGTGCCAAGTGTTTGAAAAATAACTTCTTTGTCTAAGGGTTGTTATCAATGGTAAAATTTAACAACAAATGCTATGGTTCCATCCATTTCTCACAAGGGAATACTTTCAAAATATTTGTGCTCTCTTTCAAGATGATATCATCTTCTTGATTTCTCATGAATATAAAGGCCAATTGGATCATCTAAACTTAGGGAGAAAAAGCGATTATTTTTGCTATTATTCTCTTATTTAGTGAATATGGGTTGAGGTAAACCTTTAGTGTGTTATGCTTTCTGAATAATATAAGTTCTTCATGGTTGTTGATTTATATTCAAATGATTCTGAGGTGGCAAAGATCATATACTACATTAGTTACACGAGAAAAACAGCACAGTCAAATAAAAAGATGATCTGCTTTGGTGAAAGCAATGAAAAGCAAGTTATGAAATCAAATGAAGTCATGTACAGCATAATATTGTATATGTACATATGGTACATGGCTTATGAAAATACAGGGTTATTTCCTATATCTTTATGTTGATGGTATCGATGAAGTGGTGGATAAATAACTGCATTCATATATAAAACTCATATGGCTTTCCATGTTTAGGCACATTTTCTCATATACACTCTTTCACTGTGCTTCTTGATAAAAAGCAGTAGTCTCTGGAAGTACGATACAATCAAAGTCACATGAAAAAAAGGTTTTGAAAATCTGTTGCTTTAGGTATAGTTTTATGTCTTTTCTTCCCCCATCCAGAAATATTAGAAGTAGATCGTTAAGAAACAAATACAGTTGAAAACTGACTCTTGGTAGTCAATTGTCAGTCATGAAGTTTCTGTCTGGAAATCAAGGGTTATAATAATGTGAAGTCATCAAAAAGCTAAAACACACACATATCCATTTGTTATTTTACCATGTGTTTATTTTTCAATGTATGGACAAGTAGAACAGCAAATCAGCTGATAACAGGTATTACTGCAAACTATCTTGCAATATAAATATTAACTTCGCATTGTTAGCTAGCTTTCCTTCGCATTTCTACAGAAACTATTCTAGCCCACTGTTGCTTCTCAGGAAACTCTCAGAGTTATGCCCTACTTTTAATCTACAGCCAAATTGCACTACTTTTTGTCATGGAAACGGTCAAGCCAACACCACCTTTCTCTTATTTTCCTCCACCTGAAACACCTGCTCCTCCAGCCATGCCTGCAATAAAGCCCTCTCCAAGTCCACCTCCAATGGCACCACCTCCATGAACTAACCAACCAATCAGAATCAGCCTCTGTCTGCCCTAACTTCTGTTCTGCTTTGTATCAATAATGGACTTTTACTTATTAGATTGTGCCTTATTCCCCGAACTGGATTATAAAGTTATATGGGAAGGAAGTATGTCTTATGAGTTTTAAAAGCACCTCCTGCTTTGCATATAACTGGGGTTCAATATTTATTCTATAAATAAATTTCATGCTAAGAATTGCTTCTCCAAAAGGCAAATTTCTAGATGCCTAGAACCATTTCTTTAACTTGTTTGGTGAACAGTTCAATGGGGAAAAAATAAAATTCTTAGTGAAGTACTTAAAAGTTAATTATGTATGATTATGATGGTCAACATTTCTTTTGTCAACAGAGTTAACTATTGTTGCTATTGTGTCGATAAATATATTCAGATTATTATTTAAATAATTGAAATATTACTTTATTTAGAACTTAAATCTCACTGTCCCAAAGCAAAGCTTAATGCCCTAAAACAATGCTTAATTTTTGTCAATAAACATTTATCAATTACTTACTGTTTTAGGTATTAAAATTACAAACATAAGTAAAAAATAGTCTCTGATATTCTCACACCCAAGAAAACCCACTAAACATGGCCTGATCCTTTCAAATACATAAAATTATTTACCTTAATCAAAACATTAAGCTGCACTTGTATGTTACTAAATTCGTTCATTTATTTTTACACTTATTGGAAACAGAGTTGGCACAATTATTTTGCATGCAGATTTTTTGTGTGCATAAGATGGCCTGGAGATATTTAGGTAGTGAAGAGGAGACCAGATCATCAGTTATTATGATATTATTCTGTTTTCTGAGATTATTTAAAATACTTTTTTGCAATATGATTAGACGTAAAAATTGTTTTCTCTCCCTCAACAACTCTTTGTTGAGTGCCTATATAGTCAGGTGCTTTATGAAAAGATAGAGCTGATTGGGAAAAAGACTATTATCTTTTGGAGTCTACATCATCAAAGATATTTCTAGAACTGGCATGAACTATTGGAAACAAGGAATTTTAAAATTAGACACCATTAGCTGAAATTCTGAAGAACTCTGTTTAAGAAATACTTTTTACTGTTACTTATACATACACTAATTTCATTTTCCCAAAGAACCAAACAGGAATAGAATAAGTGGATGAAAGACAATTTCCAAAGAATTAATTCAAATTAATGACAATTATATAATAAATATCAGGAAATATTTAAATAAATTTTGAGAAAATCAAAAATTAATATTAAGAAATATTTAAAATAAATTAATGCATGTTAAGAAATATTAGAAATTTGAGAAATCTATCATTAAAATTTGAAAGGTTAATTGATATTCTTTCCTTCAAATTATTTCTTGGTTCCATGGCCACAATTAGATACCTGGTTATAGGCATGAAGATGCTATTTATTACAATAATAAAACAGAATCTTGCTTTTCAAAATACTCCCACAGAAATGATTTTATTAGATAGTTGGCCATGACTCTGTTAAGTAAATGGGTGACGTTATGGCACTTCTAAAATGGACAAAACATAGTATAATGAAACGATATACTGCTAGTATGTTTATAGAAAAATTTTAAATGATCAGTTGTTTTCAATTAAGTTGTTAAATTATGAAACCCAAAATATTTTATAGAAGCGATTGTCAAATATATTTAGTGTCTATACTCTTAGTCAATGATGATATATTCTAATTCATTTTATTTCCAAATAGAAGCTTTGAAATAATTACATATAATGATAGATTTCTTTTAGATCTTTTCAAACATGTATTCAAAAATTATATTATAAAACATCTTATCTAGAATGGTTCCAGGACATTTGGGGTGTAAACCCTTAAATCATCATCATTTTTACACTTACTCTGTCTTACTTCTGGGAAATGTTAGTAAACTGGATGCACCGTTCCATGTAAGGAATCAACAATGTGTGAAATCATGTAGGAATTATTTGTTAATATTTCTTATATATTATCCAATTGCATTTTATGATCTCATCTCTTTTTGAGATAACTTTTGGATTTTTATAAACTATCAGTAATGGTTTGCTTGAAAGATACTTTATCTGTTGGTGATAAGTAAAATAAATGTAGAAGCACATAAATAATAAAAGCAATTCTACTTCCAATAGTAAACTAGAAGGATTCATTTTTTCTTGTTGACCTGTATCAGAATTTAATTTAGCATTTTAGTACATCAGTGGCAAAATAAGATGCTATGCTGTGAGTTCCAGCACCTTTTGTAGGGAACTAAAACCCTCACACTATAAGACGTGAATAATCTTATTGCTAAAGTGGCCCAATAAGATCTTAGGGAATGTGAATTACAAGAAAGTAAACTGGGTTGTCCCTGGATGAAGCATTTCTATATTTTCCTAACAAGAACAGGGCTGGCTTGCTTTCCTGCCAAGCTCTGTGACATGCAGAGGGAATCAGGCCCACAGAAAGCTTCTTTTAGGCCTTATTAAGGACCCTGGAAAGTATCTCTATCCGATTAAATGTGAAATTTTTGTAGGGGTTTAAGAGGCAATGAGTGAGAAATCATGGTTTGATTTGAATTGTAGATAGATTAGTGTAATTGAAGAATGGAGAGCAGAGTCTAGGGGAACAAAATTAGAGGCAACGTAAACTATGGAGAGCTACTGCAATTGTCCATATACAACTATTTGTGATTGGGTAGGGGGTCGGGTTTGATGGATGGGTCACCAGCAGCTCTTAAGCCTGGGGGAGCAAATGGATGGGGTACCCCCATTAGATAAGAATCAGAAGTCCCAGCTTACTACAGGTTGAGTACATCTTTGGACCACTGGGTCCAAATTGTTGGCAACTAGAGCAATTGCCAGTGCCCCAAAAGTTTACAGGGAAGTGTTTTATAAGAAAGTTTATACTTGAAAAAAGTGACACTTTTAGTATGGTATTTTTGAGAGATGTTACCTTTGTATATATATTACATTATGCATATTGTATTATATGCATTATATTATGCATTCATTTAGAATGTTTAAGAAAAATGATTCCTCTATGATTTTTTAATTAAGGCTCATATCCATATGGGACTTTTCCACTTGCTGAAGTTCAATCTCATTTCCTATAACAGTACAGCGCAGAATAATTTAACTTAAAGCAATATCACTGAACGCATATTTACTGAAAGAAATAATTTAACAAGATACCTCGTGAGAATAATTAGTACATTCTACACTCCAACTGAAAGTTAAAAGATTAGATAAATGGTTGTTTGACCCAAACATCTTAACATATATACACAGTGGGTAAGCCATGAAATGAATTTTTCATGCTTTTTCATAAGGCACTGGTATCTGGATAGTTCTGAAACATATTTACTGCACTTAAACCACCTTCACATGACTCAGATGATCTCAGGGTTGTACCTGGAGGTAAGAAAGGAGAAGTTCCTCTGTCATTTACACTTTTTAACTCATCCATTTTGTTCCCACAGAATTTCATTTTTAGAGAATCTATAAATATCAAAATAAATAGTTCTACTCATGTTTTACCATTTATTGCTATATTTTTTGTGTCTAATCACATAATGTTTTAGTTTACAGCAGTATCATTGCATACATGTTTACTGAAAGAAATATCAAAACTGAGTTTTTAATGAAAATGATTCCACTAAGACATACATATAGTGTTTACAGCAATTTCTAAAAATAACTATAATACCATCTTAACTATCCTCTCAATACTGTAACTTATTTTTCAGGGACACATGAATACATGTGGATAATAGTTTCAGTATTTTTCTAGTATATAAATTATCCTTATAATCAATTAACATATATTCAAACTTCTTTCCATCATTTATCATTATCAGTATTGAAGCCCAAGGGGCATTCTATAGAGAGAACTAAAAATGATTAGCCATTTCAAAGCAGTGTTTCAAATACCTAGAGACAAGGAAGACCATTAAACTAAAATGTGAGCTACAGCTGAATTGTCAGGGTGGACCAATAAGGTGAAGACCAGCAGATGCAGCTCCTGTTTTGAGCATCACACCTGAAGTTCTCCGAACCTGTTTCCTCCTGTTGCAAAAGGGAATTCTGGGAACAGGGTCTCCGAGGTCTTCTGAAGCTCTAAAATTGCATTATTTTCTCAGGTCAGAAGTTGGCACGTGAACATAACATACAGGCCATCTCTCAGCAGACCTGGAGGCCTAGAGGCGCTGACCAAGGTTGACTGGGGCGTGCAGAGACACAGAGGCACCTGAGTCTACGTAAAACACAGAGTTGTAGTTGCTTCCAAACCTTTTCTTAAGTCACTCAGTGTGGAACAGTTCCCTGGATGCATGTCTAAGTACCAAAGCAAGGTTTACTTTGCATGGGAGGTCTCAAGATTGCACAGAACTTATTAAAACACCTTAGCCAGCATCCATGCTGGAGAGGGATTTTTTTTAGAAGACAATATGCTTTCAAAGGCATTGAGCATGAATAGAACCCATTCATTCAACAAACATTAAATGAGCAATTACTATATTCCAGACAGGATTCTAGGCACTGGCGATATAGCCGTGAACAGAGTAGACAAAAATTTGTGTTTTTTTTGTTTTTGTTTTTTTCTCTTTTTTTTTTGTTTTTTAATTTTTATTTATTTATTTATTTATTTTATTTATTTATGGCTGTGTTGGGTCTTTGTTTCTGCACGAGGGCTTTCTCCAGTTGCGGCAAGTGGGGGCCACTCTTCATCGTGGCGCGCGGGCCTCTCGCTATCGTGGCCTCTCTTGTTGCGGAGCACAGGCTCCAGACGCGCAGGCTCAGTAATTGTGGCTCACGGGCCCAGTTGCTCCGCGGCATGTGGGATCTTCCCAGTCTAGGGCTTGAACCCGTGTGCCCTGCATTGGCAGGCAGATTCTCAACCACTGCGCCACCAGGGAAGCCCCCAAAATTTGTTCTTGGGAGAGAAAATTTTATAGTTATTCCTAGTCTGATAGGCAAGGCTTATAAAATCTTTCACAAATATTAAATTTACTAGCCAGCCCTTGGAAAGTTTCATTATAAGCAGTCAAATATATATTTGTCATATTAATAACTTTTAATTTCATTCTTTCATTCACAAACTGCTTCAGATAAAACTGATTTAACTGCATGTCTCATCCATATCATTCAACAGAAATCGGTTAAGAGGACCACTTAGATGAAAACGGTTGACTCAAAAGCCAGGTCACCATACCCAAAACAATGCTGTGGTCTCATTGGTTTCTCTTCTATTATCTTCAGAGTTTTCTTTCCTTTCAATTTTAATTGATTTTGTTATACACTGATCTAATCTCTTTATACCCCATAAGAAAATGTTTGTTCTTTCTCATTCCATTCACTATTGTCATATTATATCTTTCATATCTTTTCATTTTTGTAAACTACCCAAGAAGACATAAATATGCTTTCATTATACCATGCCTCTCTATTTTCCTGGGGCCAGATATTTACATCTGTGTTGCCTTCAGAGGTTTGCCTCCAGAGGAAAGATTCCTAGAAGTGGTTTTGCAGTGTGATGTCACCTCCCATCCCAAATATACTTCACAACAAATAGTGAAGGGAGGGAAAATGTTAGATTTTTTTGGTCTATTTTCTGTCAACGTACAACACCCCTCTTCATCCTAATTAGTGCTTTTTCTTGTCCAATTTTGCTTGATATTAATACTGTTATTGTTGCTTTGTTAACGCCTTTGCTACATTTTTTTCCATATGCCTTCTACTCTTCAGTGTCATTTTGCTTTAAGCATATATCTTACATAAAACATGTATAGTTATATTTTTAAAATCCCATCTGATCCTCTTCCTTTTAGTAGGAAATTAAATCCATTGACATTCATTATATTTATTATAAGGTTGGACTTATTTCTTCTATCTTATATTAGGATTTGTCTTTAGCATATTTTCTTGCTGTTTCTTCATTTTTCCCCTATTTCAATTTTTTTGGATCAATAGGAATTTTCGGTTACATTTTTTTCTCCAGTTATCCTTCTTCAATTATTCCAAGTGCTGTACACTAATTTTATCACATGTACTTAAGTAAATTTTTAAATCTATCAATATCTATAGTGAATCAGTATCCGTACTCTTTCCCAAACCAAGACAAGAATTTGAGTGTGCTATCCACGTCTCACTGTCTTGATACTCACATATCATTCATTTCCAAATGATTGTATATTGTGCTGCAATAATTAGACTTAACTATTAGTCTCAGCTATTAATCTAACTATCAGTATTAATTTCTCTGTTGATCTTTCTTAGATTTGTTTAATTTTGCTCAAGTACATTCTTTAACAGAGAAGGGTCTAAAATTGACTCATCTTGCCTTCACACTTGAATGCTAGTTTGGCTAGACCTAGAAATTTAAGGTCAAGAAGTTTTATCTTAGTTCCCTGACCAGGGTTTGAACCTGGGCCCCCAGCAGTGAAAGCACCGAGTCCTAACCGCTGGACCGCCAGGGAATTTCCAAGGTCGAGAAGTTTGTTTTTCATACTGAACTTTGATGATTACTTGGACCCTGAATGCCAGTATCCAGTGTTGCCTGTGAGATGTCTTCTGGTAAGAGAATCCGCTTTTCTTTCTGGAAGGCTTTTTTGGGATTTTTCCTTTCATCCTTGGAAATTTTACCAATGGATGTCTAGACATCAGTCTTTCTCACTCAGCTTACTTGCTACTCTGTTCCCTTTCCATACAAAGACCAACCCTTTAGCTGAGCACACTGAGGGCTCTTCTCCAACTTCCTCTTTTGTTGGTTTCCTTCCATATCGGGGTGTGGAGGTTCGGAGTTACTGCAAGCTGCCCTCTGCTTCCATCCCAGCCCCTCTGCATCCACTAAGAACTTCCTCTGAGAAAAGTCAACCTCTGATTTCTGACTAGTAAAGGGTAAGTGCAAACCATATGACTTTCTATGTCGTTCTCTGAACAGTTCTCTTTCCTACTTACATAAGCCTTTCAAAAGCATATCCTCTAATTGCTCACTTTCCCCTCGCCCAATAATGTCAGGCTATCTGACTTCAAGCCTCCTTCCCGGAATGAAACTGCTCTCTGGGAAGTCAGTTGCCTCTTAGAAACTGTCACATTCATCCTGATTCCTTCAGCATTTGACACCCTCCCACGCTCCCCCGTCCCACAACTTTTCCTAAAACGTTCACCTCCCTTGGTTTTCAAAGCTGACGATTTGATTTTCTTCCTCTTCCTGACTGCCTTCCATCTCTTCCATTGCTTTAGTGGCTCTTCATTCTCTAAAAGCTAAGTTTTCCCCTCGGGATTCATCTCAATACTCTCTCCCTGAGAAATTCCACCCATTCCTACAGGCTCAGGTACCGCTCTTGGGCAAGTAACCATCAGTCTCCCACTTCTCTAGGCTGAACTATCTCCAGACCACCTACACTACAGTGCCCCCTAGATACTGTGACACAAACTTAGTATCTACGAAAACAAGCTAATCACTGCCTTTACGTGAGCTGGACCTAGATGTGCATTTCAAATTTAGTTTTAATAAACATACGGTGCTCAAGATAAATCGTTTGTGAATAAAGAGCAAAATAAAAGTTGACCAGAAATAATGCAGAAAATTTTCTTAGATTTATCAAAAATATCCTGATGGACCAGTTTGGTTATGTAAAGATGGGCCTTGGCACTAAATCTGGAACACTGAAGGTGATAGAGAGATACTATTTTGCATAATAACAGAGTAGTAATTTGAAATTTACTGAGGCTGCCAGGGAGACAAGGTGAGGCTTCCTGGGGAAAATAGAGGAAGGAGGTGAGGTTAAAAGGAGAGGCTTAAGGAGTAAGGAGAGAACGTCCAGAAAAATGGTGGAAAGTTGAGACCAGAGGAGAAAAGTGTGAGATTCCATGTGGAAGGAACATCAGGAGTAATGTTAAGAACACTGGTACTTAAGTATAAATATATATACTGTGCTGGGGTGAAATAAAATCCCTCCACACTACAACCAACTTCTATTAAAAGCCTATACCCTGTATTAGAAATATTTACAGAGAGGTGATTAAAGAAAAGAAAGATTGATTTCACATTGAGGTTGGCAAGGGACAGAATAAAGAGAATAGCCCCAGACACAAAATACAAAGCAACGATTGAGGATATAGCTAAAATACATGTAAGAGTGGATGGGCAGGAACACATAATTCCTCCCTCAAAAAAATCCTTAGAGATATTGGGAGTATATTGAATTTATCATTCTAAATTATGTGGCAGATCAAGCCAAGTGTTTGTTTAAAAATTATACTGAGGTAAAGATAGTCTTCCAAAGGCTGGAGAATTTGGGAGCACATCAATGATAACTGTAGGGTTACAACTTGACATTCTTATACTGGGCTCTGGGTAGCTCATACTGTAATATATATTAAACATGGTCCCTCAGCTAATTTTGTACTTTCTGAACCATATGCAAACTCTAACCTAATCTACCAAGGAGTCCTAAGTTGTTTACTAGTCATCACCTAACTGGGTTCTACAGGATTGGTGGCCAAGTGCCCAAGGATTGGCAGAGGGGGTTAAAGATGACATCTCTTATGTGCTAAATCCTTCCCTATTTCGGTTTAGGGCTTCTTCTTCTTCTCTCACCCCAACCTTCACAGGAGACACTAGCTTTGACTACCCAACTATTGTGAACTGTTTCACCAAGACTTAAGTGGTAGACGTAATTAAAGTTTTGCTTTTCTGAAGGAAAAACAATGTCTTCTTCGTGTTGTAGTTTTAATTTTTTAATGTTTTCCTTAATTATAATATCTCTTCAAATCTATGTATTCTGTATATTATTATTCCTTTGCCAGAGTATATGTCAGGGTATGTCTTCTAGGCTGGGATATACCTGGCATAACAAGTTATCTTAAAGTGAATATATTGGGTTTTTGATGACTAAAGTTTGATGAGTCAACACTGTAAAATAGCTGTACCAAAACTCAATAGAAACTTTTGAGTTTGGGATTGACATGTACGCACTGCTATATTTAAAACAGATAACCAACAAGGACCTACTGTATAGCACAGGGAACTCTGCTCAATATTATGTAACAACTTAAATGGGAAAATAATTTGAAAAAGAATAGGTACATGTGTATGTAGAACTGAATCACTTTGCTGAAAATAACACAACATTGTTAATCAACCCTACTCCAATATAAAATAAATTTTTTTAAAAAAGATGATTAAGAAATACTTTAGTTGCATTTTTTAAAGCGTGGAATTCAGGACTTTTGATCTACTTAGCATTTAGTTGTGGTCATTAGTGTTTTACAGAGGAATATTGATAAATATGTGGAAAGAATAGTGCTCAGAATGGTAAAAGAGTGAGCAATGGAGTGAGGGCTGTCTCAAAAATTATAGTTTAGTGTCAGGCTTATTTTGGGAGTAAATTTTGAGTGCCCAATGGATAAGCACTTCAGGGAAAATAATCTAGTAGAAAAGCTAGGGAGAACTTAAAGAATCAAACCTCAGTTTAGAATTATAAGCTCTATAAGTACCACAAGAATAGATTCTTATTAGAATCAAACACTGGGTATGTTTAGCTTGGAAAAAAACTCAGGAAGAAATGATAATTTTCTTTGGATATCTGGAAACCTCAAGTAGCAGAAGGATTACAAATAAATTAACTATATTGTTTATTAAGAAAGAACTAAGGGGAAGGGTCAAATCCATAGGAAGAAATTTCTAACAATTTGGGGTCCATAAAACAGAGTGAGTGGCCATATGAAATACCAAGCTGTTACTCAGTGGAAGTACTTAAGCAGTGGCTGTGAGCCTAATGAGTATTGTAGCAATAATTCCTACATGGATGTATCTCTGATTCCTAGAATCTGTGATTCTTCCTGTTCCCCCAACCCCATAGTCTATCAATTTTCCACTGTCATGTCTCCATCCAAAGCATGTCCCAAATCTGTCAAGGTCTCTTCAGCTCCACCACCACCACTCAGGTCCACACCCCACAAGCCTCCAGCACTGGGATCATTGCAATGACCTCCTAACTGTCCCCCACCCCTAATTCCTACATGGATGCATCTCTGATTCCTAGAATCTGTGATTCTTCCTGTTCCCCCAACCCCACAGTCTATCAATTTTCCACTGTCATGTCTCCATCCAAAGCATGTTCCAAATCTGTCAAGGTCTCTTCAGCTCCACCACCACCACTCAGGTCCACACCCCACTAGCCCCCAGCACTGGGATCATTGCAATGACCTCCTAACTGCCCCCCACCCCTGCCATGACTTCTGCTTACAATCCAGTCTCCACATAGCAGAAAGACAGACCTTTTAAAAGATAAGGCAGATACTGTAAATCCTCTTCTTAAATTCCTTTCATGTCTTCCCAACTCTTAGAATAAAATCTAAACTCCTTACTCTGGGTCTTATTAAGAGCCCCGTGTAATCTGCCCAGCCTACATTTCAAAAACCATTTCACATCCTTCTCCCCATGACTAACTGTGTTCCAGCCACACTGGCCTTCTTTTAGCTCCCTAAACATACATTGATTTCTTTCACTGGAAAGCTCTTCTGATCTTAGCATGGTTGATTCATTCTTGTCATTCTTATCAAAGCTAAAATCTCACTCCTTCCAGAGGTGGTCCCTGACCACCAAATACAAATACAGTCATTCTCTAAGACCTGAATTTAATTCTCTACAGAACTTATCAATATCTGTGTTGTGTTTGTTTTTATGTATTTGTTTAATAACTGTATCCATCAACACACTAAAATACGAGCTTCATAAGACTAGGAGTCTTGTCTATCTTGTCCATCACCATATCTTGTGCCTTGTAAGTGACTGAAAAGTACTTTGGAATGGAGAGAGAGAGGAAAAACAGAGGAAAAAAAGGGGAAGAACTTTATTATTATTGAATAATATCATGATCTTAATCTTACTCACTGCACTCTGGGTGACTTCCTCAGATCTACCTTCTAATTCACAAACATTCCCCTTGACAGTGTCAAATTAGTATGTAACCCATCTACTGAATTTTTAACTTCAGTGATTATATGTTTTATTTTTGGTAGTTCTATTTTTTCCAAATCTATTTTCTGTTATGTTGTTCTGTATTTATTATTTCTTTATTACTTCTATTCTTTTTTAAAAATCACTTTAAACATATCTCTTTTATGGTTTATTTAAGGATTTTGCTTGTTTGTTTTCTATTTCAGAGTGTGCTCCTTGCATTACATCTGTTGATTCCGCTGCATGGCTTTTGTTTTCTCCTATATTTTATTTTATTTTGTTTTATTTTGTATTATTTTATTGAGTGTTCATCTTGCACAGCATTTTCTCCCCTATGAAACTCCTATAATCCTCACTGTAAAAACGTCCTTTCACAACAGTAAATTCCTTGGCTCTAGGTTGCTATATCACAAAAGCATCAATTTCTATCATATACCTGCATGGCATGTGCTACTATTTGTTTCTTTTGTTGGGGGGGGGGTGCCTTTTTTCTCCCCACCAAGGCTCTTGAAAGAAGGTTAGCTTCTTTCTCACTGTTTCCTGGGGCCAACAAATAAAATTTCTCTAAACTTCCTTTGACAGAAAGGGTAATTCTGTGAGGCCCCAGGCTTTACGTAGTTGAATTGATTTTAGTTCTCCAAACCTACACAGGTTGAGGACATTCTTCTCTCTACATAGCAACAATGAAATCCTAATTCTTAACCATTTACAGCTTATAACTATCCACAACATTTAAAAGCCCCCAGCTTACAACTAATACTTTGTCTTTTGTCTTTTTATTGTTGCTGTTGTATTTTATGGACACCTATAAATCGCCTTTTATTTTCAGTGTGGCTCACTTTTGTTGTCCTAACATTTTATCCAGCATTTCTATGAGTTTTTATCAGGGCTGGGGTCCACCCACATCACTCATTCTGCCATATTGTTCGAATCCTTTCCAAAAGATAGGTATTGTGTTTAAGTGCTATCTTCATCATGAGTTAGGTTCTATTATTATTCCCATTTTAGACATGGAGATGATGACATTTCAAGAGGCTACATTACTTGTCCATCATTATACAGTGTTTTGGGCTTGGGATTCGAAAAGATCACATATAATTGATGCCCAAGCCAGGCTTTCAAGTATAAGGCCATATAATTAATAAAACCCCTTTCAACTTCAAAATTAATTTTATATCCTTGCACTTTGCATGGTTTATTTCCCTACATTGGAATATGTGGTTTCATGGTGTTAATCATGATGGAATATATAATCAGGCTAGTGTTTGCTCAGAGTTTTTAATAATCTCAGCTGCAGATCACTTCCAATTGCTTTGTAGGTTTTCCGTGATACTCCATGGGAAGGCAAATATACTAAATTAAGAGTTTCACAATGTGAATTAATATTAAGATGCCCTAAAAAAGTGTAATCTTATAGTGTCATTAGCATGAGGTTGAATATAATGGAAATATTTTAATGGTGAGTAATGTATCATACTGCTCCTTCCCTAATGTTTTCACCCTTGGCAATAGATGCCTTTTTAACTTGCCTCTACCAAAATTTCCTTTACTGAGCATAAATAAGAAGATACATTTATATTTTCAATAAAGAATTTAAAAGTGTGAGTACTAGGCCACATTACATTCATTCGGGAAGAGGCACATAAAAAATCAGAGAAATTTATATATTCAATATTTAAGTTACTGAGACTGAAAAGGCATTAATTTTGGTGTCCTATACAGACTGTAAAGGTTTTCTGACTTCAATTTTAATAAAAGAATAAAACCTTACAACAGTACTCAATTCTTCTTAGTAAATGGCCAAAAAAGAACTGAACTCCTTTACCAGACAAGCAATCCGTTAATCATTCATAAAGGTCACAACTGAGCCACACAAGAACTTAATTTTTCTGTGTGACAGTGCTCTGTTTTTCTCATACCCTTTGGTTTTAGAGGATCAGAATTTCCCACTACCTCAAAACGCTAGCTTGACCTCAAAAACAAGTCTGGAAAAAATATTCTTCCAGACATTAAAAAAATGAAACATGAACAAATACCAAATGATGTTTGACATTTAAGAATGACCTTTGTGCAGCAAATAAAGTCATTTTCCAAAAAGCCAACATTCAAACTTTCCCAGAAACACATTTGCAAATGAAAAGACATCACCAGCTAAAAAAGTAATTGCTAGCCATAAACCTTTTTTTTTTTTTTTTGCAAACACCACTAAAATTAGTGAAGTTAAATGCCCAGATTAAGAAGAAATGCTCCATCAATTCTCATGTCACTTTTGTAGCACTGCTGAATTGGTTTTGGTAACTTTACTGAATGAACATTTTCTTTTTGCTAAACTGCCTTCTCTTGCAGCCTCCTCTAAAGATGGAGAGCATCTTATGCTGGTATCCAGACAGTCTCACTGAATTTAGTGACTTGCAAATTTAAAGGAGGTTCATGGTTTGCTGCCTTGACCTCAGGTTTTGCCCTTGAAATCTCACTCTGATTCTATAAAAAGCAATCTCCAGTCTTCCTGGAGCAGGTTGTCTGGAAAAGGGTGGTTAGAAGTATTTTGGTTTTACCCTGAGACCAGCCAGTAAGTGATATCAGCAAATATGTTAACAAAGTTACCCTAAAATGATTATATGCATACACCTGGAGAAAACCATAATTCAAAAAGATACATGCACCCCAGTGTTCACTGCAGCACTATTTACAATAGCCAGGACATGGAAGCAACCTAAATGTCCATCAACAGAGGAATGGATAAAGAAGATGTGGTACATATATATAATGGAATATTACTCAGCCATAAAAGGGAATGAAATAGTGCCATTTTGCAGAGCCGTTGATGGACCTAGAGACTATCATACAGAGTGAAGTAAGTTGGAAAGAGAAAAACAAATATTGTATAATATTGCTTATATTTGGAATCTAGAAAAATGGTACAGATGAACTTATTTGCAAAGCAGAAATAGAGACACAGATGTAGAGAACAAACTTATGGATACCAAGGGGGTAAGGGCGGTGGGATGAACTGGGAGATTGGGATTGACATATATACACTACTATGTATAAAATAGATAACTAATGAGAACCTACTAATAATAGTGTCACTTATACTATACATTAAAGCACTGACATTCAAAATTAGGTATGTCTGTTTTCAAGGCCTACATTCATTGCTCTACAATATTAAAGTAAATGCACAAAGGGACAGCATCCATCCCCTGAGGAAAAGTAATTCAAGTTCATTATGGAAAATAAAGATGCCAGAAAAAAAATATTGTTTACCCCTATTCCAAAAATTTCTTAGTACCGCCAACAATTTCTTACTACCATTATCTTCCAAGTTTTAAACTTTCTTTTGGGGGGAGGCATATGCCATAAGATGTTATGAGGTTTCCTTTAGAACTTGTACAGGGGTGATGTTATAGTGCAAAGATTTCACTGTTGAGAACAAATTTACTGAATTAAATCTCCAGCATCTGCCATGGACACAAGAACAGCTTTTACCATTGAAAGTCATCCCAAGGTAAGGGTATTGATGGTGTTTTTCCCAAAAGAAGAAAAAGAGGTCTCTGGAGAATCACTGATATATTTAGGAGAGACTAAAACATTTCCTGGTTGGATATTCACTGAAATCATCAGACTTGCTTGTCAGCCGTGTGTTGTCACATAAAGAGGAGAAAGCACCAGTGGGAGATGCTTCCACGAGACCACGTCAACTAAAAATACAAGAGTGGCTTAGTTTCTGCAGGTGAGGGAGGGGGATGAGGATCTGGATAACTTCAGGGTTTAAAGATAAAAAGATTTAGAAGGAATGGAAGTGATACCTTCTATTGGCAATCAGGAAGTCACAACATGGTATTACTTTTGAGAATTTTATGACTTCACTTTCAGTTTAAGATGAGAGTGAAACTTCTTAGTGAAAATGTAGGCAGATGAACTAAGAAAGTCAATATGAGGAGAGAGATATATATATACACATATATATGTATATATATATATATATATACACATATATATGTGTATATATATATACACATATATATGTGTATATATATATATACATATATATGTGTATATATATATATATAAATATATATATATTTTTGCAGGAAGCACTTTTAACTGGCCAAGGAAAAGGGTTTTGTTTTTGTAAAAAGTCAGATCAATATATTTCCAGTAAGTAATTTTCACCCCTACATATTTTCACATAGAGATGTTACTCTTTTTCTATTTACAGTGCTAGGTACAGACTGAGTTTTTAACAAATAAATACTTATGGCTTGATCAGTTGGTTGAAGATAACCCAGACTTGCCTGAGGCATGGAAAGTACAGGGTGACATCGGAGGAAAGAAATTAGAGATTGGTGAATGTGCGTGAAAAAGGACTTTCCTCTCTGGTTAGTAGCTTGCCCAGGCAAGAAAGTGCATTTGAAAATTTCCCAAAGATCTCTCTCCAAGAGCAAACCATTATTAATTTAATTCTTTAAAAACAGAAAATAAAATAGTCATCTTGGTTTCTTAAGCTTCCTCATTTTAAAGCTTATTGACTTTTTCCTGTGATAAAGGTTGGGTGAGGTCTACAAAACAAAGAAGGAACAGAAGCTGCTTTGAGAGAAAGCTCACATTTGGGATTGGAAGAGGAAAGTGGAACTCTGAAGTAAGATTGAGAGAAATAGTGAAAGCAGACAGAAAGCCTAGGAGAGTATTTCACCAGGGAAGCCCAGCATTCAATGAATAAAAGGGAGTTTAGAAGGTTACTGGATTTGGAGATTAGGTAATCAATGGTGACCCTCAAGAATCAAATAATTTTCAAAAAGATGAAAGAGAAATAACTTGATTAGAAACAGAAAAATGAGAATTGAACATTGATAAAGCCAACAGATGTGTCTTTTTGAGATTCTAAGAAACGCAATGAAGCAATAAAATACGCATAAAATTAAAAGGGGAAGAGATAACTACATAACTTATTGATTTTAATATTAAGGAGAATATTATATTTGTAAATATTAAGATTTTATTGAAATTAATAATTTTCAGAAAAAATTAGCAATAGTAATTCAAGAAGCAGGAAAAATACTTAATTGTCCAATAAACAAAGAGGACAGAAAATGTTGTTAAAGAACTATATGCAAATAAGGACCAGTTTCATATACCTTGGGAGAGGCTGACTTTTAAACTTTTATAACAAAGTTATTTCCTGATATATACAAAACGTTATAGAACTTGCAAAAGATGAAAAACTACCTAATTTGTTTTATAAAATTAGGATATCAAAGATAGCAAAATATAACAAACAAAATGGTTAAAAATAAAAAGCATAAAGTAAAATAATTTATGTGAAAATCCTAAATAAAATACTAGGATGAAATTAATAGTGCATGAGAGGAAAAGGTCTCTCACAACTGGGTAAGGTCCGTTCACGGAATTATGTATCAGTATTGGGAAATCTTTGATAAAAAGTATACTTTAGGGAGATCTGGAAAAGCCTGAAATTCATCAACTTTTCTTAATTAAAATTCTTTTAAAACTAGTGTAAGGGCTTCCCTGGTGGCACAGTGGTTGAGAATCTGCCTGCCAACGCAGGGGACACGGGTTTGAGCCCTGGCCTGGGAGGATCCCACGTGCCGCGGAGCAGCTGGACCCGTGAGCCACAACTACTGAGCCTGCGCGTCTGGAGCTTGTGCTCCGCAACAAGAAAGGCCGCGACAGTGAGAGGCCCGCGCACCGCAATGAAGAGTGGCCCCCACTTGCCGCAGCTAGAGGAAGCCCTCGCACAGAAACGAAGACCCAACACAGCCATAAATAAATAAATAAATAAACACAAAGTTTAAAAAAAAAAAAGAACTAAGCTCTCAAGAGATCAGAAAATAATAATAAGAACAAATATCCCTGTTGTTAAAAAAAAAAAAAAAAAAACTAGTGTAAAACGAAGACTGTTGCCCACCCTCCAGTTCTACAAGAGTCAAGTCATTAGCCACTGCAGTCACTGACACAGTGCACCTGAAAGGAGTTCAGGATGAAAAACAGGATAAAGCGCTCTGTACTTTGGAAAAACAGGCCCCTTAGATAGTTAGGATGCATGTCTCAGGAAAAAACTTTAGTGAGCCCAGGTTCTTGCATCTTCCCATACATAGAAAAGCACCGAAACCATTAACTGAGGGCCCGTTCTTCACGACTAGCAGTAATCTTTCACCCAGAAGTATGCTTGGCTGCATGCACCCTCTTCGCCAAAATCATACATACACTGGCCTCTCCCTTTACCTCTTCAGAGGAGTAGTTCCTCAGAGTTACTGACAGGCTGTCTCCTGGGCTAGAGTCCTCAGTAAGGTCCCTGAATAGGATTAAAACTCACAGCTCTCACACTGTGCGGTTTTGTTTTGTTTTGCTATTCCAGCTAGCACTCAGAATCCTCAATCTGATTAGGGAAAACGACCACAGAAGTATCAAATCAATAGCCTTATCATACTTAGAAACAAAACTCTAGAGACATGCTCGTAAGTGAAAAGCACAAAACAAGGATGCTCATAATAACAATGATTGCTTCGCATTGGTTTGGAAGTAGAACCAACACAATTAGACTCAAAGCATTTATACAACACACATAGTGGGAAAAGAAACCAATTGTCTTTGTTTGCAGACAAAATTACTTACCTAGACAGACCAACTGAAAAACCGGTAGAATTAATAAGATGTCATTATGTCTGCATATGTGATAAAATACCCAAATTAATAGCCTGACTACAATCAAAAATAATAAATTATAAATATTTTCTTAAAGTATACTAAAATTATAACACAAGCAATTAATTTAGCAATAAATATGCAAAAGCTTTCTGAAGCAAAACTACAAACCTCAGTCAGAATTATAGAGTGTGCCAGACACAGTGCTTCACAGTAGGACGTACAATTACCCTTCGTATATGTATAACATTGTTTTCAGGTTTATGAAGATGAATAGCCTTGCCTAATGTCTCACAGTTAAGTGGCAGGAGGAAGAGAACAGGAGAGCAAGAATAAGGGAGGAAAAAGAGAAAGTGGCAGTTACACAGGCTAATAGTCACAGACATAAGAGATTTTACTGTCGAAGACTTTCTGTACACAGTAAAGATTTGGTTTATCAGAAACATCATAAATATAAGCTAAGGTTTAACAGCAAACTAGCAAAGATATCTGTGGTACTGTTACATGAATACACAATTAACAGACAAAAATGATAATAATTAATACACACGCTGACTCCACTAGCAAAGCAGATACGATAAACTGCAAGAACAAAAAATTATTTCAATGTATTAGATTAGCAAAAGTTCAAAGTGAGACAATCCTTTTAAGAGCTCATTTCACGAAGTGAATGCTCAAAGAATGCTCCTGGAATCCGAAACTATCTCAACCTTTGTCTTTAGCAATAGGGCAATTTTTACCAGGAACTTTAAAACTGTCAATATTGTGTATTGACTGGGCAATTCTACTTTCCTGAATATATTAATATCTGATTAAAAATACTGGAGATATGGTCAAACATGTATGATCAAATGTTTGTTAGTTTCTAATAGCAAACAATCAGAAACTAAGGAACTAGGAATTAATGAAATGAATGCAACACTTAAAAACCATTCCCAAGAAATTTTAATGGCAAAGGAAAATGTTCTTGCTATATTTATAAGCACAGTAAAAAAACCAACCAACCAAACAAGCAAACAACTCAAAAAGATACCCAAAAGACAAAATATAGGCCTACAGTATTTACCTCTGTGACATAAACAATTTTTGTGTGTCTCTATAATTCGTTGTCTTTTCCAAGTTATCCACAATGATTATACGTTATTTCTAAAAGTCAGGAAGGGAGCATTTGAAAAAATTTGTTTTCAGCACAGTTCCTCTAGAATATAGGGAGGGAAACTAAATTCATGTATTTAAGGAGAGTAGGTGGTGAGAAAATAGAGACCGTGGTCAAGTTCGTCCGTTCTGTAACTGTGAAGAGAGAGGAGGAAACTGGGACAACAGCTAGAGGGAAGAAAAGAGTTTGAAAACTTGGAAAACTTTTTAATCTAATTTGTAAAACTCATTTACAGTTTGGAGACAATCAAAGAACTGCTGTGAAGCAAGGTGCCGTGCTCAGTGCTGGGCAGTGATGAGGTGGAGGATGGAGGTCATGGACCAGCCTGCAGCAGGTGTCTCTGAAGTGGGACACCTGTAATTATCTGCTTGGTCAACCAAGCAGAAAGGGAAGCCTGCTAGAGGCCTCATTGCTTAGCGATTAAAAGAGATCACCGCATATTTTGCTACAAAATATATCTATTCCCAAGTAGCCCTGCAGCTTTAGTCCATAATAAAGGAAGTGTTTTTCCTCAATCCTTATGGACAGTAAATTATGAGATCTCACAGAGAGAAACAGGATGAACTTATTATTCGTTATTCTTAATGTCAGAGGCTCGGGAAGAGGCTTTGTGGAGTTTATGTCAGCTGCAGAAAGGATAAGAGTAGCACTGACAACATAAACGTGAGGATGAATTAGAGGCCTCTTATATATGTATCCTAAATCATATGTTGTTCATCTTTAGGAATAGAACTCTAAAAGCTCGACATGGTTTTGGACCTATTATTTGGGACTATTACTAAAGATATGATTATAAGGTATAATGATGCTATACACTGGCCAGATAATGTAATACAAAGGAGAGAGCTCCATCAACCTAAACATACATTTTCTTCATTATGATGTCATCCAGTATGAGCCAAAGTTGGCAGCTACACACAGTGGTCATGTCCCTCTTTATAAGCGGAGTAAAATTCAATTCTCAGGTAACAGCATCAATTGCATGAACATGCCTTACTTTAAATTACAAGAAAAGGAAGATTTACATTCTTAATGGTCCTGACATCACTGAAATCACTGAATCACAATAGAGCTTCATTAGATTGGGTGTTTGGGGAAGAAATGGCTCTGGCGATTAGTTTCAGTATTTGAAACAGGATCATGAGAGAAACATGCAAAACAGAAAGTCACAACAGAGGGTTCTTGGATGCCCATGGTTGGAAGTATGTCCATGGAAACATCCTAAATATCTATCAATAAGCAAGAATGAAATTAGGATACAGCCAAAAATACAGACTATTTTGCAAGCAATGAAAGATGAAGCAGACGCGTGTGTATAGACTTGGAAGAACCTCCAAAGGTACGTTGTGAAGTGAATAAAGTGTCACATAACTTACACCTGATTCCATTTATTCAGACCTTCACTAAAATATGAGTGGGCTCCTGTGTGTGCTTGCATGCATGTACAAATGTCTCCGAAGAATCACACCAACTGTTAACATTGGTGACCTCTTTGTATCAAGGTCAGATGGGGAAGTATGAAGGTATGTGGTCAGTATACTCTTGTACTGTTTGGGGTTTTTACAATAAATATTACCATACAAATTTTACAATTAATATTCATGTTAACTAGGATAATAATTTTAAAATTGGCACTGAACAGTTTTCTTAAAAGCCTACAGATTACCAAAAAAAGTCAAGTAAGTCAAGTACACAAAAACTCAGAAAGGTCCTAATTCTTGTAAATCTACATAAATGAATAGGAGATTGTATACCTCACAGGCAATTGTAAGCTGGAGGTGGCTCTGGACTTCAGGCACATACAGGAAACATTATCTAAAAGCTGAGCTTTAGGGAATGTAACTGAAGAGAGAGGTTCTCTCAGTAGGAGACCACAGTGCAAATTCACTCTTCATCACTATGACACTCCCCTGGTTTGGGCAATGATGTGGGTATCTCTTTCAAGTCACAACTAACTCAGTTCTGCAGTCAAAATGCAATGAAATGCAGATCCCACTGAGCTCTGGGTCACTTCCACAGGCACGGTCGTTTGCATTATTTTGTTTCTACCATAGTTGTACTTGCAGGGACATTCTCACACAAGTCTTTTCGAAATATGATTCTCAAAATGAATACTTTCATGCCTATTTAGGCACTTTTCTCTTTTTAAAAAATTTTTATTGAAGTATAGTTGATTTACAATATTGTGTTAGTTTCAGGTATACAGCACAGTGAATCAGTTATACATATACATATATCCACTCTTTTTTAAATTCTTTCCCATATAGGCCATTACAGAGTATTGAGTAGAGTTCCCTGTTGGCACTTTTCTTAATGTTAATAATTAGACGAGGCTGAGGCGTGCTTTCTCAGAGATCATGTGATGTGAAATTACTAAACTAGAAACCTGAGGTCACACGGAAGAATGTTATACTCCCATCAAGCCTGCCTAAAAGGTCCTGCCACTTAAATTTTGCTCTATCTCCTTTCATTTTCAAATTTTTAGAAGAAATAAACTTAGACCATGTTTAAAAAAGTTTAGATTGCCTAGGAAATACCTGTTATAGTTTTTAAAATATATATCAGTGCCTAATTCAGACCCATTGAATCATAATTTATGGTGGGGAGCCCCAGGAACAGGGATTTGTAACTAGTAGCTGGTGATTCTGCAGTCCATCTTCACTTCCTAATAATCACCCCTCCTCAAAAACATTTATCAACCACCACAAACTGTCTACAAAAAAGTTTGGTTTGGTTTAAAACATGCCTTAAGAATTTCACAGGAAATCTATATTTCTGACTTCTATTTAAATGTCTGAAGATCTAGCAATTAAGGCCAGCCTTCTTCTATGGAAAAAAAATTCTTTGGACTAGATAGGCCCTCTCCAGTCCCTAGTATCTCCACAAGTTCCTAAATACCTTTCTTACCAGTTTCAGTAATTGATTTTACCTGTTAGGACTTGTGATTGCCAAGGGGGAGGGAGTGGGGGAGGGATGGATTGGGAATTTGGGATTAGCAGATTCAAACTATTATATATAAGATGGATAAAAAACAAATCCCTACTGTATAGCACAGGGAACTATATTCAATGTCCTGTGATAAACCATAATGGAAAAGAATATAAAAAAGAACATATATATATATATAAATCACTTTGCTGTAAGCAGAAATTAACACAACATTGCAAAACAACTATACTTCAAAAAAATAAATTTTACAAATTCTACCTGTTAGCAACTCCAGACTTCAGAGTTTCTCACACCTACATATAATCTGGCTATTCCATCTCATAACTCAAACCTAATGTCTGACTTTCAGACTGAACTTGGTAGAGGACCCCTTATATATGCCACTGTGTGCTGAAAGGTCTAACTAAATTATTTGATTTGATTCATCAAAAGGGCCTTTAGAGATGACTAGAATTTCTTCAGATTGAGTAAGTGAGTGAGATTTAGTTATTGCTCGTAGGGTGTTATAAGTATTACAAGTGTTATCAGTATTACAGGCAGTATTGTCATTTTATCAAGTTTCAAATAGCAGTAATTCAATTGTAGGTGTCCTAATTAGGTAGGACTTTCTATTAAAGAACACTAATAGGATATTGGCTGGTTAGCTCTTTCATGATTAAAAGTCTGATCCCTAGAATAATAAATTCATACTGAAGCAAATAAATATGTGTTGGATAGGTTATAATGTTTTTGAAGTATCATCATCAAATCTGTAATCTTGTTCGATCATTAAGAGATATGTACTCAGTACTTTCATGGTGGCTTTTCATTACAAGATAGATCATTTTGGCTACTTCTCGATTTTAAGTAGTAAGAGATTTAGAGACACAATAGTGTTTAACATCATCATCACCATCATTATTATTATCCTGAAGCTGTTTAACTTCAGACTGTCAAATCCATTATATACTGTCATCATTTATCATTGACCGTTACTTAGAAACTTGCTCTTGTCTCCCCAGACAATTTATCTCCTTTTCACAAAAGACTTCTTTCATGGTTAGATCACTGGGCCTATTGATAGTGAGCTCAATTCAGAAATGGAAATTATAGGCCAATTAGTTTTTTAATCTTTGTCCCAGATTAAATTATATGTCCTAGATTTCTAGAGGAGTCCAATTAAAAAATTCTATACCCATAAATACATTCTTACATATCAGAACATGTGGATTGATATTTGTTTCTATATTTCATACTCAGAGAGCCTTCACAGGCAGCAGAGACCTTGCAAAGGGGTATTCCCTGATATAAAACAATTTAAAAATACATCAAAAGCATATTATTACATGAGGTCAGAGAGACTTTGAAATCACATTGTCTAAGCCCTTCATTCTACTCCATCACACAGAGGTTAAGTTGAGAGTTCTAGTACCAAGATCATTAGGTAGGACTTTTTTTCAGCTTATCAGCCAAATGGGAAAAGGAGCATAGGATTATATTTGGAAAATGAAATTTTTTTCACATTTATAGCAAACAATATAGTTAGTCCCTCCAACACCTTATCTAAACAAGATTGTAGACTCTTTCATGGCTTTTTTTCAATATTATCACATATATGTATATATATGTATACCAGATATATACATATATATATATATGATATATACAACATAACATACAACCAGGTATATTAATCACAATTTGGTGTTGAAATCTCAACTAACAGTATCCTAATTACTTGTAGACTGGTTTCAGAATACAGATAAGAAAACACATGGTACAAAATTGTGGATTCTCTACACACCAGGATGATGTTACTAAAAACCTGATGCTGTGAGTGATAGAAGGTTTGCAGGGAGTCATCCCTACTCTTAGTCATGTCCACTTTATGACAGTTCTTAAGCTGAATTCATGTATTAAGAATAATATGTTTCTTGGGGCTTCCCTGGTGGCACAGTGGTTGAGAATCTGCCTGCCAATGCAGGGGACACGGGTTCGAGCCCTGGTCTGGGAGGATCCCACATGCCGCGGAGCAACTGGGCCCATGAGCCACAACTACTGAGCCTGCGCGTCTGGAGCCTGTGCTCTGCAACAACAGAGGCCGCGATAGTGAGAGGCCCATGCACCGTGATGAAGAGTGGCCCCCGCTTGCCGCAACTAGAGAAAGCCCTCGCACAGAAACGAAGACCCAACACAGCAAAAATAAATAAATAAATATATTTATTAAAAAAAAAAAGAATAATATGTTTCTTACTGTTAAGACATATAAATTAACATTAAATATCATCAATATGGTACCATTTCTATCATTCTAAAAAAATATAGATATATTTTTAACAATATTAAATTTTTTTGAATATTTAATGCATTTTTTTAACCATAATACTATCACTCTAATTCAAGACATTATTGTGCCTTTTGTTACTTCCCTTCCAAGCTTCATACTTATATGTATATTTGGATAATTTTGTTTTCTGCTTTTCTGTTTCAGAATATTTTATAACAATTTTCCATTATACAATGCAGTATACAGAACTATCTCAAATGTTTTTTATTTGCATTTTCATATATGAGTTTTTCCCTATTGTTTGGGATTTTAGTTGTTACAATTTCACAATAGTATTATAAGTAATGATAAAAGGAATATTTTCATACTTTTTATTTTTTGTTGTTTTGTTATTTTTTATTGTTATGAGAACATTTACCATGAGATTTACTCCTTGAAAACATTTTTATTTACTTAGTGCAGTAAGCAGTGTGTAAGATGTCTCCTAATGACCCCCACCTCCTAGCATTCACCCCCTCGTGTGGTCCCCCCAGATTCAGTGATCACATAGACCTAACACAGGTCAGCAGAGGTGATAGGACATCACTTCCAAGACTGGGTTATAAAAAGACTGAATTCTTCTGCCTGGAGTGCGCCCTCACTTTCTCCTGCATCACTGTCCTGGAGGAAGCCAGCTACCAGGGTGGGAGGCTTTGTGGAGAGGTGCACGCGATGAGCTGAGGTCTGCAGATAACCACAGGAATGAGTCTGGAAGCAGAAGCACCAGCCCCACAACCATCACCAGGTGAATCTTCAGGTGAGCTGCATTCTAGCCAACGGCAACTTCATGAGAGGCTTTAAGCCAAGGGCACCCAGCTAAGCTGGGAGCCATATTCCAGACTCACAGAAAGTGGGATATAATAAATGTTTGTTACCTTAAGTTGCTAAGCTTTAGGGTAATATGTTATCCAGAAACATATGACTAATACAGACTTGGGGAACAGATGTAGGGGACATTGAAAGAACAATAATGCCACAAGCATGGGAAGACCATCATGTTTCATTTACTGGGAAATGAATTCCTATGTTAGAAGAGCTGCTCTTTGGAATGTCACAACAGTGGATAAGACCGTCTATAAACCCACAGATGACAGTGCTGGCAGAAGCGGTGTGGGGAAAGAAGAGTGTCTGTTTTAGTAGATGTTGCCCCTTCCATGATGGAAGTGGTCCCACTGGTTGACCTCGTGGGGAATCCTGGCACATCATGGCCTCAGTGTTGGTCTCCACTGCTGGCAGCCTGGGCGTGCACACTGGAAGTGGATTGCCGTCGGTATGTGGAGGCCCAGGTTGCTGAGCCCACGCACAACCTCCTTCCTTGTCACCACGGCCACTTTGGTCACTAGCCCCTTGGGTGATGAGAAGAATGGCTGGGGAAGGAGACTGACTGACATTCACAGAATTGGTCATCTTATCTACTTATTAATTAAAATTCTTCTCTGCTGAGGTCACCCTTTAGTGAGCCTTCCAATGAGATACACATATCTTCAAACTAGTTTGCCTACTTGGAGAGGTCTACCCATGTACCTCCCTCCCCAGACTTCCTTGTGACCAATTTTCCAAGCACGTTCCTCCCGAGTCCCTGACAATCTATCCAAGCATTTAGCCACGATCTGCGAATCTCTGTAGACCTGTACTTCTGGTTATGCAGCAGTAGGTAACAAATACACTTAAGAACATTCTTAGAAATGGGAGTACAGGATCAAAGGCAATAGTAATTTTAATGATTTTGAGTTATTATTTTCCCACTACCATTAAATTTTTTCACTGCCACCAAACAATATGAGAGTATGTTCATTTGACTGCTATCTTACTGTTAATTATTATATATTTTTTTAAATTGGTGATTTAACTACTGTGTGCCAGGCACTGTGTTTAATGTCTTATTTTATCACCTTCAAGGAAGAATGTCAAGTTCCATATTTTGCGTTTACCCTCATCATAGTGTTCACATTTTTTTCTTAGTCATCTGTTGAACACTTAATTTAAAAATATTAATTTACTGGAGTCTTTAAATAGTATATTTTAAACTTTTAAAAGAGTTATATATGCTTCACATTGTTTAGGCAGAGGTTTAAAAATATGTATATACTAATCTTTTGTAACTTTTTCTAACACATTAAACCTTAGAAAAATACTTTTCTGAGACATATGTGGTCCTATTATTGCTATATTTAGTTTTTTATATTTAACATTTTAGCCCATTTGGCTTACAGTTTGTTATATAGATATTATCATAATGATGTAAGAATGGCAGAAGCATTTATCTAAGTAATAGTTTTATCGCACACAATTTTTTTGCAAAAGCCTTTTAATATTAAGTTGTAGGTAGCTGTAAACTAATTTTTTAAATTAACTCTTTTAGATTAGTCTTAGATGTACAGAAACGTTTGGAAGATAGTACACAGAGTTCCTGCCACCATACACCCAGTTTGCTCTATTGTTAAAATCTTCCATTACTATGGTACATTTGTCACTATTCATGAACCAATATTGTTACATTTTTAGTAACTAAAGTCCATATTTTTCAGATCTCCTTAGATTTTAATGTCTTTTTTTCTGTTCCAAGATCCCAGCCCAGACACCACATTAGATTTAGTTGTCAAGTCTCCTAAGGGTCCTCTTGGTTATGATAGCTTCCCAGACTTTCCTGGTTTTTGATAACCTTAACAGTTCTGAAGAGTTCTGGTCAGGTATTTTATAGAATGTTTCTCAACTGGCATTTGCCTGATATTTTTCTTATGATTAGACTGAAGTTATGGGGCTTGGGGAGGAAGGTCACAGAGGTAAGGTACCATTCTCATCACATATCCAGGGTACATGCCATGAAGATGACTGATCACTACTGATGCTGACCTTGGTCACCTGGCTGGGGTAGTGTTGACTGCTTTCTCATCTCCATCGTGAAGTTATTCTCCCCCCTCTTGCCATACTGTACTTTTTGGAAGAAAATCACTGTGTGCTGTCCACACCTAAGGGCTGGGGAGTCATGCTCTATCTCCACTCTTTTAAAAATAAGTGCCAAAAGTAAATTTTCTCTCAAAACAAATATTCTGGAGCTTTGCTATATATAATGTGTTTCTCTGCATTTCTTGTAGTAGACATATTAAATCTGAAGTGTTGATGTTTTACAATAAAATTATCTTCATTTCCTCTTCCTTCTGCAATCCTTTTATTTTTTCAGTATCTAACCACCCTCCCACCAGCTACACATACACCAGTTTAGATCAGTTGGTGGGTTTATTGCTAAGTGTGTTCTAGCCTGGAAAAAGCACGGCTGAGATTAAAGTCTAATACCTCAGTGAAGCCGGGAGAAAAAATTAAGTCTAAGGTTGATCTTGTAACCCAGATGAGGTACCTAGACTGACAGCTGGGTGTGGCCAGGGGACCAAGAGATTTATTGACTTACAGATAAGATAATTAGTTTTTTGCTTTGTTTGTTTGTTTGTTTATTTAAAGCTATAGGCTCTGATTCTATGAATCATGTGTTAGAAACCATCTTTCTTATTATCAGGGGAAGCAAGAGAATCAAGGTGCCTAGCCCAGCAGACAGGCACTTTTATCTCTGATGATCAGGTGGGATCAGGTGACAATTTAGAATATTAGTTTTCTTTAAAATTCTTAATGAAACATCAGATGTTCAATCCCCATCTCCATTCTCATTCCCTTTACTAATTCTCTCCTTTCCCCACATAACTTGTGCTTCCCAAGCAAGAAATAGGTTTGTGTTCTGTGAAACTTACACACCTACAAGACTTTACCTTTTTCTAGTAGGATTAATTAAGGCAGGAAGGTGACAGTTGGGAGAGGTCACAGTCAATTAAAAAGAGAAAAACTGGTTCTTGACCAAAGGAAAATTCTTCTCATAATTTTCTGCTTGCTCCATAACTTTAGACTTGTAACCTTAAAAAACAAAATTAATTTCTCTCTCTCTCACTTTCTCTCTAACAGCTAAGGACTGTCATTTTTTTTTTGAATTTTATTTTATTGTTTTATGCAGCAGGTTCTTATTAGTTATCCATTTTATACATATTAGTGTATATATGTCAATCCCAATCTCCCAGTTCATCCCACCACCACCCCTCCCCCCGCTTTCCCCCTTTGGTGTCCATACGTTTGTTCTCTACATCTGTGTCTCAATTTCTGCCCTGCAAACCGGTTCATCTGTACCATTTTTCTAGGTTCCACATATATGCGTTAATATACGATATTTGTTTTTTTCTTTCTGACTTACTTCACTCTGTATGACAGTCTCTAGATTCATCCAGGTCTCTACAAATGACCCAATTTCGTTCGTTTTTATGGCTAATATTCCATTGTATATATGTATCCCATCTTCTTTATCCATTCGTCTATTGATGGACATTTAGGTTGCTTCTATGACGTGGCTACTGTAAATAGTGCTGTAATGAACATTGGGGTGCATGTGTCTTTTTGAATTATGGTTTTCTCTGGGTATATGACCAGTAGTGGCATTGCTGGGTCATACAATAATTCTATTTTTAGGTTTTTAAGGAACCTCCATACTGTTCTCCATAGTGGCTGTATCAATTTATATTCCCACCAACACTGCAAGAGGGTTCCCTTTTCTCCACACCCTCTCCAGCATTTGTCGTTTGTACATTTTTTGATGATGCCCATTCTAACTGGTGTGAGGTGATACCTCATTTGATTTGCATTTCTCTAATAATTAGTAATGTTGAGCAGCTTTTCATGTGCTTCTTGGCCACCTGTATGTCTTCTTTCGAGAAATCTCTATTTAGGTCTTCTGCCCATTATTGGATTGGGTTGTTTGTTTTTTTGATATTGAGCTGCATGAGCTGTTTATATATTTTGGAAATTAATCCTTTGTCTGTTGATTCGTTTGCAAACATTTTCTCCCATTCTGAGGGTTGTCTTTTCGTCTTGTTTGTAGTTTTCTTTGCTTTGCAAAAGGTTTTAAGTTTCATTATGTCCCATTCATTAATTTTTGTTTTTATTTCCATTACTCTAGGAGGTGGATCAAAAAAGACCTTGCTGTGATTTATGTCAGAGAGGGGTCTTCTTATGTTTTCTCTAAGAGTTTTATAGTGTCCGGTCTTATATTTAGGTCTCTAATCCATTTTTAGTTTATTTTTGTGTATGGTGTTAGGGAGTGTTCTAAATGCATTCTTTTACATGAAGCTATCCAGTTTTCCCAGCACCACTTATTGAAGAGACTGTCTTTTCTCCATCATATATCCTTGCCTCCTTTGTCATACATTAGTTGACCATAGGTGCATGGGTTTATCTCTGGGCTTTCTATCCTGATCCACTGATCAATATCTCTGTTTTTATGCCAGTACCATATTGTCTTGATTACTGTAGCTTTGTAGTATAGTCTGAAGTTAAGGAGTCTGATTCCTCCAGATCCATTTTTTTCCCTCAAGACTGCTTTGGCTATTCGGGGTCCTTTGTGTCTCCATACAAATTTTAAGATTTTTTGTTCTAGTTCTGTAAGAAATGCCATTGATAATCTGATACGGATTGCATTGAATCTGTAGATTCCTTCGGGTAGTAGAGTCATTTTCACAATGTTGATTCTTCCAATCCAAGAACATGGTATATCTCTCTATCTGTTTCTATCATCTTTAATTTCTTTCAGCAGTGTCTTATACTTTTCTGCATACAGGTCTTTTGTCTCCCTAGGTAGGTTTATTCCTAGGTATTTTATTCTTTTTGTTGCAATGGTAAATGGGAGTGTTTCCTTAATTTCTCTTTCAGATTTTTCATTATTGGTGTATAGGAATGCAAGAGATTTCTGTGGATTAATTTTTTATCCTGCTACTTTACCAAATCATTGATTAGCTCTAGTAGTTTTCTGGTGGCATCTTTAGGATTCTCTGTTTATAGTATCATATCATCTGTAAACAGTGACAGTTATACTTCTTCTTTTCCAATTTGTATTCCTTTTACTTATTTTTCTTCTCTGATTGCCGTGGCTAGGACGTCCAAAAGTATTTTGAATAATAGTGGTGAGAGTGGACATCCTTGTCTCGTTCCTGATCTTACAAGAAATGCTTTAGTTTTTCACCATTGAGAATGATGTTTGCTGTGGGTTTGTCATATATGGCTTTCATTATGTTGAGGTAGGTTCCCTCTATGCCCACTTTCTGGAGAGTTTTTATCAAAAATGGGTGTTGAATTTTGTCAAAAGATTTTTCTGCATCTATTGAGATGATCATATGGTTTTTCTTCTTCAATTTGTTAATATGGTGTATCACATTCATTGATTTTCATATACTGAAGAATCCTTGCATCCCTGGGATAAATCCCACTTGATCATGGTGTATGATCCTTTTAATGTGTTATTGGATTCTGTTTGCTAGTATTTTTTCGAGGATTTTTGCATCTATTCATCAGTGATATCGGTTTGTAATTTTCTTTTTTTGTAGTATCTTTGTCTGGTTTTGGTATCAGGGTGATGGTGGCCTCATAGAATGAGTTTGGGAGTGTTCTTTCCTCTGCAATTTTTTGGAAGAGTTTGAGAAGGATGGGTGTTAGCTCTTCTCTAAATGTTTGATAGAATTCACCTGTGAAGCCATCTGGTCCTGGATTTTGTTTGTTGGAAAATTTTTAATCACACTTTCAATTTCATTACTTGTGATTGGTCTGTTCATATTTTCTACTTCTTCCTGGTTCAGTCTTGGAAGGTTATACCTTTCTAAGAATTTGTCCATTTCTTCCAGGTTGTCCATTTTATTGCCATAGATTTGCTTGTAGTAGTCTCTTAGGATGCTTTGTATTTCTGTGGTGTCTGTTGTAACTTCTCCTTTTTCATTTCTAATTTTATTGATTTGAGTCCTCTCCCTCTTTTTCTTGATGTGTCTGGTTAATGGTTTATCAATTTTGTTTATCTTCTCAAAGAACCAGCTTTTAATTTTATTGATCTCTGCTATTGTTTTCTTTGTTTCTATTTCATTTATTTCTGCTTGATCTTTATGATTTCTTTCCTTTCCTTCTGTTAACTTTATTTAACTTTATTTAACTTTATTTGTTCTTCTTTCTCTAGTTCCTTTAGGTGTAAGTTTAGATTGTTTATTTGCGATTTTTCTTGTTTCTTGAGGTAGGCTTGTATAGCTATAAACTTCCCTCTTAGAACTGCTTCTGCTGCATCCCATAGGTTTTGGATCATCGTGTTTCATTGTCATTTGTTTCTAGGGATTTTTGGATTTCCTCTTTGATGTCTTCAGTGATCTCTTGGTTATTTAGTAACGTATTGTTTAGCCTCCATGTGTTTGTGTTATTTACATTTTTTTCCCTGTGACTGATTTCTAATCTCATAGCGTTGTGGTCAGAAAAGATGCTTGATATGATTTCAATTTTCTTAAATTTACTGAGGCTTGATTTGTGACCCAAGATGTGATCTATCCTGGAGAATGTTCTGTGCACACTTGAGAAGAAAGTGTAATCTGCTGTTTTTGGATGGAATGTCCTATAAATATCAATTAAATCTATCTGGTCTACTATGTCATTTAAAGCTTGTGTTTCCTTATTAATTTTCATTTTGGATGATCTGTCCATTGGTGTAAGTGAGGTGTTAAAGTCCCCCACTATTATTGTGTTACTGTCAATTTCCTCTTTTATAGCGGTTAGCAGTTGCCTTATGTATTGAGGTTCTCCTATGTTGGGAGCATATATATTTATAATTGTTATATCTTCTTCTTGGATTGATCCCTTGATCATTATGTAGTGTCCTTCCTTGTCTCTTGTAACATTCTTTATTTTACAGTCTATTTTTTCTGATATGAGTATTGCTACTCCAGTTTTCTTTTGATTTCCATTTGCATGGAATATCTTTTTCCATCCCCTCACTTTCAGTCTGTATGTGTCCCTAGGTCTAAAGTGGGTCTCTTGTAGACAGCATCTATATGGGTCTTGTTTTTGTATCTATTCAGTGAGCCTGTGTCTTTTGGTTGGAGCATTTAATCCATTCACGTTTAAGGTAATTATTGATATGTATGTTCCTATTACCATTTTCTTAATTGTTTTGGGTTTGTTTTTGTCAATCCTTTTCTTCTCTTGTGCTTCCCACTTAGAGAAGTTCCTTTAGCATTTGTTGTAGAGCTGGTTTTTTGGTGCTGAATTCTCTTAGCTTTTGCTTGTCTGTAAAGCTTTTGATTTCTCCATCAAATATGAATGAGATCCTTGCTGGGTAGAGTAATCATGGTTGTAGGTTCTTCCCTTTCATTACTTTAAATATGTCATGCCACTCCCTTCTGGCTTGTATAGTTTCTGCTGAGAAATCAACTGTTAACCTTATGGGAGTTTCCTTGTATGTTATTTGTCACTTTTCCCTTGCTGCTTTCAATAATTTTTCTTGCTCTTTAATTTTTGCCAATTTGAATACTATGTGTCTCGGCATGTTTCTCCTTGGGTTTATCCTGTATGGGACTTTCTGCGCTTCCTGGACTTGGGTGGCTATTTCTTTTCCCATGTTAGGAAAGTTTTTGACTATAATCTCTTCAAATATTTTCTCCAGTCCTTTCTCTCTCTCTTCTCCTTCTGGGACTCCTGTAATGTGAATGTTGTTATGTTTAATATTGTCCCAGAGGTCTCTTAGGCTGTCTTCATTTCTTTTCATTCTTTTTTCTTTATTCTGTTCAGCAGCAATGAATTTCACCATTCTGTCTTCCAGGTCACTTATCCGTTCTTCTGCCTCAGTTATTCTGCTATTGATTCCTTCTAGTGTATTTTTCATTTCAGTTATTGTATTGTTCATCTCTGTTGTTTGTTCATTAATTCTTCTAGGTCTTTGTTAAACATTTCTTGCATCTTCTCAATTTTTGCCTCCATTTTTTTCCAAGGTCTGGATCATCTTCACTATCATTATTCTGAATTCTTTTTCTGGAAGGTTGCCTAGCTCCACTTTGTTTGCTTGTTTTTCTGGGGTTTTATCTTCTTCTTTCATCTGGTACATAGCCCTCTGTCTTTTCAACTTGTCTCTCTTTCCGTGAATGTGGTTGTTGTTCCACGGGCTGCAAGACTGTAGTTCTTCTTGCTTCTGCTGCCTGCCCTCTGGTGGATGAGGCTATCTAAGAGGCTTCTGCAGATTTCCTGATGGGAGGGACTGGTGGTGGGTGGAGCTGGTTGTTGCTCTGGTGGGCAAAGCTCAGTAAATCTTTAATCCACTTGTCTGCTGATGGGTGGGGCTTGGTTCCCTCCTTGTTGGTGTTTGGCCTGAGGCGACCCAACACTGGAAACTACCTGGGCTCTTTGTTGGGGCTAATGGCAGACTCTGGGAGGGCTCACACCAAGGAGTACTTCCCAGAATTTCTGCTGCCAGTGTCCTTGTCCTCACGGTGAGACACAGACAACCCCCGCCTCGGCAGGAGATCCTCCAACACTAGCAGATAGGTCTGGTTCTGTCTCCTATGGGGTCACTGCATCTTCCCCTGGGTTCTGATGTGCACACTACTTTGTGTGTGCCCTCCAAGAGTGGAATCTCTGTTTCCCCCATTCCTGTAGAAGTCCTGCAATCAAATCCCACTAGGCTTCAAAGTCTGATTCTCTAGGAATTCCTCCTCCCATTGCCGGACCCCCAGGTTGGGAAGCCTGACGTGGGGCTCAGAACCTGCACTCCAGTGGGTGGACTTCTGTGGTATAAGTGTTCTCCAGTTTGTGAGTCACCCACCCAGCAGTTATGGGATTTGATTTTATTGTGATTGTGCCTCTGCTACCATCTCTTTGTGGATTTCCTTTGTCTTTGGATGTGGGGTATCTTTTCTAGTGAGTTCCAGTGTCTTCCTGTTGATGATTGTTCAGCAGTTAGTTGTGCTTCCAGTGCTCTTGCAAGAGGGAGTGAGAGCACATCCCCCTACCCTGCCATCTTGAACCAACCTCTCCTCCAAGATTCTTTACAGCACATTCACCTGACCCTTCAGATGTATCACCCAGCACAGCGCCCAGGACTATCTTTTGAATAGAGAAATCTTCTGTATCATATCATGTCAATCTCTGACCATGGTTCCAAGGTAATGTGGATTTTTCATCTGTTCTCCTCTCTATGTAAGTGTGTATCAGGACATAAAGTACTTTAAGAAACTATTACAAATTCTCCAGTTCTTTTATATATTTTTCAAAACCCTATGTGATTATTAGCTGCCAGGTCAACCAGTTCCAAGGGAATTATAGCTTTCAGTGATTACTTGTACCTGAATCCCTATCCATCTCCTTCTCTTATCGATCATTAAGTGTTTATGTTCCCCTTAAAAGAAGCTTCCAGTTCCATTAATCTTTTCAATCCAAAGAAAGGCTGTGCTAACCTTGTTTCTGACTCTTGTCCTTTTCCAGAACTTTAAGTTCCCCACATGAAATTGTTGCCCACACAAAGATTTACCACTGTTTTCATTTCACTTTTGCCCTCAACTCCATAACTTCCTTTAATAACAAATGAAATATTTTGTTTTTAAAAACTATTACTTTGATTCTTTATAAAGTTTTTTTGTCTGCTAGTGTAGTTCAGTTTTGTTATAAACTGTTTCTTCAAGAATATATACACTGATGACCATTCAGCAAAGAAATGACATCCCTTAACATTCTTGGTCACCTCCCTACCCCCTACATGTTCACATTTCATTTACCTACTGTGGGCCTTGGATATTCTGTGTTTGTAACCAGTTTCTTTGTGACATAACTCATCAGGAAACACTGGGAAACACTGATATGAATAACTGACATACTGTGTAATACATTCATCCTCTACCAACGTCAAATTTTGAGACAGCAAGACATAACATTTATATACTAATGTTTTGAGACATGGAATATTTTCATGTATGAGAAATTCAGTTTAATCCTCTTAAATGGTTGCATACAACAAATACTCCTCCCCTCCTATAGAACACAGGGCAGATCTATGGCATAGAATACAGACAGATTTGTTTAATTCCACCCTCTTGGTACATTCTAGAACCCCAGACCCAGAAAGATACCCTCTTAAGCATCACAAAAATTTGCAAATCCTGGACCCTAAATACACATTCCATAAGACTTGCAAAAATAAAACAAAGGAAAATGAGAGTGCAAAAGGCATTATATTTCAAGTCAGTGTGACTTATTTCAAACATTTAGTCAGGAAGTGTAGTCTGCACACATTGAACTTAGGGAAAAAAAAAATCAGTCTCAGCAGAATCATCAGCTTGTGAAGTCAATGGAATATTTCTGAATTAAGGAAAAAGTGTATGCCAAAGTAGAATTACGTCTGAGAAAGGATTATTATGTTAATAATTATGCTCTGTTTCAGAGGGGAATGCCTTCTAGACTTTCTGTTTCTTGTGTTTAAAAAATGCACTTAATACCACTTCAATTATTTTTCCCACTCACTACCTTTACCTATGAGATCTAGATTTTGACAACAGTGTTTTCTTTTTTTTCAAAATATGCTTTTTGATAACTTAAAAATGCAGTCCATTAGGAACCATCAAATGATAATGGAATCCCATCTAATTATATACACACTAGAACACTGAAATTAAAAAAGTATGTTAATTCACATAGCAATTGGATTAATAGTTATTTGAAGTAACAAATTAAGCTTGTATCTTAACTCTTATGATTTGAAGTGAAATGTGTATGCCAAAATGACTGGGGCACACCACATGTTCCTCAGACTCATTTACATTTTTGAGATCAGAATGAGTTAGTGTTTTGACAGAGCTATCTAAGTAATTACCTCATCTGCAATTCTGTTTTCATACTAACCAATCCATCTGTGTATACAACATGAGCTCACAAGGTAATTATCTACTCTCTAACATGCCCCTTTGGGCAACAGAGGAAGATAAAGGAAAGACATAGTCTTTCAAGGACTCATGTTGTAATTTTCACCACTTGAGACTCATCTGCCTTTTATTTTCTCAAATTCTCTACCTAAGGAGGCATAGTCCAGCAACAAATTAATGATACAAAATTTGTAACTCACATAGTACAGAGACTCCTTCTCCAGAATAGACATTCTAGAAGTTCAACAGTTATATCAGAAAAACCTTACAGAGCTCATAAAATATGTCCCATTTTTACATCACAAGTTATCATTCAGAATACTAAAACAGAGACCCATGTTGCTTTCATTCTTTAATGTAGGACATTAGCCGACTGTAGTGTATTCCCATGTAGGGAAGTTTCATGATTATCTAATTAATAGGCACCACGTGCTAAGTAATGGGTCATGGAGTAACTACATTAAATTCAACAGGAAAATGAAGGAATTAGAAAAAGATTTCAAAAGAGAGGTTATTTCACAGTATTATTCATAAGATTATCTTCAATTTGGGGACAACTTTATTGGACTATTTTTTATACTTATGGCTTAATTTTATATTACTAAAATATATCGTTAAAAATCACATATGTTCATTGCCTCCCCCCCCAAATCACATATGTTATCTATACTTATATAATCTATACCCTTCTAAGAAAGTTTATGCTTTTCAAACAGCTTTCTGGAGTCATCAATTTGGATATGGGTCTAAATTTCAGATGAAGGAAGATATATAAGTATTTGAATAGAGTTAAAGTTAGAATTAGAAGCTGTTTTTTAAATCCAACTTTATTTCCCAGACCCTTGGTAAAAACTATACATCAGCATAAAAAATTAAATACATGGAATTTATTTTTAATTTAGATATGGAAATAAAATTAGAATTTAGTAAACTCATATTTTTGAGATAAAATGTGCCTGCTTCATACTAGCATATTCAGTTATATTTTATTTCTTTTTTTCCCTTTATTTCTTTCTTCCATCACTGTCCTTTTCCTTTTGTATTTTTAAAACATTCATAGTAGTGGAACAGGAAGCATAACACTGGGGGCAGGGGGAAAGAGCTGCTTGTCCTGGAGATACCTTTTTAATCAGTAGATATGAACCCTCATTTTAAATACTAAGGAAAAATACTGGCTTTCATATATGTAATTTCTTTATACATAACTTTTAAAAGACAAAGGTCTTTTAAAAACTTAAAAATGATGCATCATCAATTTCATTCCTAGTGAAATAAAATTTTATTAAAAGTATCATTCTTTAGTTACTTAAGTAATGGAAGCAGTTCAACAGGCCAGCTGCTTTATTTCACTCATATAATGAAAGTAAACAAGTATTTTTCTGAATGCTAAATTGGTCCTAATTTCTCATGCATTTCCAAGTGAAAACAGATCCTTTCACTTTCTCTAATACACTGTCAATATGAGAACCAAATGTTTTATTTTATTTTGCTTTCTAAATGGTAATAATGGGGCTTCCCTAGTGGTGCAGTAGTTAAGACTACACCTGCCAATGCAGAGGACATGGGTTGGAGCCTGATCCAGGAAGATACCACATGCCGTGGAGCAACTAAGCCCGTGCACCACAACTACTGAGCCTATGCTCTAGAGCCCACGAGCCAACAACTACTGAGCCCACGTGCCACAACTACTGAAGCCCACATGTCTAGAGCCCGTGCTCCACAACAAAGAGAGGCCACCTCAACAAGAAGCCCGTGCACCGCAACGAAGAGTAGCCCCCACTCGCCGCAACCAGAAAAAGCCCTTGTGCAGCAACAAAGACCAACACAGCGAAAAATAAATAAATAAATAAATATTTTAAAATTAAAATGAATGGTAATAATAGTAGTGTCTACCTTCCATTATTATTGAGAATTCCAGAAAATACCCTGAGCAAAAGTGTTGCAGTGTTTTCAAGGGTCGTAGAAACCTAAAGAATATATCAGAGGTAGGCACTGGAGGGGGAGCTAAGAAATAAAATCTTCCTCTGGTGCAGGAAGAAGCTGAGTGGAGCTAGAGAGGCTGGGAATTCCAGACTTGAGGCTCTACAAAGTACAAAAGTTACACAACTTTATTCCACATGAAGTACTACCCAAATTGTGTCTTTCAACACATATTATTTTAGTTTCTTCTGTTTTAAAAGACTTTTCCAGGTATATATTTTACCAATCTGTTTGTATAAGTTCCTCTGAGCATTTATTTGCTGAAAACAGACTCATTTCACAGCAACAAGAGATTATTTATGGAAACTTGTTTGTAGTTACATAGTCTTTGTCAGGCAGTCTTTGTTGGTACTTGATCAACACTCAACCGATATTTATTGCTCACACACCATATACCAGGCATTCTGAGAGGTTTGAGAAATAGAAGACACACATGATCCCTGCCCTCAGGGAGTTTATAGTCCAGTAAGGGAGGCTGAGGGTAATATATAGATAATTGAGTACCAATTATGATCCATGGCATAAAAGAAATGTAGAGTTGGAGAATACGAGGGTCATCTGGCTATTTTAGATAAAGGGCTAAAGGGAGACCCCTCTGAGGAAGGATACTTACACGGAAACCTGAAAGACTAAGAAGAAGGGACACTAGAAAGAGCAGGGGGAAATGAGGGAGGGGCATTAGAGAAAGGAGGACGAAGGCCTGGCCTGGAAAGGATCGGCCTGCTCGGGAAGGCTGATGTGGCTGGGGCTTTGGCTGGGAGGGTGAGATTGGAGATGCCTCCTCAGAGCCGTGATGCAGTAGCTTGGACCTTACTGGAGACACTGAAGAGCCACTGGGGAATTTTAAGCAGGGAAAGGACATGTTCCAATTGATATTGTAGGGGTATCACTTGGTGGCTGAGTGGAAACGCGATCGCGGTGAGACAGAGTGTGTTAATCCTCTCTGTAACGCACTTATCAATGAAGTAGCTATGTGGCTATTTAAAGTTGAAACTAGTTAAAATTAAACAAGATTTACAACTCAGGTCCTCACTAGTCCCATGCGGCTGCTGTCCACCAAGCTGGACCACAAAGATGGAGAACATTCCCATCAGTGCAGGACCTTCTGCAGGCAGTGATGCTCTGGGACACCATCCACATCTTCTTGGGCTCCATCCTTACCTCCTCACCTTCGCACGGAACCTGCCAGCTATAAGATCCCTCTCGGCTTCCTCATCCTCACTCCTCATTTTCCCTGACTCTTCCACTTTTATGCCCATTTCTATGCCTCCTGCCCCATCAAAACTTTTCTTTCCCCTTTCTCTGTTCTAGACACAGCTTTCCAGCAGCCTGTTGCACATCTTCCTAGAACAGCTACAATGGAAATGTAAATTCAAGATGCCCATAATTGTATTATTTTTCCCTGTGACCATGAACTCCTCCTGACCCCTCTATTTTTTATTAATGGCACTACCAATGTCTTAGTCACCAGATGGAAGCGCCCTGCACTCCTTTCCCAGGCAGCCATTCAATCATACATAATCTACTTTCTTAATGTCTCTTACATACTTCTTATTTCCAATGTTACCTAATTAATTCTTGCCTGGGCTAATTTTATAATTTCCCCAATAAAATTCATTCCAAATCAGCATTGGTAGATACATCTTCTTGAATTAAAGTTTAAACCCATGTCTTCAAAGATACTCCTGCTCGAAGATATATACTCTTTTCCCAGTACAGTACTGCTGTGAAAATAATGTTAGATTTCCAATTTTACATAGCTTGTTTGCTGTTGCAGGAACATATCCTGTTCATTTCACCCTAAAACTTTGTTTATGCAATTCCTTTTCCATCCATGAAACATCTCGCATCCACTTATGATTATCCAAACTCTCCTTTATGATCCGTCATAAATACTACTTGCTCTCTGAATTTGTTCTTTAGATTCAAAACTTGCTATTTTCTCTGGTTAATTCCCAGTAAAAGTTTTTTTTGTTTGTTTTTTTTTTTAAACATCTTTATTGGAGTATAATTGCTTTACAATGGTGTGTTAGTTTCTGCTTTATAACAAAGTGAATCAGTTATACATATATATATGTCCACATATCTCTTCCCTCTTGCATCTCCCTCCCTCCCACCCTCCCTATCGCACCCCTCTAGGTGGTCACAAAGCACCACGCTGATCTCCCTGGGCTATGCGGCTGCTTCCCACTAGCTATCTGTTTTACATTTGGTAGTGTGTATATGTCCATGCCACTCTCTTACTTTGTCCCAGCTTACCCTTCCCCCTCCCCGTATCCTCAAGTCCATTCTCTAGTAGGTCTGTGTCTTTATCCCCGTCTTGCCCCTAGGTTCTTCATGACCACTTTTAAGTTTTTAATGTCTTTTTTTTTCTTGAGTTTAAAATTTTTCACCCTGCATTACAGAGTTTATTAATTTCTTATACCTAATAATCTCTAAGATGAAAAATAGTGTGCACATACTTATATCCAAGGCAGCATCTAACACATTTATTTAATTGAATTAAGTAGAATATACAAACATCTCCACATTCATTACAGATTTCATTGTAGCTCTCAAAGAATATCCTGCCTAGATTTATCTAGGTATCAAAAAAGTCTAATGTCCTTGTAAAGATTGCTCAAGTATAGTGTAACAACGTTCCTTTAAAAAGTTTGGGAGTAAGAACTGAAGTCTTCCGTCACTTTGGAATCACTTTAGATGGACTGCTCTTACCTGTGAAAAGAAGCATAAAATATTCTGTTTTGTCAGGGCAAAAGTATTTGCTAAGGATAAATTGAACATCCTATGTGAAATTCTCAAGTGATAGTATTTACCTGTAAGTCAACCTCTGCAAAGATTTCAATTCTCAGATTCTTTAGCCCAAGTTTAATTCCTGAGAATATAAAAGTCATGATCTGCTCTTGGATACTGAGCACAGTTTTCTCGATGGGTGGCACACACTGTGAAGGACAGATATGCTGACATCTTAATGAACTAAGTGCTTTAGTGTTCCCTTAGGACTTTATTGAAAGAAAGATTTCAAGAAAAAAATACCTTTATCATTTAAAAATCAGAATATGTACAGAAAATATCATTGAATTTTTACTATTTGTATATTCTTTTGGAGAAATCACTTGAAATTTTTTGAAATTCATAATTATTTGATGGTCATGTATAGAGTTTTACAACAGTACTTATTATTTATATCTACATATAGCCCTATATATAATGGTATAGATAGATAGATAGATACAAAAGAATATGGAAATTTTACTCCATAATGTTGGATTAATCTTGCAAACTCTATTAATGCCATAACCCCTGCTCATTTAGATGTCGGGGATATTTACTTGATGTCAGCTGGAGCACCAAACAGGATAGCCTAAAAGATAGATATCATATACCTGGTTCCATTAGTGCGGCTGGATAAACTCATTGTCTCAGGTCAATTAGCCATCAATCAAAATCCAGGACCCAGATGTTGATGTAACTTTTGTAAGACTCATTGTCCTAGATGCTACTTTTTGTTGTTGTTATTATAACATAAATCATGCATGGAAATCAAGACGATGAGCTAAAAGGAAGTTTCAAATTCAATATTTGGATAAGAACAATGTTGAATTCTTTCGTCAGTAGAGGTCATTAGTCACACCACTAAAACATTTTTTTTTTAATATAAATTTATTTATTTATTTATTTTTGGCTGCATTGGGTTTTCGTTGCTGCACACAGGCTTTTCTCTAGTTGCGGCAAGTGGGGTCCACTCTTTGCTGCAGTGCGTGGGCTTCTCATTGAGGTGGCTTCTCTTGTTGCAGAGCACAGGCTCTAGGCATGCGGGCTTCAGTAGTTGTGGCTCACGGGCTCTAGAGTACAGGCTCAGTAGTGTGTCTCACGGGCTTAGTTGCTCCGCAGTATGTGGGATCTTCCTGGACCAGGGCTCGAACCTGTGCCCCCTGCATTGGTAGGTGGATTCTCAACCACTGCCCCACCAGGGAAGCCCCACTAAAACATTTTTGTTTAAAATTTATACACTAACAAATTCTACTTTTGTCCCACTATCCTACCTACCCTAATTCAGCTTATCTTTCCCCTAACATCTACCTCTATCAGCCTCTGTCTTTAGACATTTCTACTATTTATAAAAAAGTTTGCCTAAAAGAAAATACATTAATGAACATAAATTTTATATGCCTTACTTTCTATTCATTTGGGCCAATTAATAGATTTGAAGTTAAACGTGAAACAGTATTTCAATAAGTAATTGAGTAAGTATTATAAAGTTTCCAGAATAATCCCTGAACGTGCTAAGAATCAAGCACACTCCTGTTTTGGGGCCTCCCCATGTGCTGTTCCCTCAGACTTGATTTACTCAGGGAGTAAATCGTTTTGTACTATTACCGTATCTCTTATACATGGAAACAATTATTAAACTGCATTAATAAGCCCACTTTTGCTATTGATCTCCTGTAAACACTTGAGAAGGGTGGTTATACATACTCTGCAGAAGCATTTTCTTCTTACCCTCTCCTGTCTCCTCTGTTCTCACCGGATTGGTCCCTCAACCCCCTCAAATCCTGATTTCCCACTGTCAATCTCAAATTGTTCCTCTACCCAGAAATTTCCACCTAAGTTTCTAGCTTTGAGAAGGATACATTTTCTCTAAGTAACTACGATTTTGTGTAAGAAACTGAAAGGCATTGTTTTGGCATTCAGTAAGCACAGCATTTGGAAAGGGCTGCCAGTGAGAAGAGTGAAAACTCAGCTCTTGTCACCCACCAAGTATGTGAGCAGAGATTTCAGTTTTTATGATAACTCATGCTAACTAACTTTGAAATCTTCCACATTATGCTGCCTGCTCAGATACTGGTGAATATAAGTTTCGCCTTCAGTGGCAGTACAGGGCTACCACTTAAATTTTGACTTTTACAAGAAATATCTCTTTTGACATATTTTAGGTATTTTTATGAAGATAATCCCCATAAGAGAATGGTAAAATAAATTACATAAGATAATGTTGGTAAATGTCACCACTTTTATTCATTTTCATTAAAACAAACATTGAATAAAGAGTTTAGTAAAATGAACACTACTGATGTTAAAGAATACCAGGTGTTTGGTATGTGGATTTTTTGCCACGGCACAAAAAATTGTTTTGCAATAAAAGAATAGACATAACAAATCTAATTATTTCAATAATCTTTTAAAGCTAGTTGTGTTAGTTGATGGGCATAAAAATATTTAAGAAATTCGTTTGAACACTTGTGGGAAATGGGCAAAGAATAAGAACAGATAGTTCAAAAAGGAAAAATACAAATGACCTAAGAATGGAAGAATATAATGTTCACCTACAAGTAACTCACAAACACAAATTAAAACCCTGAGATATATTGTCTAGCTACTAGACTGCTCATTGTTTTATTGTTGAAAGAGGGAGGAAATGACTATTTACATATTCTACCTAGGGGGTTATCCACTTCTATACGACAATTTGAAAATATGTACGATAAGACATAAACTTGTACAACTTTGAACTAACATCGTGTTTAGAAATTTACTCCAAAGAAATAATCAGACAAATGTGTGAATACACGCACACATGCATATACATGCATGTATATATGTGTATATCTCTGTATGTGTGAGTAGGCAAATATTTTATGATAACAGTATTTATAGTAGAATATATTAGGAACCATTAAACCTACTAGAAAGTTACTGGAATAAAATTTAATAAAGGTTATAGGGATGATGCTGTTTACAATTATTCACTGAAAAGACATTCACAACTAATTATGGTTTGATAAAAATAGGTCACATAACAGTAGGTACAGAATGATCACATTTTCAGTACATAAAATATGATCACATTTCTGTAATAAAAGATATTTTATGTGTATGCAGAGGAAATAAGCTGACATAAATCAGTGGTTATCTCTGGATGGTATGATGATGGCTGATTTCAATTCTGTTTCTTTTATCTAGTTTAGTTTTCTTAATTTGGATGAATTTTTAAAAATAACTTTGAAGGCATTTTGAAAAATTGCCTAAAAAATATACAAGATATTTTGGTTGGAGAAAGTTTATTAAACAATGAGTTATGACTCATTGTTTGGAAAGGAACTGTGGATAGGTCCAAGAATGATTTTGGAAAGCTATTCTTGAAGAAGGAGAAAAAGGGAGTATATGTGAAACAGTCCATATTTCTGACCAGTGGTCCACTTTTACTCTCCAGGAAGAGAAAAGTTATAGCACTTAAGGGTCATCATTGCCCAAGCTGCGCCTGGTATAAGAAAGCCACACGGAGGGTTATATAAACAAAGTACAGCCACTAAGTAATGAGTATTGTCCTTTTGGTTTATGAAAAATATTAGTTAGAGAGAGGTAAGTAAATAATGTCAAATAGGTAAACACCAGCCCGCTAATACTAGCAAGTCTAAACCCCAGGACTTGACAGCAGTAGCAATACAAGTGCTTTCACCTACTATCCTAACAAGCAGGTGACAGTGTAGGCTGAGACTAGACCACATTTCTAGTTGATGTGTAAGCTGTATATCTTACTGGAAAATATTGCTGTTACTAATTTACTGAATTAGAATGAATCCAACATTCCAATTGATTAAATAGTGACAAAAACTATTCCCCAAATGTATGAGGTACACATTTCTGCTTTCTAGGACTCCTCACTTTTCCTTGAGTTCCATATCCAAACAATTACCCAGTCTTGTCTCATCTTTTTTCCTTACTTTTGTTTGATCTCTCAAAAATACTCCTTAATTTCCATTTGCATATCCATCACTCCACTCTTTATTGACTCAGGCCAGGATTCTGACTCCAGGCTTCTAAATGTGATGACCATTTCTTCTTTCCAATCCCTTTGTTAAGGCTTTCACTGGATACTTTTGACCTATTTGATTCCAGCATTTCCCTGCTCCAAAGTCTGCAGTGGGTCTCTGTGACCCATATCATGAAATACACATTCTGAAGGCTGGTGTTCGGTATGATTTGCAATCAAACTGCCTGACTTCTGATTATGTCACCAAATTATAGTGACCCCAAAACATCTTCCGATTTCCCCTTCTATAATCTCTACTACTATTGGTCCTGAGATGTCATAAACCCTCCTCTCAGGCCATTCAAATACTCTCAGCTTTTCAAGATTCCCAGACGAAGTCCCTGACCACTGTGGACCTCTGACATGTCACTGTCTGCTCAACTGATTAAGGTATTATACATGGCTTGCTGATTATAGTTTTTTGATTTCATCCTGAACTATGATTTAAATTTGTTATGATTAATTATCATTTCCTAAGTTCACGTCTTTTCTATCCAATGAGATTACAAACTCTCTGAGATGAGGCACAGAGGTACTCAAGTTGGGTATGAGTACTCCCAGGTGGGACATGAAGCCTTTGAAGGAACATCTTCAGATGCTTAAATTCCACATGGACTGTGGCCTGAAATGATTTCGTTGAGAACCCAGCCTTTTCAAGAAAGGCACATCTTCATAATGCGAACCACCTCTCTCTCCATCTCTGTCCCTTTCAGATTGTTCCCATATTTAATGAAAGCCCTCAGCTGGCCTCAGGCCTCCCATGATATACTTTCTGTCCTCTCTCTGCAGCCTCATCTCAGACACAGACCCCGTCCTGGACCTCTGGGAGATTTCATGCCTCTGCCCAGAGCCCAGGTCTGCTTCACTCCACCCACTGCTATGTCTCACTCCTTAGATTTCAGCTCAACACTCTCACTCTGTCAGAGAAAGTCCCAACTCTCACTCTAGGTCAGGTTCATCCCGCTATTGTCTCCATGACATCCTTGCTGCACTGGTCACAATTTCTAGGTGGCTACTGATTTCTGTGATGATGTGCTGTGTGTCTCCTCCTGGACCCAGGTCCCACAGCACAGAAACTGTGCCTGTCACTGCTTCATCCCTCTGCCCAGCAAGGTGCCCAGCATGAGGGAAGTACTTGGAGTATAGCAAAGACGATTTTGATTCCCAAAATTAAATCTATTTTGGACTTAGATGAACTTTGGAGATCATGAAAACCACATTTAGTGAGGGACGAGGCAGGGACTCAAACCCAGCATGTGGATTTCTAGTCAAATTCTCTTTGAATTCTGCCTCTCTTATTCACAGTATATCACTGAACAAATATCCATTGACAGAACACCAATCTAAGCAGTATGCTTAACTTCTTGTTTGACTTCAAGCCTCATTAATTCTAACTGTAATCAAATACATGAAATGTCTACAGTTTTAAAGGTATCTCGCCTCAGTATTCCCATCCGTATAGTAGTATGGTGATTCTTCACAAAAGCAGCTTGGGAAGCCTATCAGAAGAACAGACTATAAAATATCTAATTTCTTTATCACTTTGGTACTTGGAGAAGAAGAGGTTTTATCTTTCTTTTAATCATTTACCTAAAAGAAAGATAAACATTATAACATGGTCAGTTAAGAATTAAGGGTAATGAAATACTTAAGAAAATTAATTCCTCTCAAATGCCTTTCTATAGGAACAGTTTCACAGAGCATCTCAGAAAGACAAATTTGCCATCCTGAACATTTTCTTGCTCTGAAGGCTGGTTCCTCACACCTGACTTACAAAACCAGTAATGGAAGCGGCAGCTAATGGGACTGTATTCTTACCGAACGGATCTTCCAGGGCAATGAACATTAGGGGCCTCTTTGGTATTACATTATCTCAAAAAGCCTTTTTAGATGGTGTATAAAGGTGCCTATAGTAAAAGCAGGGAAGAGGAGGAAATCTATATTGCCACAGAAAACACCTCACATAGTCTGTGTAAACTAGCATAGTTGAGGTTTCTTATGTCACAGGATAAGGGAGGCACCTACAGACCATTAAAAAGAAAGGGGGTGATCCCATCCACAGAGTAGATTCAATTCAGAGAGAGAATATAAAGGATATTATCATAAAATAGAATAAGGTGATACAACGTGAAGGAAGCATAGCATTCTTTAAGACTATAATCTATTTTTTAAAAATCACAACAAAGCATCATCATTTTATTGTACGTTTAATACAATAAAATGGAAATCTATAGCTCTTCAAATGGAAGACCAGTACTACATTTACATGGAAAACTCCCAACAGGAAATGAGAACTTCATATCCTGTGGCTTAAATGTTACACGTGAAAGAATAATAACTATTATTTGCATGCAAACTACACACATTCCCAATATTGAATCACTACTTCAAAAGATTTTTTTGAAATACATCAGGACTCTACAATCTAAATATATTTTTTCCTTGTGGTAATAGAGCAATTACTGATAATATCCATAATTTTCTGCAGAATAAGATCCATATTCTGCCCCAGGTTTAGAAACAGCATTAGAGGAATATTTATGAAATTAATGGGAATGTAACATTTCTAAGTCAAAGTGAAATAACCTTTAAGAGAACATTAAAGATTGTTAATAGATCTAGTTTATCAACACTTAGGAGGATACAATAGTATATGAAAAAGGATTCATAGATTTCACACAAGCAATTATGAATGGATTATCATAATCACAGACCTGCATATACAAAATCTGGATGTAACTTGCCTAGCAAAATAAAAACCATAATTACAGTAATACTTAAATATACATCAAATATTTTGTTTACTCCAGTATGGAACAGATGAATATGATAATCATTTTTACTATTTTAAACTGAAACACAGCATAAAGGAAGCAAATCCTTGTTTTATTCATTTATCAAAAAAGTTAATTAAAAACTATCAATTAAAAGACAGTTATCTTCCAAAACATGAATCAGAATGTTCCACAATGAACTCTATCTCCAAGAGATTCCATGATCTCTGATCTCTGAGACTAAAACCCCATAACCCTTTGTTCAGACTGTAATGTTGCCTTATAATGGGATTTGTGTCATGACTTATCCCCAAACACCTATGCACACTAAGTAGAAAGCTGCATGAAGAGAAGAAATGTGTCTTAGTCAACTTTAGGTTGCAGAGAATAGAGCCCTGTGCACTCAAGATCACTTAGGAAATATTTCCTGAAGGGAACGTAGTTCACCCATTCAACATATACTAGCCGCACACCTACTCTGTGCTAAAATTGTGCTAAGCACCGAACAAAGCAAACATCATCCTTGCCCTCAAGATGTAATAGAGAAGAACAAATCTGACTCCATATTAGATCTGTTTCTTTTACTTTAACCTTTGTGTTCTGTTGCCTATGCTTAGTCATGCTGGCTCTGCACCTTTTGTAAAAGAATGCTGCCTATAGCCTGAAATATACATAACAGCCCATTCTCAAGGCTCTGACCTTTAAAGGTATAATACATTTCCATTCATATAGAGATAAAAAGTTGCAGAACAGAGAATAACGTTTGTCTTGTTGGAGGTTTACAGGAACATCGTGACCTGACCTATGTGGACAGCTGCAAGAACAAAGTATTCCAACACCAAGAAGTTTGCAATTATCAGCCACCACACCACCACCACCCCTGCCCCCTTTAGTATAAAAGAAGCCTGAATTCTGACTGCGGTAAGATGGTTCTTTGGGACACTAGTCTGCCATCTTCTCAGTCTCCTGGCTTTCCAAATAAAGTCACTATTCCTTGCCCCAGCGACTCATCTCCCCATGATCCCCTCCCAGAGATAACCACCACTAGTATTTTGATGCATTTCCTTTTTAATGTCTCACAAACTTGATACAGATAGTGTTAAACTTTTGATTAGCTTTATATTCCCTGGTCTTTTATTTTTTTTAAGGTAAGATCTACATTTTTATGATTAAAAATAGACCTTTGACAACAGTGCCTAGAATATTATAGGCAGCCAATATTTGTTGACTAAATATATGAATACACTATATTAATTTGTTCTGGGGATGATGGCTCTTTTGATTTTCTTTTTCCTGTGTGCTGTGAAAAATGCCCCACCTTCGATTTGAATTGCAAAGTCTTCTCTGGTGCCTTCTTTAACTGTTTTCTTTATATAGTACAAACTCTTCAAAAAGCATTGGTTTGGTAGTTACTTACACTGTGGTATGAATTAGGAGAGTTTTGTGGTTCCCTTATGATACACAGGATATCTATCTAGCCAGCTTGAAATGAGAGTGTTGTTAGATGGAGTGGGAAGAGATGCTTTGGAAGGTGGGGTAGCAAAAAAGATAATTTAATGTAACAGAAGGTTTGACTGTATAAACATTTTTACACTTAAAGAAAAAATTGACTTACATGTCCTTTTTTAAAGTGATAATAATATTATGCAATTGTACAGGAAACAGGAAGGGATGACACAGGCCATCTTTAACCCTGCAAATTATGGCCATGACTCATTTTAGCTGCAGGAGTTGTGATCAGAGGGGGCAGCCTGTCCTTCTGAGCCAATGTCACAGCCAGAAACCAATCATAACCACCTCTTAACCCCAGGCAGTGGCTGTGCAAACCTGGAGGTCAAAAGTCAGGGTCTTTGGCATACCAATCCTTCTGATAATACAACAATGTCCCCTGATTTAGAAATCTCTCCTCTTTATATAGTTTCAAGCAGTCTGATCATACCTAACTATTATCATAAAGGGGCTACAACTTGCACATTGCCATTTTATAGAAACTGGTTTGCATCTCACAATTTGTTATGTTGTCATGTAGACATGCTTTGAACGCAATTGACCTGGGTCAACGTGTCAGTGGAAAGAGTGAAAAGCCTTAATATCTGCTTTGGCTCATTTAGCCTAAATTTTATTGAATATAAGAATTAATTAATACCCCAGAATGACTTGGATGGTGCGTGAGCTAAAATTTGTCAAGGCCTGATCACAGTTTGAACTCAGAAAAGATGCACATTGAAAGATTGATTCTCTGATTTAGTCTGCTAATATTTCTCAGTACCTAAATACATAAAGTACCTCAGAAAACCAAAGGTTTCTGACACAAGACTCTTTTAAAATTTGAAAATAGCAGATTCAGAGAGATAGAAATATTATGATCACAAGGAAGCAAATAACTGAATTCTGAGGTCATTGAGTAAGAGGAACACCCACCAGTGGTGTTCCCATGTGGGTTCTCTCCCTCCCCCCCTTCTCCACCCCACCTGCTGCCCTTTAATCTTGACTTTAAACAAGTCAATTACAAGAAAGAAACTAAGGGGTTTAACTTAGATGAGTCCAAAAAAGTCCTGATATGTTTACTTTTAAAGAATATACTGGATCTTAATTTTACTTTTCTTAAGTATATGTGTATACATATATATAAAATTTAGTTTTTAAGTGATTTAAACTATTAGAAGGTGAAGCTAATAATTTTAATAATCTTTAATAATAATTTTTAATAATCTTTATCACAAAACTGTTAAGTCTGTCACTTCCATTAAGGACAATGGTCAGTGTGTAAGTTTTTGTGAACTCATTTTGCATCCCATCTTGCTGAATAGGAAACTGAGTTTTAATCCAAACATTGTAGCTCTATAGCAATTACAGTTAAAGTAGATGAGAGCAAATTTGAATACTGGACCTTAAATTGCCCCAGTTTTGAGGATATTTGCCTCTGCAATCATGTCCCTTTTACAACAATCATACTTGCATAGAATTCTTAGATGATACAGCTTTTAAAATAATAATCTGAACTTTTATCATGCCAATATATAGAGTTAAAAATTGTTACAAAGGTCTCATCATAAGACTACTATAAGGATAGGAGAACTTTAGAATTTTTAGTAATATAGCATTTTATACAAAAATATGCATTGTGCTCTACTTATGCTTGATTTAAGTTAATTGGCTTGCTTTTGCAACTGGCTTTAGTCATCAATATTTGATTTATGTACTGGCTATGTGATCATAATGAGCTTTAGAACAGTTAATCCATTCATTTTTATTTCTGTCATTCTCTCTCTGGTGCTCTCTCTCTCCCTCTATCTTTCCCTCTCTCTCTCTCTCTCTCAGTATAAAACAGTCTATGATTTCATTTTACAGGTACGATGGTACACATCTATAATTTTGGTTCTCTGGCATATATTTACTCCTATATACTTATTATCCAAGTGAAAATTCTATTTCCTCTGGGGAACCACATTTACTTCTGCTTTCGTCATGTGGTTTGGACAAGGCTGATGCTAGCTCTGTCCTCCTGGAAGGTGCTGGGGTGAGGAGGATGGAGGTCTGGGACCCAGGCCCATCCATCAGAGCCTACTTCCTAGTGATGACAAGCTCAGGGGTGGGGATGGAACTCAGGCTGAGACAATGAAAGCCCCCCCTGGAACTTCCACTGACGTCACTGGAAAGATGCACCCTTAGGCTTTTTCTGCCAGGGGTGCCAGCCAGGAGTGGTGGAAACCTGCTTTGCCACCAACTGGAAGAGAGTCACTGAGAATGAAGCCAACCAAAAGGAAAGCAGAGAAGAGAGATGGAGAGATGGAAGTCAGATTTCTGAGCACCTGGGTCCAGTCAATAAATAAACAAATCCTTTCTCTTCCTTAAGCTATTTTAAATAACTCATGCAAATGAAAGAATCCTGACAAAAACTGAAGTGGTCACAGAATACACATACTTTTGTATGCTGGAGAAATTAAAGGATTATCCATTATCCCATATTTGGATCTTTAGGTACCTTCCAAACTTTCATTAATATAAACAGCACAGAAATGAACATCTAAATCGTGAAGGGTTTTCTATGGTTTGGATTATGTCTATAATTTTTTAGATGATTACTGGGTAATGAGAATTATTTTTTACAATTTTGCCAACAATCCATCGAAGTTATTGCAAACACTTCACCCTCAGCAAAATGATTAAATTTTTTAAACAGGCAAAATAAACCAATCTTCTGGACCAGGTAGCTATATATAAACATGGTTTTAATTAAGTTCCTCGAAATTTTATCTCTCTCTTATAATAACAGAATAAGCACTTAAAACCTTGTGAACTTAAATCAGGATAAAAATAATGGAATGTTTTCCAATAAGCACAAGGATCAAAGAATATAAACCATTATTTTAAAAGTTACTCTAAAAGATTTTCTTGAATATATTAAAATCTAAATGGAGTAAAGTAAAACAGAGAAATTTTGAGCTTTAATATAATGAAAAGTTATAGCAACAAGAATTATAGTCATTGTGGAAAAGCTGACATGATCCTATGTGAAAATTAAACACTCAAATTCCACTAAGTATCATAGATTCTAGTCATATCTTTATTTCCTAATGAAGTTGGTCATACATGGTCTGATCTTGATTAGGCACTTGAATAGTGAAATAAAATTACTTGACCCCAAGTTTTAAAACAGGGAACAAGATTGAGCTATCAACTTTGCAACAAAATTTACCTTTTATGATGATTATTCTAGTTAGCAACTAAGATGGTCTACTAACCAGAAGTGTTGCTATACATTATTTTTAAACTGTATATTCCTGTTTCACCTCTTACTATACATCAATGTAAAGTACTTTTTAACAAATGAATTGTGAGGAAGGAAATATCTTCTAATCTTCAATACTTCAGAAAGAATATTCAGATATGTCTAATTAGCTAAGACTCATTAAAATTGGGGCTGTGCTGGGAACAAAGTCCCCTTAGGAATATCCATTTGGAAGACCTCCCCCCCACTTCAATGAAAGCATGATAAGTGAAGAAGTATCAGTAAAAAAAGATGATGGGCTTTTTACGGGGATAAAGTAGTCTTATGTGGACAGGAAATATTTTTTTATCATTCCAAATTATGAGAATGTTCTATGGTTTGTTTAGGGATTGTCTTGAATCTAAATACAAAGTATAATAAATCCCTAATCCTTTCTTTTAAACTTATGTATTATTCTTCATCATATTTTTCTAAATGGTGGCAACTTTCTTTGTGTATGTATAACTGTTCTCATACGCTGCCACCTAAAGTTTAAAGTTGGGCACAGCCTAATAATGTCTAGAAACCAAGAAAGTACAGAACCTGAAGATTCACAGAAATCCAATCATCTCATTATATTCAAGTGTTAATTTACATATACACTTATCTACCTGAATGTTTTGAAGAGAAATATAGAAGTAAACTATTAAATATTTAATGAATATTTTATCAATGACCTTACCAAATAAAAAAGGTAAAAGAATCAAGAATGACTTAAATATGTACCAAAACACTACTACTACTACTTCTACTACTACTGAAAATTAAAAAGATGTTTTATGGGTCATTTTACAAATTAAAATGTTTGAAGTATTTTTTCTGATTAAACATTTAAGATTACAATATAGCTAAATGAGACCCATTTTTGTCAATGCATTATTGGCTGGTTATAAATTGATATTTCTAATTTTGAGAAAAGGTCAGTAAAATCCATCATGCAAACTAGTTAAAACCACCAATAAAAAGCAACCTTGGCCATACGTAAAAATACTGAACACACTTGGTCTGAAAATATTTTGCAGAAGGCAAATGCCCAGGTCAAATCCAGATGACTACGGTATATCCAGGAAAGACAATACTTAAATGTAACTGTTAACCTACCTAATGATTTTATAATGGTGCTTTTGGTAACCCACAAGAAGAATACACAATACAACATAGTATTCTTAAAATTACGCAATGTTATATGTCAATTACATCTCGATAAAAGCTGGAAAAAATTAAATTATGTAAACTTACAATTAAATTATATTAAACATACACAAACAATAAAGAACAAAGCAAAATAAACATTTTGCAGTGTTTATTCATTATTTCCCATAAAGATTAACATTATCTGGAAAATTCTGGCCAGCAAAAAGGTATTCTAGGAATAGATTGGAGATAATTCCCTGGAAGAAAAATAAATCATCCACCTGTTGACACCATCGAAAACCCTTTGGTATGAGTATATATTTATCAAAATCTTCTTCAATACTTTCAAGTCCCAGGCACTTGCTATGAAGGCATTACATAGTGTCACCTTTAGAAATCAATAAAATATTGCTTTGGCTTTTATACCTCTCTCTTATGAATTTAGTTAAGACGGGTCTATTTATCAAGGATTGATCATCTCCTGGTAGAATGATACAGTTTGGCTTCAGAAGCCACAAAGAAGGCTCTGCAGACTCCATCAAGAAAGACACAGTTCATGGAGAGAGTCCTACACAAACAGCAGGTCACCTTTCTGTCAGATGTCTTTTTAGCTGTGATTCATCGTGTGTCTGTGTATAGTCATCTCAAGACAGGAAGGTCCTTGAAGGCAGAGACTCTCCATTTGGTTCATTCGACCTCTAAGCTCTGGGACAGTCAATACATATTTACTGATTGAATGAATAAATGCATTGTTTATATTTAAAACTAAAATGTATACAGTTGTTTATTAAATCAGATATGAATGGAAATAAGTTTCAAATATAAAATTTTACAAATTCATATCCAAAATGACTTCCACGAAGCTTCATTCTAGCTTATGCTTTAGCACTGAATAGAAAACATTGATAAATTAATTTCAACACACAGTGTATGGACAGTAAGAGTGCTTGTAATTTTCTTGGGCAAACATGGTACACATTAGTAAGCTTCCCATTTGAAATTTAAAAAAAAAAATAAAACTGCTTGTCTAACAAAATATTCTCAGAAAAATTTTCACTTATTAACACCAAAATCATTTACTTGAAATAAGGTAATTTGGTTGTATTTTTTAATGTGATTAAAGTAGTATCAACAGAGTTAATACTTAAAATATGTTAACACTTTGGAACTCAGAAGGCAGAGACTCAAATCCCACCACCTTTCTGCTACTTCAACAAAATACTCAATTTCCTTAAACCTTAAAATGGCAATAATAATACTTGTAAACACATAGGAATGTTGTGTCAGCATAATGAAACATAAGAAAATCTGAATAAATGATAGGCATGCATCAGGAAGAGGAAGAACATCTGATAATTGACTCGAGCTCTTTCTCTAAGTTCTAAGTGGACATGTGCCCTAGTTCTAAGTGGACATGTGCCCTTGTTGCTAGATGTGGTCCTAGGACCATGTCATCAGCTGGGGGAAACCATTTGTTTTATGCGCAATGGCTCGCTTTCAAGCTTCCCATTTAACCCTAACAACAGTGTCAGCTGATTTAGGCAAGTATTGATAAGATAAAGAGCTAAGACCCAATGTTTTGTTTTGTTTTGTTTTGTTTTGTTTTACAATTTTGCTTTGGAGAAAAAAGAAAGAAGAAAAGAAAACATTTGTACGCACACTGATGCTTGCGGTGAGTTGTCATCAAGGCACTGCTGTCTGCATCAGGACCAGTTACCGTTAACACCCAGGCTTTCACTTGCAACATGAGGCATCGTGGGACCAAGCTTGCTCCCAGCATATACCTTTTCTCCACTTAATATAATATTCAGTCATCAACATACTTTACTCATGACTCCTTAAATCAGATTTATGAAGAGCAAATGTACTATGTGAATCATGATCACAAAGTCATGAGACACATTCATGGATGGACAGATTAACTGAACAATTTAATTGCAAATTCCATGAAAGTCACTAATAGTTATTTAATACATGGTCATGAATGTTAATAATTAATGGACAGTGGCTTTATTTGAATTTCAAGTATGGAATTCCACTAGGATCTGGCTCTATACATATGAATTACTAAAATATTAATACTGGCCTTCTCAATTTTCCTAAAATCATATGGTTTTTGTTTAAGGTACATAAAGAGCATTTTCAAGTTTGCCTAAATATGAAGCTTAACATACTGATGCACAGAAAGCTAATTCAGGGCATAGGGAAATTTTTATTTATTATTAACTTTCTAAGAGGCTGGTGTGTAATCCAGACTAAATGCTGCTTGAGGTAGGAATTTTAAAAGGTATATTTAAGAGTTTATGGTTAATAATTCATAATCCATAATTCATAATTCATAGTTTTGAAAAATTTATAGTCATAAGAGTCAAGCTTGGAAACTTGAGTGTTACCTGAAAGTGAAATAATAAATTATGAAGGTACAACATGCTATTTCCCAGAAGGTCATGTTTTAAGAAAACAGTTACAGTAGCAATACTTATGTGAATTCATACATTTTTATATTTGCCGAAAGCACCTTTAAAAACAGAAGCATTTATTATCGAGAATATTATCCCATCTATCAGAAAACCCCAACATTATCAACAATGTCACATGGCATAAAAAATATGCACAGGCAGCATTTCCGAAAGTCAAATCTCAGAGTCGGTACCTACTGTGATGCGTGGGATATGAGCATCTAGACATCTTCAGTCTGGAATCATTAGATTTATACTATTTAACAACCAATATAATTTTAGAGCTTTCATTTAATAATTAGGATTTTCTGAGTTATGTTAACTAATTTGGAATGAAGAGAGAATATACGCTAAATTTTTATAAAATAAAAATGTCCTTCGAAACATACCGAATTACCTTTAGAGAAATGTAATGTAAGCATTTTGAATATTTAATACACTTCCCGAGTATAATGAAGTTATCATTCCTTCATACTCCCCTCACTAAGAATGAGTATTTTATTAATGTTGCGTCTTTGGTGAAGAAACTTGGATCTTGTAAGATCTTGTACTTTTCACTGTTGGAATTCAGTCAATAATCTAAGGCTGAATCTTACACATTATTACTTCAATGTTATTGAAAACAGCAAATGAAGGCATTGGTATATCACGACACTTCCCTCAGGGCACACAGAACCTTGTCCCCCTGCCCCCCTTTCTCAACTTTCCTAATTTAATCCATACAGCTGATGCAATGACTCCTGTTTTACCACTGGCACTTACAGCACCCACACCTGTTATCCTAAATGTTGCCCCAGTTATTTCTTCTCCAGGGATTAATGAAAATCCAGAGGATTTTCATTAGCTTTCAGAGAGGAAAATACATGAAATATAGCTGTAATCCAAGCTACAATCTTACAAAGAGTAGCCAAACCTAAAACCAGAAATGATTAGAAATGATTCACCTGCTGTTTAGAAACGATTTTCATCCATTTTCTTTGCTGAGACTGATTCAGAATTACACAAAGCTAATGAATTTACCATACTACATTTTGTTTTAAAGACTTTTTGATGCAGACCATTTTTAAAGCCTTTATTGAATTTGTTACAATATTGCTTCTGTTTTATGTTTTTTTGGTTTTTTGGCCACAAGGCATGTGGGATCTTAGCTCCCCGACCAGGGATCGAACCCGCACCCCCTGCATTGGAAGGCGAAGTCTTAACCACTGGACAGCCAGGGAGGTCCCAATCATACTATATATTTATGCTACATATTTTAACACATCTTGAAGGATTTGTCACAATTTTAGTCATTGCAAACTCATCATTTATAAGGGGCTAGCTCAGTTCTTTTGATTTCTAGCAATGCCGTTTTCCAAAAATCAGCACGTCTTCCAGGATCTAAGGCCATAGAGAAACACATGCAGTTGAGGGTTTGTGGAAACTGGAGAAGGATCAGTCTGTAGCCATTAGGTAAGTGCATTTATGAGTCCGAACACCCAAATATTCAATACATTTCTCTCCTAACTCCTGTTCTTTAGGAATATATATATATAATTAATATTTATTTATAAGTATTTATTTATATTTACATATATTTTGTGTGTGTGTATGTGTGTGAAATGATCCTAGAATGTTTGAGCTTCCTCAACCAACAATAAAATACATTAAAATTCTAATTATGGTCCTAGAACTTGTCAAAGTACCTCCAAATGGGTCACCAATACAGAAGCACTGTGTCTTTTCTGTTCAGAGCAGCTAAGCACGAGGAAGCCCTTTTAAACTTATATTCCAGGTTACACTTAAGAGCAAATATAGCAACATAAACCGTAACTTGATTACAGTTTTCATGGGTTTGTTATTGCAAGAAGTAGATCCTTAATTCAATGATAAGGTAAAATAAATCCCAGGATTAATAAAGAACTCATTTTCAAAAGCATTTGACCAATATTTTTGATGTATATGACATACCAAATAGTAAACACTGACAAAGCCTAATCTAGAGACTTTAAAAATTCTATATGTAGGAGAACTAAAGAAAAATGAAGCTTAAAAAATATGACACAGACTTTCAATCCAATGAGTTGATTGTTCTTCTATTTCTTGCTTTCTCTTCTCATATATTTCTTTTTTAAAAATCCCTTTCCTAGTTGTTTCTTCTGTTCAAATCATACCTTCCTGACAATTGTTTTCACCTTCTCCCTACTTTCTTTTTTCCTATCTGTAGCAACTTAGCTATTGCATTATTTAAAATAAATAACAGGTTGCTAAGTCAGCACACAGTATCTCTACAGGCAAACAAATGCTGTTTAAGGCTGGTATACACTTATCTTCAAAGAGCCTCTCATTTCCTGCAACCTGACAGGAGTCATTGGCTGCTACAAATTCTGTAAATATTGCCTTAACTGAATTATAGTAAGCTTTCTAACAGCTGTCCAAGTGTCAGAGCCTCACACATATGGATATTTATACCTTTTTAAAAAAAAAACCCACTGTTTTATTGAAGTCTAGTTAATTTACAACGTTGTGTTAGTTTCAGGTGTATAGCACAGTGATTCAGTTATATATATATGTATATACATGTATATACATATATATACATATATATATATTATTTTTCAGATTCTTTTCCATTATAGGTTATTACCAGACATTGAATATAGTTTCCTGTGCTATATGGTAGGTCCCTATTGTTAATCTATTTTACACATAGTAGTGTGTATATGTTAATATCCAATTCCTAATTTATCTCCCTTTATTTATACACCTTTATTTATATGAAAAGTACAAGAGAAAATTAATTTATAAAATGTAATTAAAATCATAAAATTATTTATAAACATTGAAAATAATTTAATTTGCTATATAAAATCTTAGCACAAGTTTAAGCATCAGAGATGATCTTAGGAAGGCAAAGATCCTGTCAAAAGAAGAAATAGATTAACTCTAGTGAAATACAATTTACTCCATAAAAATGTTCTCTCTTGCTTTTTATGTAGATTTTAGGGTGATAAAAACAAATTTAATTTGACAAGAGGGTAATGGGGGTCCCACATTTTGATGAGTATGACATATGTCTAATAGATATCTGTTGAAGACAAAATTTTTCCTTCATGGATGACACCTCAATGTTTTCACCTGTGAAAGACAGGCTAGATCAGGGGTCAAAACCTCAAGTATCTTTGGATGTTATGCAGATACTAAGTTGTGAAATTTACTGTTTGCAAGGCCACAGGGATGAGGGGGTCTGTGGAAACCTGGAGGAGACACACCCCTCTACAGGGCTCAGGTGTAGACTCAGCTTCACCTGATGGCCAGACAAGCCCAGTGTATTTTCAAGCTGATTTCGATTTTTCAAAACAAGCTGAGAATCAAGATGTCTATGTGAAATTTCCAAATATTTAAAATATTAAGGACGCCAAGCACAACTGTGGTTGAAAGCTGCCTATGAGTCACCAGTTGGTTTTTTCCAGAGCCAGTGCCCTAAAACTCCCCTATAATACCCATATGGCAGTGTGTTTAGTGGTCATTTCTCATGGGAAACTCAAGGCAATGATGTCACTGGTTTTGGACACACTGTGAAAATCCTGTGGCTACTACATCAAGAAAGATGAGTTTGTATTACACTGCACAAGAATACTGTTGCTTTTTAAAGCCCTGTGTGTGTGTGTGTGTGTGTCCCTTACATAAAGTTGAATTTTAAAATAGCTCTTTATGATTTTCCTTATGTGAGAGTGATTTCAGAACTCTAAATCAATTGAAAACTTAGATACTTTTTCTTATTTTCTTTATATTGGGAATATTACTTTTGCTTTTATATTGTATTCATAAATGGAATGATCTAGCTGACTTGACTATACAAATATTGTTTACTAAGTTTTACTGTCAGCTTTTATTCTTTGCATGATAAACGCTCAATTTGATCTTTGATTTTCCTGCATGATTTCTCTCCTTGTTTCCAGTCTAGAAAATTTAAGCTTCTATAGATATAAGTATCAACCTAAATTTGAAGCATGCATATGGCATACTCAGAACAACTAAAGATATTCCTTAAATTTTCTATCGCAGAAAAATCTCTCTGAAATCTCTCTGTGGTTTTAGTCATAGTTACAATTATAAATATATAAAGAACTATGTATGTCAACTATAAGCTATTCACATTTCTGAAAGGACTATGAATTTGGGGTTGTTTTTCCTATTCCTATATTTAGCAAGTGAACGATAGAGGGAATTAGTAATTGCAATGACAAATGCATAATTACTGAAATGCAAGCATCTTGTAATTAGTTTCTCTCTGATGAACTTTAGCTTCCAGTTGACTGCTGAGAAGGATAAAATCTTTGAGGTTAAACACATTAGTTTCATTGGAATCTTCTGCAAAGGATTCATTTTGCCTTGAGAGGCATCAGCAAAACCAAAGCATAAAGTTTTAGAGCTGGATGGGATGCTGAGATGAAGTTCACACACACACACCCCCCACTATCTGCCAGTTTTGTCTCCAGAGTTATATTCAGTGTATAAAATACTTCTTGTCACTAGCCTTCCAGGAGTTTGTATTATTGGATTGCAAAGCTGCATGCCATCACACATCTGGCATATGCCTACACAGAAATATTGCACAAATGTGTATTGTAATATTTATTCAAAACATCTCAGAGAATGATAATAATAGTTATCAAGGTTATGACAATTCCTTAACTAGATTTTCCAGAATAAACCTAAAAATAGCAGCATTTGACACTCACTTAAAAACAGGCATTTTGGGGAGCAAGGGAAAATAAATGTTTATTCTAAATGTGCGTTGTGAAACTACCATATAATTGCTTAAGCCAAATTTTGTGGCTTTCATTTACAAATTAGATCATTCTGTATAAAATGATATGTGGTCCCCACCAGGGACATCATCCTAGATGTAACGGCATGTAAAGTGGGACTAGTGCCAAAACTGGACACAAAGAATTTTTAAGCAACTCTTCTTTCTGAAGAGAGGTGCCTGGCAATTGGAGCCAGATCTCTTCCCCGTGGGTCTCTGAGGATCAAGAGATTACAGAACCCCTCCTTATCCCTATCTAGTAAACAGATGGGGGAAGAGCACAGGTGGAGTGAAAGTGGTTACGTCTTGTGAAAATTTGATATTACTGCTAGGAGGTCACGGTGAAAAGGGGGAGGACTCCCATGCTGTTGCCTGGCCGGACATCTGCTGGGGGAATAAATGTACTCCTCTGACTCAGGCCCTTTGGTCAAGAGAGAACCGGAGAGAGACAGCAGGGAGGGTGGATGGAGGGGGTAGCAGTGGCCCCTACATGCCACATATACACGTTTGGTAGAGGAAGATGGACCATGGACCACGGGGACACGGAGGAGGACGAGGACTTGAATCCTTCCGCTGGCAGCCCACCCAGGATGAGCCTTCATCCCCTCGATGAAGGGACCCCTGTGGCTGGAAGGTGCCCATACTCCACGAGGGGTGAGGGCTAAGAGGGCTGCAGGGTCAGTTCCAGAAGGATCTCCCACTCCCACACTAGGGAACTGAGCCACAGGAAGGGCCCTGCAGGAACCCTCCTCCACGAGACACCAGCATTTTGTCCTATCATCACAGAGAAGGTGAACCCTAAGAGTGAGACGGGGTGAGAAAAGGCAGACCCCTCTCTTCCCTTACCACTCCAGGCCCCTCAGCCAGGGCCAAGTCTATGCTTGGAAAAGAAGAGAAAATGAAATATTAAGCAAGTTTGAGAACTGAACTGGGCTTTTAATAACCAAATTCCCAAGAAAAATTAGCAAAATATCCAAAACGTTGTTAGGGGATAGGAAAGGGTCTGAGGACAATTGTAAGATTAAAGAAAAAAACAAAAAAAACAAACACCTATTTTAGATTAAACTTCCCCCTGAGTTAAACACCTCAATAAACTGGGGTTTCAGCAAGACTCAGGTTACTTTTGGTCTTTATTCTATTCTATTCTTTGAATCTACATTTGGAGAAGAGTTAGCTGAAACTAGAGGTACAAATAACTCTGCAGACCAAGATTTATAGGCAGCAGGCAAGTTCATCATTCCTTCAAATCCTTCCAGAAGCCAAAGATAATAAAAACTTAGGGTATTGTTTAGTTTTTCAATTGGAGTCAGAACCTAAGAAGACTAAGAAAAATAGTCCTGCTCTAATCAACACCTCATTCAGGCAGCACTGGCTTTATTTATCATCTAGCGAATTAATAACCTAACAACAACCAACTATCTTCAGAAAAGTAGTGTTTCCAACCTCAGGGCCTGAGTAGACGAGACTGAAATAAAATCTACTGAGGTTTTTAACTGAAGCCAAGAGCAAATTAACCGGCCAGTATCTTGAGCAGAGAAGACGCTGTCTTCACACAGTTAACTCTTCACTTATACTAATTAGGATTAATGAACAGAAGCATAAAAAGACTCCAAATAATGGTGGCTTAAACAAAAAAGAAGTCATTTACTTTGCCCTTAATTTGAGGGTCTCTTTGTCAGCTTTCCACTCCATCATCCTTAGGGTGTGACTCTCATCCTCTCCTCACCAAGGGAGGGATGTGAGTTCTAAGCAGTTGGATAGAGAGAGGCAGAAAAGCACACCGCTACCTTTAAGGCTGTGTCCAGAAAATGGTACACTTTCCCTCCATCTCTCTGTCCAGAACTAAGTCACAAGGCTGCTCCTTCCTGGCTGCTGGGGCCCAACTGAAGGTGAAAGTTCTACTACAGCAGAAGGAATGTATAGGGGCCAACTAGCAACCAGCAGTTACTAACACATACGTCACTTTTACGACAAGCTTAACTAGACACAGATAAAGTCATACCTAGGAATTAACTAATCGTATATTCTGGACAGTCCAAATAAGTATTACAAACCCATGCACTAAGCTTTATTCACACAAGAGCCCTTATATCCACACTATTAGTTTTTACCCTGATCAAATAATTTTGATTATATGGTACAAAGCCCACAGGTCAAGAGAAGCAACCAATTATAAGAAAGGACAGGAGATGAAAAAGGAAGAAATACCAGATTATAATGAGCTCTGGTAGCCCAAAAGCAAATGTAACTAAGAAAAAGAGACAACTCAAACAGCACAGAGATCTAGAATATTTAGTATAAGGAATATACCATTCACTCATTACTTTACCCTACAAGTATCCCTGGAATAATAACCGAGGTTCATTATGAGCTTTCAAAAAAGGCTGGGCTCTTTTAAGGAAGGCAGGGTTGAATGTAATGCAGTTTTGGAGTGGCTCAGTTAAGCTGTTTTCTGTGCTTACAGACAATAATCACCAGGCATTTCAAAGACTCAGTTATTCAGAAAAATCCATTCTCCATATAAGCCAGATATCTGAGAGTTTCACTTTAATGTGTCCCTGTGTGCATTCTTAAGTGTGTTTATCAATAAACAGCTTTTATGTTTTTGGACATACAGATTTTTGAAATGTGTGAGATTGTAAATTGATTGCATTACACATAAGGAGGATTATAAATTTTATTGAATATCAGTAACTAGGGTCCATAATCATTCTAATAGATATATTCATTTTACCCCAAAACAACATTATAACTTGTCCTAATTGCTAAAGTATTCCAAATTACCTTAAACTTGTCCCAGTCAATGTGCAATGAGAAACACTATAGACTGTCTTGTTTTATAAATATAAGGTAATTTTAATAATTAACTTTTAATACTAAATTAAATGAGAATTTCTATTAATATATTTCTCTTAGATGAATACATCTGACTATTTCTTCTCATCTGTATGGATAAAACTGGATTTATGAGTATTTAAAATATCTCTAAAAATCCAAATAGGTGGCAAATAGAACGTGTCAATTAATGAAAAGGAAATAACTCTTTTATTTGCACGTCCCTTATAGAACGTCTTGTGGGAAAATGCAGATAACTGGCAAACATTTGGGGATTAAAATGGTGGTAAGTATGCACAAAACTTACAATATGAAAATTGTAATAAAATGAAAATAAAACATAATTATTAACTTTGGGGAAGACAAAAAGTAGTGAATAAAAGGAAAAGTAATCATAGCTGTGAATAGCATCTATATAATCATAATAATGTAAATATTTGACACTAATCTACACCAAAATTATGACCCAGTCCTATGAAGAATCTTTCAAGGGTGCACATGTGTGACAGAGCAGGGAAAGCAAGAGAGGCATCAATTCTGATCTTCTGTAGTGAAAAGTTAAGAAATCATTTCTAAAACTGCAAATCAAGAGGAAGCAGAACAAACATATCCTGCTGAGACTTGAAGGTGAACGCTGAATGGATCATCCAAGAAGTGGTGGCTTTAACAGTAAGAGGAAGAGTACAAGGATTCTTATTTTATGAACAATCTTTTATTTATATTTTTGATCTTTTAAACTAAAAGTAAGAACAAAAGTAGACAAAGTGGGGGGAGGGAAATTTAATACATAGAAGCCAGGCAAGCTTGGCTAAGGCAGCTGGGGCAGACACTGTCAAATGCTGATGCCTTCTGTGATTTGCAGCAAGTTACTCAATCTCTCTAAGCATCGGTGCTCCTAACCCCATTGCTGCAAAATAGGATAATACCTTCTTCAAGGAATCACCGTAAAGATTAAAGATTAAAGATTATGTTGGTAAAGAGTTAACACCACGTATGGTTCAGTACACAGGGTCTTGCTTAGTCCCCTTCTGCTCTCTCCTGAGTTGTTATTATTGTGTAATAAAACACTAGGATATCTAAGGAAAAAAAAAAAGAGGTCATGAAGAACCTAGTGGCAAGATGGGAATAAAGACACAGACCTACTAGAGAATGGACTTGAGGATACGGGGAGGGGGAAGGGTAAGCTGGGACAAAGTGAGAGAGTGGCATGGACATATATACACTACCAAATGTAAAACAGATAGCTAGTGGGAAGCAGCCGCATAGCACAGGGAGATCAGCTCGGTGCTTTGTGACCACCTAGAGGGGTGCGATAAGGAGGATGAGAGGGAGGGAGATGCAAGAGGGAAGAGATATGGGGACATATGTATATGTATAACTGATTCACTTTGCTATAAAGCAGAAACTAACACACCATTGTAAAGCAATTATACTGCAATAAAGATGCTTAAAAAAAAAAAAACAAAAAACACTAGGATGGAACACTGACCGTTCCCATTTCATCCATGGTGTCCATAGGCTAAACAGCAGACACAAAAATGAGAGAGACATACCCCATAGAATTAAGGGAAGGAATAGTTGAAAACCAATGTCATAACTTTTGTAGTTTTTAAAATTTTTATTGAAATATTGTTGATTTACAATTTAATTTTTATTGAAATATATTTGATTTCAGGTGTATGGCAAAGTGATTCCTATATATTATTTTCTTTTTTATTGGAGTATAGTTGCTTCACAAGGTTGTGCTAGTTTCTGCTGTACAGCAAAGTGAATCAGTTATATGTATAGATATATCCCCTCTTTTTTGTATTCCCTTCCCATTTAGGTCACCACAGAGCACTGAGTAGAGTTCCCTGTGCTATACAGCAGGTTCTCACTAGTTATATTTGTTTTTCTCTTTCTGACTTACTGCTCTCTGTACAACAGTCTCTAGGTCCAGCCACATCTCTACAAATGACCCCATTTCATTCCTTTAAATGGATGAGTAATATTCTATTGTGTATATGTACCACATCTTTTTTATCCATTCCTCTGTTGATGGACATTTAGGTTGCTTCCATGTCCTGGCTATTGTAAATATTGCTGCAGTGAACATTGGGGTGCATGTGTCTCTTTGAATTATGATTTTTCTCAGGGTATATGCCCAGTAGTTGGCATTCTTTTCCATTATTGGTTACTACAAGACATTAATGAGTATTAGTTCCCTGTGCTATACAGTAGGTCCCTGTTTGTTATCTATTTTGTATATAGTTGTGTTTATATGTTAATCCCAAACTCTTAACTTATCTCCTCCCACCACTTTCCCCTTTTGGTAACCATAAGTTTGTTTTCTATGTTTGTGAGTCTATTTCTGTTTTATAAATAAATTCATTTGTATCATCTTTTTTTAGATTCCACATATAACTGATATCATATGATATTTGTCTTTGTCTGACTTACTTCACTTAGTATGATAATCTCTATGTCCATCCATGTTGCTGAAAATGGCATTATTTCCTTCCTTTTTATAGTTGAGCAATATTCCATTGTGTATATATACCACATCTTCTTTATCCATTCATCTCTTGATGGACATTTAGGTTGCTTCCATGTCTTGGCTATTGTAAACAGTCCTGCAACGAACACTGGGGTGCATGTATCTTTTTGAATTAGTTTTATCTGGATATACGCCCAGGAGTGGGATTGCTGGATCATACGGTAACTCTATTTTTCTCCACACCCTCTCCAGCATATATTATTTGTAGATTTTTTGATGATGGCCATTCTGACTGGTGTGAAGTGATACCTCATGGTAGTTTTGATTTACATGTCTCTAATGATTAGTAATGTGGAACATCTTTTCATGTGCCTGGTGGCCATCTGTAGGTCTTCTTTAGAGAAATGTCCATCTAGATCTTCTGCCCATTTTTCGATTGGGTTGTTTTTTTTTTTTTTTCGATGCGGATCAAGAATATCGAAGGTGGTCAGAACGTGAAGACGAGGGGTTTGTGAAGACATTTATTTGGAAAGAGTCATAGTAGATCCCCTCCCCCTATAAGAAATTGTTGCTGGAGTCTAGGTCTGCTCTTCTTCTTAACCCTAGAGTGAGGGCATTTCTGTAAGATAAGTCGGACATCTGGAAATAAGTTCCCTGTGGTTGGGAGCCAGGGCAGGACAGTGCCTGACTCACTTCTGGGAAAGCAAGAGTGGCCAAGGGCAGCAGCATAAGATAAGAATAACAACAGTAGTAGTAGTAAATAACAGCATGCATTCACCTAGCCCTTACAATATGCCAGACACTAAGCACTTAACAGGTACAGTATCACCTTATTTAATTCTCACAGCTTCCTAAAGGGCATGAGGACTCTGAAGTTGCCATAGATAGAAAATGGTGGAATCTGGGTTTGAACGGAGAAAATCTGGCTCCTAGAATCCTTGTGTCTAAAAATTATGCTAGGCTAATTATCACTTAAGATGAGATTCAACTAAAATTGAGTACCTTGCCAAAAAGAAACTGAGGGGACTTAATTTTGACATGGTCTCTTCGACAATGAAACATGCCGCATTTGCACGTTTGCGTAACTGTGGTATACTGAAGAGTGCATAAAATGTTCCAGTCAGACAGCTGGTGAGTGGTGGAGCTGGACTGCAAACCAGGCCAGCCGGAATATAACGTCCAGGCATCGTCCACTCAACTAGAGTCAGATTCGTAACCTGCAAACAGAGGGTAATAGGATTTATTTCATATGGTCTTTTGTTTTTCAAAAGCAATGACTAGCACAGTAGTTCTCAAAGTGTGGTCCAGGAACCCCTTGGGGCACCCAAGACACTTTTGGGGTCCACAAGGTCAAAATCATGAACAGGTACAAGATCCACTTGAAGTTCAAAACAAACCAACAGACTTTGATGTAATGGGTGTGCAATGTGTATTGATATGGCTTCCAAGTTTACATTTAACTAACTTTAAAGAAAATACCACTTATTGAGTTTTAGGGTAGCACCAAATAATACCCATAGCTATTTGAAAAGTATATTAAAGAATCCTCCCTTTCTGAACCACCTATCTGTGTGAGGCTTGATTTTCTTCTTACACATAGTCAAAATAGCATATCAGCATATACATAGTCTAAGAGCAAAACATACACACTCAATGCAGAAGCAGATACCGAAATCCAACTGTCTTCCATATACCCAGACGTTAAAGACATTTGCAGAAACATAAAATGATGCCACTCTTCCCATTACTTTGAAAAATAGTTATTTTTCATAAAAGATTATATTGCTACTAATATGCCCTAGATTTATTATTTTATTCTAAATGAACTAACACATACTTTAAATTTTTCCCAGTTTAATTTCAATTAATAGATATAACCCATATAAACAAAAATTTGGGGAGCTCCTCAATAATTTGTAAGCATGTAAAGTAGTTCTGAGTGTAAAATGCTTGAGAAAAATTGGCCCAATAAATACAAATACCTTGTCCCTTAATTTGGTCAGTAATAGGTATAGTTTTTTTTTTTTTAATTTTATTTATGTATGTATGTATGTATGTATGTATGGCTCTGTTGGGTCTTCGTTTCTGCGCGAGGGCTTTCTCTAGTTGCGGCGAGCGGGGACCACTCCTCATCGCGGTGCGCGGGCCTCTCACCATCGCGGCCTCTCCCGTCGCGGAGCACAGGCTCCAGAGGCGCAGGCTCAGCAATTGTGGCTCACGTGCCTAGTCGCTCAGCGGCATGTGGGATCTTCCCAGACCAGGGCTCGAACCCGTGTCCCCTGCATTGGCAAGCAGATTCTCAACCACTGCACCACCAGGGAAGCCGTAGGTATAGTTTTTTAAAAAATCTTTTAAAAGTTTATTTCTCATTGCAACTTAAAAAATAGTCATTCTACTATGTAATAATGTACTAGTTCTGAAGGCCCATGTTATTCAGTTGCATAAACATTGTGGAATTGTTACTAATCCAGTACATTCTTAATATTTAGCAAAACAATGAAGCCTATAATGTTATCATTTTTCCATTGCTCTTTGCAGAGTAAAGTTTATCGTCATCCAAAACCCTGTTTCAAAATTATTCTGTTTAATAATGGTGCATATTGGAGAATACAAATGTCTGATCATCTCAAATAGAAATCTACAATACCTGAGGAAAAAAAGATACACTTTTAGCACAATATATTTATTTTAAGAAATCACTAATAACATAAAGGTTTCAAACTAGAAATTACAGATGTTTTTAGTTTTGAGGGGTTTTTGTTGTTTTGTTTTACTTAAGTATTGAGATTTTAATTTTATGAATCACAAAGCTTATGTTCCAGTAGACTCTCATTCAGATAGTAGACATGAAACTATTTGAAGACAGTATAAAGTAAAGCTATATCTGCTATTTACAAATATTTAAAATTAGAGTTCTTGCTGTCTCTAAAAAGCCTACAATCACCTTGGTTGTAGATATTTGAAGATGTTTAGAGTTTATATCTACTAAGAGGCAGGCATCAAAGGGTTAAACAGAAAATTGAACTTTCATAAAGGAAATAATAATGCAGCACACAGCAAAAGACATGGGGCTCAAGGGGAGCTCTTTTATGTCAAAATAAGATTGGAAGCAGGCTCCTTCCTGACCAAAGCTGTCCTGCTTGGGTCTAGCTCCTTAGGCAGAGACAGGAGAAGTGAGAAGCTACACGCAGGAGGAGGGTACAGGGAGGGGGTCTCAGAGCAGGTCCAGCAAGAGCCAGGATGCCCTCCATGGATACCCTGCCCTGAAGGAGAAATGAAGACAGATGGGGGAGAGCCTGGGGTCTGCAGCCGTGGGGACAGTGTGGAGGGCAGAAACTGGGTCAAGTTCAGATCAGAAAGGAATGTGCCCTAGCTTCAGAGTTGGAGAGAACAAAGTTGAATACACAGTGGATAACATCTGGCAGTTGAGACTCTAAATCTGCGAAACCCTGGCACAGACAGGACATTACTTTTCTTCGTAGCCAAACCCTTCGCCAGGATGAGAAAATTCCTGATGGGCTGGTCACCTCTCTGTACCACCCAGCCCAGCTCTAAAAGCTGAGCTCTTGAACTTGCAAAGATGCAAACTAAATAGAGAAAAAACTATTTCCAGAAAACTAGCAGCCATGGGCAGAGATCTGCAGAGACTGCCCAAGAGAAGGAAACAATAAGTGCTATAGAGGGACAGTTTATAGAGTCTGGGCCCACAGAATCTTTGATCAAGCCAAGACAGAAAACCTTTAGAATGAGTCTTGATAGGAAGAAGCAGCAGTCCTTATACAGATCACTACAAAACAAACACAGCAAGAAACAAGCAGATGGTGCAGAATTAAGAATCAAGATGAATAATAAAAGGTCTGTAGAAGCCAGGGTTGAAGAAAATTCCCTTTGCACACGCGTGGTTAAGGATTCCAGCACTTCCCTGGTTCTACAAGACTGAAAGTAAACATCACAGCTCCAGTATTTGTAATCTATGCTATTCTTATTCATGTCTCAGTGAACTTTCTAATAAACTGTATACATTATGTTCCATGTGTGATCTCAGTCATTCTCATATCATTTACCTTGTATTTTGCAAGTCCAAGTTCGAACAACCTCTTCACTTAGTGTTAAATGAAGACATAAAACAGATCCCAGGTTCACAGATACTGAGAATATTCCCAGACGCAGCAGATAGCAGTGCTGCACCCCTCACAGAGCTATGTTTAATTACGTTTTTTACTCAAAATATTAACAGAAACATTTCAGATTTTAGTTGTTTTCCCCACTGCCCACATGTTGTTTCTCTGTGTAATAACGTTTTTGATTTCATATTTCTTCCAATAACAAAATCTGGGTTGTATTTTTACTTAGAAAGATAAGGATCAATATAGAATGAAAAACATTATTAAATGTTTTGCCAACAGTTGAGTGAAACCACTCGTTTTTTTCAAACTTATGGTTATTAAATATGGGACTTCAAAATCTTTTGAAAACAATACAGGTTATGAAATCTCCACTCAATTATAACGTAAGTTAATTGCTTTTTTCCCAAATGCATTTTTCTTTTTACTTACTCTGGGTGATTTCTGTCAGATATTATTGTACAAAGATATATCATACTTTGTTCTGCTTTGGCTTGTCATGATTGCACAAAAGATTAAAAGTTTACCCATGGGTAAAAATAAATTATATACACTAATGAATAAGAGTTGCAGGAGAAAAAAAAAGTCTGGCCTCTAGAATGTACACAAAGCAAACGAGACATAATTTCAGGGATGAATTTAAACACTGATTCTGGTCAAATTGATCCCATCTGCACTGAGGACATTTTTGTTGCTGAGCGATACACACAGCTTATCAGTTAATATTCCAGTCACAAAGGTGACACGGTTTCCATTCGTGGCATTTTACTCAATTGAGCCCAAAGAAGTAACTCATTATGCCATACTCAGAGCCAACATTTTCTACTTGAGACACAATTCTAACAAAATTAACGTGAGAGGAGGATAGTATTAATTCATTTCCAGCTAAATTAGTTCTCCTCTCTTTGACAGCCTGCGTTGCCCCTGTGTGAAGGATTGAAAGCAACAGGGTTTTATTTAAAGAAAAAAATAGGTTTAGAACTTAAAAGACACAGATTATGCTCACGTAGCATTTTTTGCAGAGAGACACCGTTAAAAAGATGCCACTAATGATGCTGACATAAATCCTAAAAGGTGGATCTTTTTGTTTGTTTGTTTTAGGTGAAAATGTTTAATGATGCCAAAATGTGTTTATTTACCTCTGAAACAAAACAATTTCAGATGGCCTTTATGAGCTTTTTATCAATAACTCGTGTTTATCCACAGTATTTAAAGATACACAAGTTATTGGGTATATACTGACACAGTTTTCTACTAATTGTATAAAATAATTTGAGCATTTGAATCAGAGATCTATTACCATAATTCTTTTATTTTTCTATATTAGGCTAACTTAGTGTATCCAACATATACTAACCTAGCTTTAAAGACTCCTATACCCTTTACAAAAATGCTTTTATCTGTGGAGACCTTACTAATTAAATATAAAAGACATTAAGTACAAATATGATTTTTCAAATACAGAGGCTGTAATTCAAATTCAAATTGAATTCAACTTCAAATTCAAGGCTGTTACAAAATAGCTGATAAATCTAGACACTCATGATTAGAACATATTTATAAGTACCTGGTCTTTGATATATGATTTTTAATATCGCTTTTTAAAAAAAGAAGAAATATAAATTACCAGTTTATTTAAAAAGTAGAACAGTAACAACTGGATTAAAGCATAAGGACTTAAATATCTACTATGATAGATTATAATAATCAATGTTGAAATGAATAGTCAATAGAGATTTTAAATATGTGCTTGTGCCTTGCACATGTAAGAAAAGAAAATGTGCTCATTGTACTGTGCAAATAAATAGCTTACATTTTTACAAATCAGTCAACAATATCAGAGGATGAACTGGCTCTGTGAAAATCATATGTTTAATGCAACTTCTATTTACTATGCTGAAGCTCTTCAAAGTCATTTTACCTACCAATCAGAGGAAAAAAATTCAGAGATACATTTAAGGACCATCCACATACATTATGATAAACTTTCTGTTGTTAACTAAGGGCTATTTTAAAAATGCAAGATATATTTAAATGCCACAGTTCATGTAACATAATTGTCTCAGAAATATAATGATCATAAAAATTATATGTGGTGTTGGGAAAATCATTTGACAATGTATGTGCAGAATTTTAAGATTAAAAAGGGACTTCTGGGGGCTTCCCTGGTGGCGCAGTGGTTGAGAATCTGCCTGCTAATGCAGGGGACACGGGTTCGAGCCCTGGCCTGGGAAGATCCCACATGCCGCGGAGCAGCTGGGCCCGTGAGCCACAACTGCTGAGCCTGCGCGTCTGGAGCCTGTGCTCCGCAACGAGAGAGGCCCGCGCATCGCGATGAAGAGTGGCCCCCGCTTGCCACAACTGGAGAAAGCCCTCGCACAGAAACGAAGACCCAACACAGCCAAAATCAATCAATCAATCAATCAATCAATCAAACATACGCATCTGATTCAAGATCCTCATTAAAAAAAAAAAAAAAAAAAAGGGACTTCTGGGTTAAGATGACTAAAATATCTTCAGAGTATTAGCATTTTCTCCACCGATACCTAATCATGAACAAAAAAGGGTCACACACACACAAAAAATAACCAACAGTATCCAGACAAGAAACTAGGCTAACATAATTCAATGATCTTCAAAAACCAGCAAGCAAGACAGGGAGAGAGAGAAGACTTAGATGATGAAAAAGAGGAAGAAAGAGAGAAAAAGAAAGAAGAGAGAGAGAGGGGGAAGACAAGCCAGGGACATGCTCTCTGGGGTGGGGTTGCTGAGGTCAACCCTTGCTGGCACCTTTCTCTGCCTCTATACTACTGAGTCACACCCTTGATAACCCTCAGTAAGGGTGCTTAACCTGAAGGGAAGTAAATCTGAATGGGCATCCTTATTAGTAAACTGCAGTAGAATTGAAGAGTCTGGAAGATATGAAATAAATTGGAGGGCTGATCCAAAGTCCAAGGGTTAACCCTTTGAAAATCATATACACCTTCACCCTTAAAAGTCAGATGAAGTGAATCCAGAATTGAATATTTGACAAAATCTCAGATGGAGAGAAAACTCTAACAAACACTGTGTACCACCTCAGCTCACCCTCCTACTTCCACTCACTCTGTCATGCTATAAAGCACAGCAAGCTCAGCTCGGTGCTCTGTGACAACCTAGATGGGTGGGATTGGGGGGTGGGAGCGAGGTCCAAGAGGGAGGGTATATAGGTATACATATAGCTGATTCACTTCATTCTACAGCAGAAACTAACATAACATTGTAAAGCAAGAATATTGCAATTAAAAAAAAATTAATTAAAAAAAAATTAACCTATGACAAAGGAGGCAAAAATATACAATGGAGAAAAGACAGTCGATTCAATAAGTGGTGCTGGGAAAACTGGACAGCTACATGTAAAAGTGAAATTAGAATATTCTCTAACACCATATACAACAATAAACTCAAAATGAATTAAAGGCCTAAATGTAACACCAGACACTATAAAACTCTTAAAGGAAAACATAGGCAGAACACACTTTGACATAAATCACAGCAAAAATTTTTTGGATCTGTCTCCTACAGTAAAGGAAATAAAAGCAAAAGTAAAAAAAAACGAAACCTAATTAAACTTAAAAGCTTATGCACAGCAAAGGAAACCATCAATGAAACAAAAAGACAACCTACTGGATGGGAGAAAATATTTGCAAATGATATGGTTGATAAGGGGTTGATATCCAAAATTTATAAACAGCTCACACAACTCAACATCAAAAAAACCAAACAATCCCATAGAAAATGGGCAGAAGACCTGAATAGACATTTTTCCAAAGAGGAAGTAAAGATGGCCAACAGGCACATGAGATACTCAACATTGCTAATCATCAGGGAAATGCAAATCAAAACTACAATGAAATATCACCTCACACCTGTCAGAATGGCTATCATTAAAAAAAATAACAAATCTTGGCAAGGATGTGGAGAAAAGGGAACTTTCCTACATTATTGGTGGGAGTGTAAATTAGTGCAGCCACTGGGGAAAACAGTATGGAGTTTTCTCAAAAGCTAAAAATGGAAATAAAAATATGACCCAGCAATTCCACTACTGGGTATATATACCCCCCCAAAAAAACCCAAAAAAAAAAACCCCAAAACATTAACTTGAAAAAATACATGTACCTCGATGTTCATAGCAGCATTACTTAAAATTGTGAAGGTATGGAAACAACCTAAGTGTCCATCAAAAGATGAATGGATAAAGAAGAAGTGATATATATATACAAGGGAATACTCAGCGATAAGAAAGAATGAACTATTGTCATTTGCAGCAACATAGATGGACTTGGATGATATTTTGCTAAGAGAAATAAATCAGACAGAGAAAGACAAACACTGTATGATATCACTTACATGTGGAATCTAAAAAATACAACAAACTAATGAATAAAATAAAAAAGAAGCAGACTCACAGATATAGAGACTAGTAGTGGTTACCAGTGGATTACCAGTGGTTACCACAGTATATTAGTGGGGAAGTGGGAAGCACAAGCTATTGTGTGTAAGGTGAGCTCAAGGGTGAACTGTACAACACAGGGAATATAGCTAATATTTTGTAATAACTGTACATGGAAAGTAACCTTTAAAATTGTATAAAATTTTTAAAATAAATTTAGATACATGCAACCAAAAAAAAAAAAAAAAAGGATAAGAAAACCAAATGCGCAGCCCTCAATCTGAAGCTCCAAAAGAATACTTAACTGGTGTCAGATATAGAGGGAAGAGAGTAAACATGTCAACCATATTTTATCAGAGCAGATAAGATCTCTGTAGAATTCCCAATATGAGCAACTAAGGGTAGAAATACCAAGTTTCTAACATTGAAGAAAAATAACTAATGGAACAAAATGGAATTACTCACAATTATTTCATGATATAAAATAACATTGAGAATGTGAATTCTGCAAAAGTGAGCTCAAAGATGAGATGAAACGACTACATGAGATAAAATGGTTGTCACAAACTTGAGAACACAAATCAAGGATCACAATTCCAACATTACATAACAGTACATAATATAGAAACAGTAGAAACAAAATTGATTAAAGATCAAATAAGTGATATCCAAGTAATGAAATTGAAACTGTGACTAAAAATCTTCCAAACAAACAAAAGTCCAGGACCAGATGGCTTCACAGGTGAATTCTATCAAACATTTAGAGAAGAGCTAACACCCATCCTTTTCAAACTTTTCCAAAATATTGCTCAGGATAGAACACTCCCAAACTCATTGTACAAGGCTACCATCACCCTGATACCAAAACCAGACAAAGATATCACAAAAAAAGAAAATTACAGGCCAATATCACTGATGAACATAGACACAAAAATCCTCAATAAAACACTAGCAAACAGAATCCAACAGCACATTAAAAGGATCATACACCATGATCAAGTGGGATTTATTCCAGGGATGCAAGGATTCTTCAATATATGCAAATCAATCAATGTGGTACACTATATTAATAAACAAAAGAATAAAAACCATACAATCATCTCAATAGATGCAGAAGAAGCTTTAGACAAAATTTAACACACACTTATGATAAAAACTTTCCAGAAAGTGAGCATAGAGGGAACCTACCTCAACATAATAAAGTCCATATATGACAACCCCACAGCAAACATTATTCTCAATGGTGAAAAACTGAAAGCATTTCCTCCAAGATCAGGAACAAGACAAGTGTGTTCACTCTTGCCACTATCATTCAACATAGTTTTGGAAGTCCTAGCCACAGGAATCAGAGAAGAAAAATAAATAAAAGGAATACAAATCGGAAAAGAAGAAGTAAAACTGTCACTGTTTGCAGATGACATGACATTATACATAGAAAATCCTAAAGATGCCACCAGAAAACTATTAGAGCTAATCAATGAATTTGGTAAAGTTGCAGGATACAAAATTAATACACAGAAATCTCTTGCATTCCTATACACTAACAATGAAAGGGCAGAAAGAGAAATTAAGGAAACAATCCCATTTACCATTGCAACAAAAAGAATAAAATACCTAGGAATAAACCTACCTAAGGAGGCAAAAGAACTGTATGCAGAAAACTATAAGATGCTCTTGAAAGAAGTCAAAGATGACACAAACAGATGGAGAGGTATACCATGCTCTTGGATTGGAAGAATCTATATTGTGAAAATGACTATACTACCCAAAGCAATCTACAGATTCAAAGCAATCCTTATCAAATTACCAATGGCATTTTTCACAGAACTAGAGCAAAAATTTTTACAATTTGTATGGAAACACAAAAGACCCCCAACAGTCAAAGCAATCTTGAGAAAGAAAAACGGAGCTGGAGGAATCAGGTTCCCTGACTTCAGACTATACTACAAAGCTACAGTAATCAAGACAGTATGGTATTGGCACAAAAACAGACATATAGATCAATGGAACAGGATAGAAAGCCCAGAGATTAACCCACACACCTATGATCACCTAGTCTATGACAAAGGGGAAAAAATATACAATGGAGAAAAGACAGCCTCTTCAATAAGTGGTGCTGGGAAAACTGGACAGCTACATGTAAAAGAATGAAATTAGAACACTCCCTAACACCACACACAAAAATAAACTCAAAATGGATTAAAGACCTAAATGTAAGGCCAGACACTATAAAACTCTTAGAGGAAAACATAGGAAGAAGACTCTTTGACATAAATCACAGCAAGATCTTTTTTGACCCACCTCCTGGAGTAAGAAAAATTAAAACAAAAATAAACAAATGGGACTTAATGAAACTTAAAAGCTTTTGCACAGCAAAGGAAACCATAAAGAAGACAAAAACACAACCCTCAGAATGGGAGAAAATATTTGCAAATGAAGCAACTGACAAAGGATTAATCTCCAAAATATACAAGCAGCTCATACAGCTCAGTATCAAAAAAAAAAAAAAAAAAAAAACAAACAACCCAATCAAAAATGGAAGGAAGACCTAAATGGACATTTCTCCAAAGCAGACATACAGATGGCCAACAAACACATGAAAAGATGCTCAACATCACTAATTATTCGAGAAATGCAAATCAAAACTACAATGAGGTATCACCTCACATGAGTTAGAATGGCCTTCATCAAAAGATCTACAAACAATAAATGCTGGAGAGGGTGTGGAAAAAAGGGAACCCTCATACACTTCTGGTGGGAATGTAGATTGATACAGCCACTATGGAAAACAGTATGGAGGTTCCTTAAAAACCTAAAAAAACAACTACCATATGACCCAACAATCCCACTACTGGGCATATACCCAGAGAAAACCATAATTCAAAAAGACACATGCACCCCAATGTTCATCGCAGCACTATTTACAATAGCCAGGACGTGGAATCAACCTAAGGTCCATCAACAGATAAATGGATAAAGAAGATGTGGCACATATATACAATGGAATATTACTCAGCCATAAAAAGGAATGAAATTGGGTCATTTGTAGAGAGGTGAATAGACCTAGAGAGTGTCATACAGAGAGAAGTAAGTCAGAAAGAGAAAAGCAAATATCGTATAATAACGCATATATGTGGAATCTAGAAAAATGGTATAGGTTATCTTATTTGCATAGTAGAAATAGAGACACAGACATAGAGAGCAAATATATGGATACCAAGGGGGAAAGGGGTGGGGTGGGAGGAATTGGGAGACTGGGATTGACACATATACATTATTGATAATATGTATAAAATAGACAACTAATGGTAACATACTGTATAGTACATGGAACACTACCTAATGCACTGTGGTAACCTAAATGGGAGGGAAGTCCAAAAAAGAGGGGATATCTGTATGTATATGGCTGATTCATTTTGTTGCACAGTGGAGGCTAACATAAGAGTGTAAAGCAACCACACTCCAATAAAACTAATTAAAAAAACAAATTAAAAAAAGATCAAATAAGTGATTTGAGGAAACACTGATGTTTATATAGTGAATGCTGATTTTTTTTTAATGTAAGGGATTAAAATGATTAAAGTAAAACAAATATAGAAGCAAGACAAAGGGAATCCAGCATAAAGATCATTTATGTTCCTGAAGTAGAGATGCCCACAAATACAAAAGAAGATGCATTTTATATCTCTAACATAACTCCCTCAATGAAGAACTGAATCTACGCATTAGAGAATACACTGTGTTTCAAACAAACTTAATACAGAATAGTCAATGCCAAGGCATGGCCTGGTCAACCTACTGACTCTACAGAGTCCCCTAGTCTCCCTTTAAAAATTACTTAATAAACATCAGGCTAGCAGCAGGTATTTCCAACTATCAATGTAAGAGGTAATAAAGCAATGTCTACAACGTTCTAGGGTAACAAAAGTATAACCCAAGAATTCTATAACCAGTCAAGATGTTATTTATGTAAAAAGGCAATAGGCAGATACTATGCTTAAACAGGAAAAAAATGAGATAATGCAATGCCCAGAAGCCCTTCTTGAGAAAAAAATAAACAAACAAATACAGGTAGACCATTAATACGTCCAATTAAGAGATAAATGAAAATAAACACTGAGGAATTAACAACCTATGATAAAAGTACTGGTCAAACACATGAATCCATTTACACACAGAAATATTAATAACACCCCACAGGTTCTCGGGTTATGGAACAAAATCTGAATGTCATATTGGACATGGGAAATGTAAAAACAATAATATGCCTTGTTAAAATGAGTCATAATATATTCTTTTTTTAAACAGAGAGTTGATAGAGTTAAAATTGAAGTAGATAGTTAGGGGAAAATGACTCTACTTTTAAAAAATGTGTACTTCCTTCTCCACCCTCTCCTGTCTTCCTTTGCCTTTTTCCTCCTTTCCTGACCTCTTCCCCACTCTCTATGCCAGTCTCTTTAACCTTAGAGGCATATTTTAAGAAGTACTAAGCTGTAGTGAAGAATCATTTGTTTGACACTAAAATTTTTCATTTTCGTATCAGTTTATTTTTCTTCTATGAAATTCAGATGAAACTAAAGTTGAGGTTTTTACTTAAAAACACGTCTGTACTACAGTTCCCATATTATAAATTATTTCTGTGTTTTCATCCATCCAGCCACCCATGCACCCAGATATTTAGCTGTATTTCTGCACAGAGAGAAGGAAACTGGTGCATTGAAAGATGGGCTGGTGTCCAGCTAACGTTAAAAGCTATTATTTTAGAGTGGTAGAATTTAATTTTTCATCTTTAATTTTCAGTATTACTTGTATTCTTTAAGCATGCATAATTATGCCTTCCAAAATGAAATATTTTTTTTCTTTAAAAACTGGAAGCAAATGTGTAAAAATGGCATACTATTCAAATTTTCAGTAGCTGACTCCTAATGGAAGATTAATGACAGGTTTGATTTGGATACTCTGGGTATTTAACACTTAATGTGTATACAGTTTAGCTACTCATCCCTCAATATTTCCTCTCTTAAGAGATCATTTTAAATTTTATCAAACCTTTTTAAAAATTGTAAATCTGAATTTAACTAAACTGTGCAACTTAGATGACAGTGCCGGCATTCTGGTCTTTCCTTAGACTCTCCTGCAAAATCTCCAGACACAGATTCTAAAATGATATTAGTAAAAATATGTCATAAAGTACCTCCACTGGGAAAGATGTAATTTAAGGACATTCATGTTTTCCAAAAGCCCTGTTTCATGATTCAAGAACCATTTTTCACCTAAAAAACATCAAAGCAAATATCATTCCTTTTCAAAGCTTCCTGATAAACAACTCAAATATTTCATTCACCACAAGTGTGAGTGAGTGTTAACACTTTTAAAAAAAATTAATCAGCCTTAGAGAGCAATCTTCTGTCTTTCCTCTAAAAAATTTAAGTGAGGTTATGGCCTTCTTATTTACTGGGAAGAAACATCAAAAATTGGGGTTAGTCTTTGAACTGTCAACGTCCAAAATTCAACAGACAATTCACATAATGCTAATATCCTCAGAAAAAGATTTTTAATGTTAGTATATGTGTAATAATTATTGTTTTATTAAATTTTGGTAGCATTGATCAAGGAAAGAATAATAACTTCTAGGGTGAAATAAATTTCAGCAAAACAAATGAACAAAAGCACTTTTACATTATTTTGTTCCTGTTAGAATTTTCCTTTTCCCTGTTGATCTTGAAATTGTGAGTCTGTAAACCATATAGAAAAATACAATAAGCATATTTTAGTAGAATTGTGTAAAACATGGTAGAAATAAATGTTATGAGTCTAAGAAAGAAAAGACCTTTTAAAAATATAAATGGAATCTAGAAAACTGGTACAGATGAACCAGTTTGCAAGGCAGAAATAGACACACAGATGTAGAGAACAAACACATGGACAAAAAGGGGGGAAAGGGGGGGTAGGATGAACTGGGTGATTGGGATTGACAAATATACACACTAATATGTATAAAATAGATAACTAATGAGAACCTGCTGTATAGCACCGGGAACTCCATTTCGCTGTACAGTAGAAACTAACATAACATTGTAAAACAATTATACCCCAATTAAAAAAAAAAAAAAAAAAAAAAAAAAAAAAAAATATATATATATATATATATATATATATATATGGGATATTTGGCAGCTAGTGCCTTAGATCAATGCAAAACAACAGCCATTATGTTGTTTCTATGATTTTTTACTCTTAAGAGTCAATATATTTATAGGAAAACCTAATATTAAATGAAAACATTCAAAACTTGAGTTTCCACCTGTATTCCTAGTTAGTATTTGTTAACAGTGAAGATTAGCATTTTTCCTTCAGCTCTTTAGATGAAAGTCTTTATTGTTGTTGTCAATGGGAATAATAAAGTGTCTTTTATTTATACAGTATTTACCAAAGTGCAAGATGAAGTAAAGAGACCCTGGGACTTAATATACAATGTGGAAGATTTATGCTTTTCCTTTCACCTCTCTTAAACTTAAAAAAAAGAACAACAACAACAATTATATATTTTTTTATACAGCAGGTTCTTATTAGTTATCTATTTTATACATATTAGTGTATATATGTCAATCCCAGTCTCTCAATTCGTCACACCACCACCCCCGCCACCTTCCCCCCTTGGTGTCCATACGTTTGTTCTCTACACCTGTGTCTCTATTTCTGCCCTACAAACCGGTTCATCTGTACCATTTTTCTGGGTTCCACATATATGCATTAATATACGATATTTGTTTTTCTCTTTCTGACTTACTTCACTCTGTATGACAGTCTCTAGATCCATCCACGTCTCTACAAATGACCCAATTTCGTTCCTTTTTATGGCTGAGTAATATTCCATTGTATGTATGTACCACAACTTCTTGATCCATTTGTCTGTCGATGGGCATTTAGGTTGTTTCCATGTCCTGGCTATTGTAAATAGTGCTGCAATGAACATTGGGGTGCATGTGTCTTTTTGAATTATGGTTTTCTCTGGGTATATGACCAGTAGTGGCATTGCTGGGTCATACAATAATTCTATTTTTAGGTTTTTAAGGAACCTCCATACTGTTCTCCATAGTGGCTGTATTAATTTACATTCCCACCAACACTGCAAGAGGGTTCCCTTTTCTCCACACCCTCTCCAGGATTTGTTGTTTGTAGATTTTCTGATGATGCCCATTCTAACTGGTGTGAGGTGATACCTCATTGTAGCTTTGATATGCATTTCTCAGTTAGTGATGTTGAGCAGATTTTCATGTGTTTCTTGGCCATCTGTATGTCTTCTTTTGAGAAATCTCTATTTAGGTTTTCTGCCCGTTTTTGGATTGGGGTGTTTGTGTTTTTAATACTAAGCTGCATGAGCTGTTTATATATATTGGAGATTAATCCTTTGTCTGTTGATTTGTTTGCAAATATTTTCTCCCATTCTGAGGGTTGTCTTTACGTCTTGTTTGTAGTTTCCTTTGCTGTGCAAAAGCTTTTAAGTTTCATTAGGTCCCATTTGTTTATTTTTGTTTTCATTTCCATTACTCTAGGAGGTGGATCAAAAAAGATCTTGCTGTGATTTATGTCAGAGTGTTCTTCCTATGTTTTCCTCTTAGAGTTTTATAGTGTCTGGTCTTACATTTAGGTCTCTAATCCATTTTGAGTTTATTTTTGTGTATGATGTTAGGGAGTGTTCTAATTTCATTCTTTTACATGTAGCTGTCCAGTTTTCCCAGCACAACTTATTGAAGAGACTGTCTTTTCTCCATCATATATCCTCACCTCCTTTGTCATACATTAGTTGACCACAGGTGCATGGGTTTACCTCTGGGTTTTCTATCCTGTTCAATTGATCTATATTTCTGTTTTTGTGCCAGTACCATATTGTCTTGATTACTGTAGTTTTGTAGTATAGTCTGAAGTCAGGGAATCTGATTCCTCCAGCTCTGTTTTTTTCCCTCAAGAGCACTTTGGCTATTCAGAGTCTTTTGTGTCTCCATACAAATTTTAAGATTTTTTTGTTCTAGTTCTGTAAAAAATGCTGTTGGTAATTTGATATGGATTGCATTGAATTTGTAGATTCCTTTGGGTAGTATAGTCATTTTCACAATATTGATTCTTCCAATCCAAGAACATGGTATATCTCTCTATCTATTTGCATCATCTTTAATTTCTTTCAGCAGTGTCTTATAGTTTTCTGCATACAGGTCTTCTGTCTCACTAGGTAGGTTTATTCCTAGGTATTTTATTCTTTCTGTTGCAATGGTAAATGGGAGTGTTTCCTTAATTTCTCTTTCAGAATTTTCATCAATAGTGAATAGGAATGCAAGAGATTTCTGTGCATTAATTTTGTATCCTGCTACTTTACCAAATTCATTGATTAGCTCTAGGAGTTTTCTGGTGGCATCTTTAGGATTCTCAATGTATAGTATCATGTCATCTGCAAACAGTGACAGTTTTACTTCTTCTTTTGCGATTTGTATTCCTTTTATTTCTTTTTCTTCTCTGATTCCTGTGGCTAGAACTTCCAAAACTATGTTGAATAATAAGGGTGACAGTGCACATGCTTGTCTTGTTCCTGATCTTAGAGGAAATGCTTTCAGTTTTTCACCATTGAGAATGATGTTTGCTCTGGGTTTGTTGTATATGGTCTTTTTTATATTGAGGTAGGTTCCCTCTATGACCACTTTCTGGAGAGTTTTTATCAGAAATGGGTGTTGAATTTTGTCAAAAGATTTTTCTGCACCTATTGAGATGATCATATGGTTTTTCTTCTTCAGTTTGTTAATATGGTGTATCACATTGATTGATTTTCATATACTGAAGAATCCTTGCATCTCTGGGATAAATCCCACTTGATCATGGTGTATGATCCTTTTAATGTGTTGTTGGATTCTGTTTGCTAGTATTTTGTTGAGGATTTTTGCATCTATTCATCAGTGATATTGGTTTGTAATTTTCTTTTTTTGTAGTATCTTTGTCTGGTTTTGGTATCAGGGTGATGGTGGCCTCAAAGAATGAGTCTGGGAGTGTTCCTTCCTCTGCAATTTTTTGGAAGAGTTTGAGAAGGATGGGTGTTAGCTCTTCTCTAAATGTTTGATAGAATTCACCTGTGAAGCCATCTGGTCCTGGACTTTTGTTTGTTGGAAGATTTTTAATCAGAGTTTCAATTTCATTACTTGTGATTGGTCTGTTCATATTTTCTATTTCTCCCTGGTTCAGTCTTGGAAGGTTATACCTTTCTAAGAATGTGTCCATTTCTTCCAGGTTGTCCATTTTATTGCCACAGAGTTGCTTGTAGTAGTCTCTTAGGATGCTTTGTATTTCTGCGGTGTCTGTTGTAACTTCTCCTTTTTCATTTCTAATTTTATTGATTTGAGTCCTCTCCCTCTTTTTCTTGATGAGTCTGGCTAATGGTTTATTAATCTTGTTTAGCTTCTCAAAGAACCAGCTTTTAGTTTTATTGATCTTTGCTACTGTCTTCTTTGTTTCTATTTCATTTATTTCTGCTCTGATCTTTATGATTTTTCCTTCTACTAACTTTGTGTATTGTTTGTTCTTTTTTCTCTAGTTCCTTTAGGTGTAAGGTTAGGTTGTTTATTTGAGATGTTTGTGGTTTCCTGAGGTTGGCTTGTATTGCTGTAAACTTCCCTCTTAGAACTGCTTTTGCTGCATCCCATAGGTTTTGGATCACTGTGTTTTCATTGTCATTTGTCTCTAGGTATTTTTTGATTTCCTCTTTGATTTCTTCAGTGATCTCTTGGTTATTTAGTAACGTATTGTGTAGCCTCCATGTTTTTGTGTTGTTTACGTTTTTTTCCCTGTAACTGATTTTTAATCTCATAGCGTTGTGGTCAGAAAACATGCTTGATATGATTTCAATTTTCTTAAATTCACTGAGGCTTGATTTGTCACCCAAGATATGATCTATCCTGGAGAATGTTCCGTGTGCACTTGAGAAGAAAGTGTAATCTGCTGTTTTTGGATGGAATGTCCTATAAACATCAATTAAATCTATCTGGTCTACTGTGTCATTTCAAGCTTGTGTTTCCTTAGTAATTTTCTGTTTGGATGATCTGTCCATTGGTGAAAGTGAGGTTTTAAATTCCCCCACCATTATTGTGTTACTGTCGATTTCCTCTTTTATAGCTGTTAGCACTTGCCTTATGTATTGAGGTGCTCCTATGTTGGGTGCATATATATTTATAACTGTTATATCTTCTTTTGGATTGATCACTTGATCATTATGTAGTGTCCTTCCTTGTCTCTTGTAACATTCTTTGTTTTAAAGTCTATTTTATCTGATATGAGTATTGCTACTCCAGCTTTCTTTTGCTTTCCTTTTGCATGGAATATCTTTTTCCATCCCCTCACTTTCAGTCTGTATGTGTCCCTAGGTCTGAAGTGGGTCTCTGGTAGACAGCATATATATGGGTCTTGTTTTTGTATCCATTCAGCAAGCTTGTGTCTTTTGGTTGGAGCATTTAATCCATTCATATTTAAGGTAATATCGATATGTATGTTCCTATTACCATTTTCTTAATTGTTTTGGGTTTGTTTTTGTAGGTCCTTTTCTCCTCCTGTGTTTTCCACTTAGAGAAGTTCCTTTAGCATTTGTTGTAGAGCTCCTAATTGCTTTTTTTTTTAATGTTGTTTTTTAATTAGTTAGCACTGTGTTGTTCTCTGTTTTAAATGTTCTAGTCCTTTTTAATTCATAAACTTTTTTTCATTTTTATTTAATAACTTGTTATTTACTTTTACAGTATGCTTAATAAATTTTAGTGCTTCCTCATATTTAAGTAAGTCTCTGAGGTTTTTAAAAAGTATTTTACATTGATATCTTTTTTGGACTTAATTTCTCAGTCATATTATACAAGTTCTTAAACTTTCACTTTGTTAATACCTCTTTCTTTTTTTTTTTTTTATTCTTTTCTTTTGCAAATGTCATCCTCTCCTGGTTCCTTTTGAACATGGCTTTTATACTTTAGTTACGCCTTTTGATTTCATATGCTTAACAGTGGCCAATGGGGAACAGGATTGCAAGGTTATGACTAGACAAAGTCAACACCACCAACAGGAGGTTCGAACTTTCTTCCTAGCAGGTAACATCTGTCTATAATTAGCTCATCAAAAAGTCATATTCCTGGGAACTTGGAAAAGTGGAAGAGTAAACATCCCCAGGATAGTAAGTACTGTTCACATAGAAATGGTAAACTTGACCTTTTAGAATGGTGCTGTCTTTGACATTCTACATAATCAAGTCATCATATAAGAAGCTGTACAGGGACTTCCCTCGTGGTGCAGTGCTTACAAATCTGCCTGCCAATGCAGGGGACATGGGTTCAAGCCCTAATCTGGGAAGATCCCATGTGCCACAGAGCAACTAAGCCCGTGAGCCACAACTACTGAGCCTGCACCCTAGAGCCTGCAAGCCACAACTACTGAGCTCATGTGCCACAACTACAGAAGCGCGTGCACCTACAGCCCATGCTCTGCAACAAGAGAAGCCACCACAATGAGAAGCCCAAGCACCGCAACAAAGAGTAGCCCCCGCTCACCAGAGCCAAAAATAAATTAATTCATTAATTTTAAAAAAAGGAAGTTGTACATTCTGAAGTTCATGGTTTCAGATAAACTTTGACTATATGTGCTACAACGCTGGAGTAGAATGATGGCAGAATAATATATACAACTTCACCTGACCTTCCTGAGAAGCTAGATGGTGACAAACTCCTATGAGAAAATGACAGAAGAGGTCCTTGTATTTCTATCATAGGATGTAAATGAAGATCATATTTCTAATTTGTACCACTCTGTTCACGACTACTCAGCAAGGGAGTGAGAGAGAGAGACTCTCAGATCATGTGCCCATTTACCTTCCCTTCTGTGTTGACTTCCAGGAACCGAGAGCTGCTTTAGGCCCACTTTTGGTCTAGTCTTTGCCTTGACTTAATTTTGTTCCAATTATCTGCTCATATTCTACACGTCTCTCTAAGCCACTTCAAACAGATTTTGGAATAAAGAGGAGTTAAAAAATCAAACACACACAGACACATGAAATAGTCATCAAACAACCCTTTAAATTATTTGAAGAATCTCGTTCACTTTGCTTATCAGCATATAAGGCGTGGAGAGGTGAAGCCATTTATATAAACCAAGTCAGTATATAAGTAACAGATCTAGAACTCTAAACTTAGGACCCGAGTCCTATTTAAACCAATGTTCTTTTCAATATCTCATTTGGCTATGTTACAAATTTTAATTTTACTAACAGAAGAGTCTACCAAATAAAAGGAATATACTGTTGCTTGCTGTTATATCCAATCTGGATTGGTAGTATTTGCAAATAAGGTAACTGTGGAATAAGAAAAGGGGACAAAGAAGTAAATCCAGTTCTGTTCAGGAATAAAAGTGTGTTGTTGTTATCATTTGTTTCCGTTAATACTTTGTTAAGAGCAAAAAAACAAAGTGAGGCAAATTGCTGCCTATGCTCCAGGAGCTACATTTCTGCAAGTGTTGTAGTAAACAGTTGAGCTGCAGCGGGCAAGGGGACCAGTGTTAGAGCAGGCTGATTGTTCGGAGAAGACATTATCATGACAGAGCTAATGTTAATTCCTCAGTTTTGAAGAGACTTTGAGAAATGGGCCCAGTAACACATGAAGGTTCTGGAAAGCTATGTTTACTGCAACATCTACTGACTGGTTTCTGAAGCCATCATCCTGGTAACAGTCTGCAGAGTTCCTGGCATCCCTTTACCTATCATATTCCAGGCTGGTATTTCCCTATATATATATATTTTTTCTTTTTCTGAATTCTGCTTTTTCCCTCTGATTATTTTTTTCACATGAAAGTGAAAATGTAGGAGTTGAAAATTCAAGATCTGGAATGAAGGCAATGGCCATCAGAATAGGCATGGAAGTTAACCTTGATGGGAGATACTAAAGCTCAGCTTGAGATACTGTTTGGTGGTTGCTACTACAAATAGATTTTGAACCTGGTTAAACCCTCAGACAGCAGCATCCTCCTTAAAGAGCGTGAGTGGGAGTCCAAGTACAAGGGTGGCTCTAAATGATAAATCCACTCAGACGTAGCTTGGCCTTCAGAAGCCATGCAAGAGACCCCAGGTCAATAAACCAATTTTTCAAATGATAAAGACTATACTCCCATATTGGAAGGTTTCTTTAAGCCCATATCTATTTCTTGGGCTAGGACCATAAACTATCCCTGAACGACACAACTCAGTTTTTAGCCTATTTCAAGTCTTCAAAAAGAGCAAATGAAACTTTTTATTGATATCCCTTTTTGTTTAAAGGACATGCACTTAAAAGAAATTTTTGCATTTATCTACCTTAGACTATACAAATTACAGATTAATTTTACCATATTATTTATAAAAATATTTAAATAGTTGAGCAAATAACATAGTTATGCTCTATATAAAGTGAATATATTATATAAGAGTTAATTTAAGGCAAAAATATATCAACTGTAAGACTTTTACACATTTTGTGCTTATTTTTCTAGTTTGAATTATTAGCATCTGTATTCATTCTTATATTCTCACGCATCTTATGGTGTAACAAGTAACAAAAGGACTGGCCTTACGAATCAAGATTGTTAATTAATTCCTGCACCTCAGGAAAGCTTCATAGCCAGCAAGTTAGTTATAGAACAAAGCTCTTTAGTTGTGTTGTGTTTTCATCCAGTTCCTGGTTTCTGGTGTGCATCATTCTAGGAAGTAATGCATTTCTTCTTGTCCAAGGGTTTGAGTAGGAAAGAGATGGTGAAGCAGCAGGGTCAGTGGTTGGACTGGTGAGTGCAGGGCTGCAGTGGGGAAAGCCAAACAGTTTTTCAATTTCTCTAAACTTTTTTTATTTTTGGTTGGGTTGGGTCTTCGTTGCTGCACGTGGGTTTCTCTAGTTGCGGTGAGCGGGGATTACTCTTCATTGCAGTGAGCAGGCTTCTCATTGCGGTGCCTTCTCTTGTTGCGGAGCAAGGGCTCTAGGTCCGCAAGCTTCAGTAGTTGCAGCAAGTGGGCTCAGTAGTTGTGGCTCGTGGGCTCTAGAGCGTAGGTTCAGTAGTTGTGGAACAGGGCTAGTTTCTCTGCGGCATGTGGGATCTTCCCGGACCAGGGATCAAACCTGTGTCCCCTGTATTGGCAGCAGGATTCTTAACCACTGCACCACCAGGGAAGCCCTCAATTTCTCTAAATTAGGATCCTCACAAGGGAGCTTCCTTTTTTTGAGACATATGGACTTTTAACACCCTGAGTTCACAATCAAATGAAAATGAATGTTGAAGTCATAAGCACTGTACCTTCATGTTGTTTCCACCCTCCCTCCACACATCCTCTTTCACAGACATTTTACTCTTAAAATAAGGTGCATGGAGATGAAAGAAGAAATTACACATTGTTATTCTTTAAAATAACAGTTAAAGATCCAGAAATAAGGTTGCCTTGTCTGGTTCTTCTTTCTGAAACTAACCAACAAGAATACAAATACGGGAAAGAAGAACTTGTCTTGGTGAAACTAGAAAATGGCCACAATCCTGACGAAGGATCTAGGAAGATGGGCAGCGAAGAGCAGTAAAAACTGGTCCTGGTCCAGGGAAGGAGTACAGAGGGCCTCCCTGCCCTGCAGCTCTCAGGCAGCAAATGGCTCACAGTGCCAGGCCAGTGTCCCTCATCTAGAAAGATGAGATGGACCTGTGAGGGCAGATACACAGGAAATCCCTGAGCTCCTCATCCCAGGGCAGCAGATGGGAAAACACACATCTGTGGCATCTCCAACACAAGGCAGGCTTTTGATTTGTCACATGGAGGAGAAAAATCACCTCTGCGCCTGTGCTTTGGTGTATTAGAGTAAAGCAAGTGCGATGCCCAGGATTGGTGACATGTAATGAATCGCTGGGAGCCTACCCGCAGCCCTGCTAGCCAAGAGCAGAGGCGGTCTCCCTGCAGGGTGGAGTGGGGGGCTGCTGGAGAGGGGCAGCAGCAGCATAAACCAGCTAATACCCCAAAATCTCACCTCCCCATGCCAAAATTACAAAACTGCTGAGTCAGGGAAAAGTGATCACCTCCACTAAACAGTGAGTACGATTCTGGAAGAAAACCAATTTTAAGCAAACTCAAGTCCAAAAAGTGCCACAAGAAAAAGAGAGAAAATGACATGAAAAGCTAAAGGCAGATCAAGAATCTATAGCTGAAAAACTATGCTGTAAAGTAGACAAAAACTATAAAAGGCTCATTGAAACCTAAGAAATTGCAGAAGTTATGACCTCTCTAATACATGAACTCTCTAAATGCATGTAAGGGCTCAAAAAGTAAAAAACAAAACAAAAACAGGAGAGGAAATTTGAGCTGGAAGAGCCAGAATAAAAATGAAAAAGAAAAACAATGGTAATAGAATTATGCCTCATGTTTATGTGGGATGTAATTTGTTTCCTTAATGACTCATCTAGACGATTTTCATTTACATTTAGGATAGTTATTTTTTCCTAAGATAATTGAAAAAGAAACATAACACACACTTCTTTCTTATGAAAATAAGAGAACAAGGAAGCACCACACATCATTTGCATACATTTTGTCTAAATATAAACTCCAAGGGAAGATCAATCACTTCAAATCACTGAACAACTACTTAAATTGATTGCAGTGATATCGATTCAAGCTGAATCAGAAAATTAGTGTCAGCAATGATGGCAAGTCAGACCGCCTAACTCCTCTGTGCCGCCTGTCAAGACCCCTCCAGCCCCCAGAAAGCAGCAGGTGAGTACATGGAAAGCATCGAATATGTCTCCTTACTTTAGCAGACCTAATGCTGAGCATCTTATCTTGAAGTCCCACTGTATAAGCTCATAGTATTTTATGTATATCTACTTATTAAGGTGGTCTGATGATTCCATTCTGTAACTAGTGTTGACAAAAACTCCTGAACTTTCTTTTAAAATTTTCCCCTAATACAGTGTGCCAAATATTTTAAGGGTTGACATGACATAAATAAATACATTTTAAAAGTTTTTAAATGGCCTAGATATTGGTTTTCTCAACTGAAATATTTTGCATCTAACCAAGTCATAATGTTTAGTTTGAGAAAAAAAAAAAAATATTTATGCCTGATTTGTCCAAAACTTAAAGGCTTGACCCAGGTTCTTGAAAACAGAATCTTGAACTTGATTTTGTAAACAGTATCTCACAAGCCCTTCTGAATTTGGGCAGGATCTTAGTATTTTCCTGCTTCAGTGACTCGTCAGATCAGAGCGAGAGGCCACCCATAAATATATTCTTCCAGGCTCCCTCCACACTGAACAGATGGAGTATCCATGAATAAATGCAGCAAATCTAACTCAGAATATAAAAAACTGCGGAAACATCAGCTGAAGTATTCTCCTGAAGGAGTTCATCTTGGCTGCAGTCTTCTTGATTTCTGGTCCTCCACACAAGGTGGCTATTTTTTAAGTTGCTTCGTTTTATAACTTTTGAATTCAGATCAACTAGTTACAGAATGGAACCATCAGACTACCTTAAACCTTTTATATTTTTGATTTTTAAAAGTAAACTTTATACGTAGATATATACAAAATCTTAGGCACAGTCCCATTATTATTTTAACAATATCCTATTGTTCCTGAAGGATATTGTTCTCACACTCAGGAGAACTTGAAGTTCAAGTAATTATTCTTACAAGTAATTATTCATACACGGTTGATTATTATCTTTATGTTGATCTACACACACCTTCCCTTGGTTGAAATTTGACCCCTGTACATTAACAATGAAAGGGAGGAGAGCATGGGGACCTCAAGACCCTGCTGTGAGGGCACGCGGCTTTGGTTATTGTACAGACTGGAAAAGGGACCAGAGCTGATCAGAACAATGTCAAAGAGTTTATTAGTCTTGGTTTACATGTTCCTTTTCTTTGTATGGCACAATTATGTTGATTTCTAAATATGATAGTGTTCCCAGATTATCAGATTCATTTTCATTCATTTACCAATCCTTATTAATTACCTGTACATAAGCACTGCTCTTGGTGCAGACGGTAATGCAGAGATCAAAGCAGACATGAAGCTTACACTCTAGTGCAAAGGAAAACGATTTCCTCTTGACTGGTTATAATATCAAACAAATTAACATTTTATTTTCCCTTTTTTTTTAATCTTTTCTAATTCCAGAAAATATGTTTGCTTTAATTTTTTTGAAGTAATAACTACAAATTTTTTTCCAGCAATAGTAGAACTAAATCATGTGTAAGTTATGAACCTTTTTAGCAGAGTAATTGTCAAGAAAATAGTTATTTTTTTCCATTTTAAATACATTTGCAGTAATATTAATTAACTTCTATTGTTTTAGTAAGTTTAATAATATTTAGCAAGTTGATACACTGATTTCAGGAAAATAGGAAGATAATAAAGATTCTGACTTCAAATAATTTTTCATCCTTTAAAGTAAGGATGCTTAACTAGTTAAAATAATGATTTTTTTTTCTTCTAACTACTTGCAAATATAAATACAATAACACTTTAGTTCAGTGATTAGATTTCAACTTTTAGATTTGACTAAAGCCACAACCTGAATGACTTGATATATTGTGTTCCTCTGATAGTAAAAGGCCTTCATAGTACCAATAATATAACAAACTGAGTAACTATAATATGTTCAATCTCTGTATTCCCATACTTATTCAATTTTTTAGTTAGTTTAGTTTATATACACTACCTTAACATTATTTTTAACGAAAAAATTTTGCATTCTACCTATTACTTTATTTCATTTATAAAATAATTTTCTTAAAATAATTGAGCATGAAAAGTTATTTGTAACCGACTCAAGAAACATTACAGTATCTTGGATTTTTAGATTGCCTATATATGCTCTTTCCCATACAGAATGGAGATGACTATTTTGGTTTAAAGTCATAAGCCTTTGAAATAAACATGTCTTTTTAAAAGTCATGTTTTAAAACATGAGACAGCCTATATTCCTTAAGTGTGGGCTGACTGTATTTCTGAGCACCCTGCTGGTAACAGCGTGCAGGAAGGTACACAGCGAGCAGATGCTAACAGGTCAATATTGGAGGATCATCAATACAGGGGATTCAGGTCTCAGGCAGCACACAAAAAAATGTGCTGTGACTTAAGAGCAAACATGCTACTGATCCAGACCGAATAGATATGTTCTTTGAACTCACTTTCCAGGTATGTAAATGGATTTGTAAATAGTTTTTCCACTTCTGTCTACCCACTGCCCCTTTATTTTTAACCAATATTCCACAGCTGCAAATGTGGCCAAGGTTAAGACTGAATCTGTGGCTCTGAGAAAAAGAGCTAAAAGCCTCACAAAGAACTCAAACCCTAGGTTGATCATATTAGTACCACACTCTAACCAACCTAATCACTAGTCAAAGCTGTAATAAGAAAATTAAAGAAGCTAATTTGAAAAACTGTGAGACACACAATGTGATTTGTTTTCATTGAGGCAGGAGCAAAATTTAATCTCATCAAACCGGATAAATGATATTTGTTGATATTTTGCTGATATGATATACTGAGAGACATTTCACCTTATCTCTAATTTTGGACTTTGGGTCTGGAGGCAAAGCAATGTGGGAAACTCAGAGATGAGTCAGAAGAGTCCTCTCACCAGGGAAATTAAGAGTTTAGTTGAAGAGGTGAAATACCTAAATAATTACAAAACAAAGATTAAAAAAATGATTTATTTCTAAGACTATAATGATATAGATGTTTTAATAAATGGTAACTTAATCAGCATTATACTTTATTTACACTTTATTCATAGAAGCATAAATAGTTATTTTAATAATTGAGTTAAATACTTTCTGAATGTGTTGAGTCTGTTTTTACAAATATGGTTATGTCATATAACCTTAAGGATCTTAATGTTAATTCTATTCAATCCTACTAGGTTCTGTATACTTTGGATACAAAGTCCAATTTAGAACATGTACTTTAAAATACAAATAGGTAATTAAAATGAAAGGCTGTGATTTAAACTCCTTAATATTGGGACACCAACAAGAAAAGGTAGCCACCAGGTTCATAATTCAATCACTGCCCATGGTCCTGGTAGCAATGTCATCATTGACTCTGTTAGTCCATCTGGGCTCAGATCATGGTAAGAACAGTCAAAAGTGATCTGCAAGAGGGTTTGGCATTCTAATGATGGATGGCTGGAAATACCCTTTGGGGCAGGGGACATAATTTAGGATATAATTAGGATAACTGTTTACCCCAATCTTTGAAGCACAACTTATTTTGTCATTTCATTTGACTTTCTGCAGAATCTGATCCTTTTGACCATTTCCCTCTTCTTAACACTATCCCCCCTTGACTTCCCAGACCTTTTTCTCTCCTGGTCCTCTTCCCACCTCCCGATGACCTCCTCAGCTAATGGCTTTCCCAGGGATCCACACTTGACCATCTTCTCCCCACAGCCCACAGGCTCTCTCCAGGAGATCTCATTCACTACCCTATTCAATGACTCTGAAACCTTAACAAGATAGACCAGTGTGTCTCATAGACAGAAAATCACTTCTGAGTAATCTGATAAATACAACTCAGTCTTTTCTCTTGGGTTCTACCCTCATTTTCTCAACTGCTGAATGACCTTCCACCTAAATAGTCCACAAAAATCAACACATCCAAAATCATTAAAACGAGGCTTTCCTTCTATCTTCTCCACTTCATCATTCATCATTTGCCTCAATGAAAAAGAAGCCTTGGGGACACTGTGCCATCTTTGCTCTTTTACACTCACAGCTGGTTCATCACCAAGGTTCCTATTGTGACTCTACAACTTTTCCAAGTGTGTCCCTTCTCTATACTCCTTTTCTGTTGGGCAGTCAATTACTGACATTTTCAGGTCTATGGTATTTTTAAGCATATAATTTCTGGCCACCTAGGTACAAAAATTGTCAATGAATTAAGTTCAGGAAAGGAATTCAGTTTGCTTTTCTAAATTTTTATATATAGTTGGTTTAATTTAAACTGAAAAGACATTATTGTTGTCTCTTAAAGCAAATAACATGTAGATGTGAGAACTAGGATAGAAATTCCAAGTTCTATATATTGCTTTTAAACACTGCATCTGTGGTTGGAATTGAGAGATGTAGGTGACAGAAAAAGTTGCTTGACATTATAAATTCCAAATCTGAATATGAACCTTTGCTTCCTTTGAATTTTCTCCTTTTCCCTCTTTTATCTAGCATTTTATTGTCCATATGACAGTAAAGGGCAAGGTATTTCCAGTTCTGATACCATCATAGATCTTAAAAGTCAAAAATAACACTTGCTAATGGAGACTTAACTGGCTCTGATTATGATTCACAAGAAATCCAAACGTTTCTTAAAACCAGCCTCATCTATCACTATTCTGCTCTAAGGTGAAAGTTTAGACAGCTCGGTCTATATCTGCTGTGACAGTAAGATTTTAGTTGTTTACTGCTCTTCTTAAACAAGGTATAATTCTACTCACTGATGATCATTTTGTAAATTCAGTATGTCTGAAGAGCAGATGTAGCTATCTATTTCAAATACTCACTCTTTTCATTATGTTCTGGCTCATACGAGATTATTTTACTTCGTCTTCTAATAATAGTAAATTCCATTCAGAACATATTCTATTTTAATCAACGTGCAAAACAGTACTCTTGTTTTGTGATCTTCATTTAAATATGAATGTGGGAAAATTAATAACAATTAGTCTGAATAATCTGACTTCTAAGTGAGCTCTTTTGATTATACTTCAATTCAAAAGCAGATCCCAAGAAAGAAGTACCTGAAGGTACCTAATGTATTTGTCAATAAAAATGTTTCCTGTTTTATATTCATCAAAAACAGGACATTAGGTATTAAAACAGTTCTATTAAAAGCATGCTGAATAATTAATATTTTCTCTTTATCACAGCTTATTAACTCCTTCTAACAAGAAGGCGCTGCTAAGCATGGTGATTTTGGAACGTTATTCACTTTGTTTGTTTGTTTGTTTGTTTTTAACATCTTTATTGGAGTATAATTGCTTTACAATGGTGTGTTAGTTTCTGCTTTATAACAAAGTGAATCAGTTATACATATACATATGTTCCCATATCTCTTCCCTCTTGCATCTCCCTCCCTCCCACCCTCCCTATCCCATCCCTCTAGGTGGTCACAAAGCACCAAGCTGATCTCCCTGTGCTATGTGGCTGCTTCCCACTAGCTATCTATTTTACGTTTGGTAGTGTATATATGTCCATGCCACTCTCTCACTTTATCCCAGCTTACCCTTCCCCCTCCCCATATCCTCAAGTCCATTCTCTAGTAGGTCTGTGTCTTTGAATCAACACAAGTCAAAGAATCAAACCGGCGCATGCGCAACACAACACTCAACTTACCGAAGTTAATACATCTTTGAAAAAAGATGAATTCTTTCTAAAAGATTAAATTAATTCTATATTAAGGAGATTACGAATTTTTCCTCCCCTGCCTCCATTAATGCTAAAATAATACAGAGTATTGCACTAAAGATCCAAATAATTTTATATAACACCTCACCCCACCTTAATTCCTTCATTCCCTTGGCTTTGTGTCATAAATTTCTCTACTCATTTTTACGCCATGAACTGTTAGGACTGACTTTTGCTTTGGCACTGCAGCTATGACATTATAGCAGTTATTTGAAAGGTACACGGATTAAACCTTGCCTGTTCTACCTGAGATATGGACTAAATGAGACATCAATTAAAGGGATAATATGGACCTTGAGGTTGTACTTTTTGGGATGGAACACTTCTTTTAAAGTGAATGAAAGATTCTTTAAATTAAGCAGTACTTTGCAATTTTCAAAAGTTTCACACACATTATTTCATATAATTCCATAATAACCATTTTCTTTTTTTTATCCCTTACCTCTCTATTCCCCCTCTTCTCTTCCCTCTCCCCACTGGTAACCACTAGTTTGTTCTTTATATCTGTGTGTCTGCTTCTTTTTTTGTTTTATTCCCTAGTTTGTTGTATTTTTTTAGATTCTACATATAAATGATGTCATACAGTATTTGTCTTTCACTGTCTGACTCATTTCACTAAGCATAATGCCTTCCAAGTCCATCCATGTTGTTGTTCCATTCGTTTTTACGGCTGAGTAGCATACCATTCTATATATACCACATCTTCTTTATGCATTCATCTGCTGATGGAAACTTAGACTGTTTCCATACCTTGACAATTGTAAATAGTGCTACTATGAACATTGGGGTGCATGTATCTTTCAACTTAGTGTATTTCTTTTATTCAGATATATGCCCAGGAGTGGGATTGATTGCTAGGTCATATGGTAGTTCTATTTTTAGTTTTTTGAGAAACCTATGTACTGTCTTCCGCAGTGCCTGCACCAATTTACATGCCAACCAACAGTGTATAGGGGTCCTTTTTCTCCACATCCACAAAGCCAACGTTTTATTTGTGTTCTTTTTGATAATAGTCATTCTGACAGGTGTGAGGTGATGTCTCACTGTGGTTAAGATTTCCATTTCCCTAATGATTAGCCATGTTGAGCATCTTTTCATGTGCCCGCTGGCCATCTGCATTTCCTCTTTGGAAAAGTATCTATTCAGTTCTTCTGCCCATTTAATTGGATTGTTTATGAGGTTTTTTGATACTGAGTTGTCTGAGCTGTTTATATATGGTGGACATTAATCCCTTACCAGTCATATCATTTGCAAATATCTTCCCCCATTCAGTAGGTTGTCTTTTCATTTTGTCCACGGTTTCCTTTATTTTTCTTTTAATTATGCAGCAGTCTCTTTCTGTGGCACGCATACTGTTAATTGCCATTTCTACCTTGGAGACTCCGGTCACACAGCGGGCACATGCAGAGGGACAGTGAGGCCCCCGCCCCTCAGATGTGGAATTAGGTCTGTACACTCTAGCACTCTCCTGATAACCACACAAGCAGCAAGCATCAGGACCAAGCACTCTTTTACAGTAAGTCCCCTACCAACGAACCTTCACGCTGCGAACTTTCAAAGATGCACACGTGCGTTCCATCCATGTAAGGCGTGAGGGAAAGTGCAGCTTGACTTCCATCTCCTATGGCTGGCGATCCTTCAGCTCTACCATCTTCCACTTCCTCTCCCTCCTGCAGTCAGTAACTCTTCTTTCCTGTTCACTGGATGCCAGCCCCTGTGTGCCAGCTAGTGTACTGGACTATTGTACTTTTCCAGGGACTGTACTGTAAGATTAAAAATGTTTTCTTTATTTTCGTGTTTGTTTTTTATGTATTATTTGTGTGAAAAGTATTATAATCATATTACAGTACAGTACTACATAGCCAATTGTGTTAGTTGGGTACCTAGGCTAACTTCGTTGGACTTACGAACACGCTCTCACAATGGACCTTGTTCATATTTACGGGACTTACTTGTACTTGACTCCTGCTAGGTTTTAGATATTGTTGAAATTCTCCTGATTTTTGGATACCAGCAAGATATTTTAGCCACACTGTTTTATTCCTCATTTTGTTGTCTGTATATCATTTGAATCAACATGGAGCCACTGATTTAATTTTATTTTGTTTAAATTTTGATTTCCAACCCCCTGCTCCCATAGGCCTGCTCACACTTCAGCCTCAACATGCTCCACGAAATACATGCTTTTCCCAGACCGCTGAATGCTTTATTTCAGTAGGAAAATATTTTACATATTTGAGGCAGTGCTATCTCTAAATTGTAGAAGCAAAATTAAAGGTTCTTAAATTGAAGCTTAGTTTTGGATATCTGAGTAACATTTGCTGTGTGCATGCATTTTCTTCTTTTGAACAAAGTGGCAAAACATCTTCTTCCAATGTAAAGCGACTTGCTGGCTTATTGAGATTATATTTTACTCGTTAAAATATGTTATCCAGGCAGCAGAGAACTAACTACAATTATGAATGTAATCTACCTAATCTGTATACCACCTAGGCAGCCAAACTGAGTAGCAGGAAGCACCTGCCTTATGTACTTTGTATCCTATAAATTAAAAATATAAACTATAAATTAAGTACATTTTGTTTAAAACAAAAATGTATCTCGTTCATACCATGCTTGCCAATCAATCAGTGAATGTCACTGTTTGCTACTCAGTATACTCTGTGCTTTTTATACATTTTAAGAGATGTGGTCCAGCCTCATGTGATTAAAGCCTAGTGGTAAAGACTGGCTTTCAGCAGATGATCCCATAATTGAATGGAGTTACATCCTTGGAAAGTGTTACAAAGGTCTGAATGAAGCCACGTGTAGGTACCCTTGGAGGCAGATGTAACTGCTATGCAAAGGTTCTGTGGTGAGCAGGGAGCTTCCAGGGACCAAAGGTCATTGTGGCTGGACCACAGAGAGAGACTGGAGTACGCAGGGTGTTTGATGATGCACTACAAAAGAGGATGCATTACGTCTGTCAAACTATCTGGCCATTTCTGACAATCTTGTAGATTATATGAGCAAAAAACCCATCCATGAAACACCTTAGAACAAACACCCTTTTAAACCCCGGGCCTTGCCTCCACTCATGCTGGGCTGCATCCATGCCTTCCCATCTATTCCAGAGCGAAGTTCCAGGAGTCTCCCTTCTCTCTCCTGCATCATCAATTTTTCTCTCTCTTCATTTTTTTCCCCTCTACAAACATGTTCTTTTCACCATCCAAATAATACCCTCTTTCAGCCCCACTTCCCTCTCCAGCTATGGCCCCATTTTCTTGCTTTGTTAAAAGAAAGAATCATTTCCTTCCTTCTCATGCTCTCTTGAACTCACTCCAATCAGCCTGAAACCTCCTCTCCAGACTACAAAGCTAAGGTCAAACCACAGTCCTTCTCTCCACGCTGTCAGCGTTGCTCGCCCACTTGTCACTGTATTGCTGGCCTCACTTCCAGGACGCCACACTCCTGGTCCCCCTTCTAATATGGGGCCTGCTCAATTTCAATCCACTTTTCTGGTTTCTCTTCAACTCCAGACCTCACAACGTAGAGCTCCCAAGACTAAAGCCCTAGAATTCACCTCTTTTCTATCCTTACTACTTTGGGGAGCTCATCCAGTGTCAGGGCTTCAAATCTATATATTGATGCCCTCCTAATTTATGTCTCCGGTCCTGCCCTGTCCCCTGAACTCCCGTTCTCTTTGAAGTCTCCACTGGAATGTTTAGTTGGCATCGCCAACCTAACGCCTCCCAAGCTGACCTTCCCCACCAGACGGTAGGTATCCTATTCCCTTCCCCATCTCTGCTGGTGGTGAATCCATCCTTATAGCTGTTCAGACCAAAAACAATGTGGTCACTCTGGACTCTACTCTTTCACACACCACAACCAATCCATGGACAAATCCTGTAGGGCTGTGCCTTATAAATACCTCCAGAATCTGACTCCCTTCTCACCACCTCCACTGCTGTCACTCTGGTAAAACCACCACCATCTGCGATCTGGGCCCCTAAGATGGCCCCCTGGCAGATTTTCCTGCTTTATCTTTGACCAATCCCAGTGTATCTCAACCCGGCAACCAGGTAGATCCCTTCAAACAAATCAGATGACACCATTTCTGTCCTCAAAACCCTCCAAAAGCTCCCAGCTCCACCTGGAGTTGAAGCCAAACTTTTTCCAATGTCTGCACGGTCTGGCCCTGTTCTGGCTCTGAGTTCATCAGCTACTGAACCTCTCTGTAATCGCTCTGCTCCAGCCAAGCTCCCGTACTCTTCCTTGTCCTAAACCACCTATGGGCTGTTGTGTTATTTTTACTGTTCCCTTTGTCTCAACTATCCTCCCACATAACTTCCCTACTCACTCCCTCACTCTCTTCAAGCCTCTCTTCTCAGCGAGGCTCTCCTTCCCTGAGTATAACTTTCAAAGTCTAATTTCTGCCCCCATGAACACTCTCTCTATACTATTCTCCTATACTCTCCTCTGTAACATTTATCCCATTGGACATACTCCATATGTTACTTACTCATTCTAAGTACTGCCTCATCCCAACTACAATATAAACTCTCTAAAGGCAGAGGATTTTGTCTGTTTTGATCATTTCTCTGTTTGCAGCAAGTAGAATCATATCTGAAACACAGTGGGCATTCAGTAACTATCTGCTGAATACATAAATAGGTGAATGAATTCCATATAAGAGAAAAACGTCTGGCACAAACCTAGGGAGGAAGCTGAACACCAGTGTGGATGGTTAGTCCTGAAAAGTTACTGTAAATGGTGGTCATTTAGAGTTCTGCGTCTTAGTCCATGGGGAGTGAAAAATGTATTAATTTCATTATTCTGTTTTATTTACATAGATTTATATATATATTACTTATGTATGTATTCCCTTATATATATGAAAAGCCTGTTTATATGTGATGTATTACACAATGAAAAGTTTAAAGTGACCTTGGATACCTGTGGAGCACCTAGAAAGAAACAAATGCAAATTCTCCCTTGAAGAGAATTTCCACACTAAATTAAAGGTCAGGCAGAACTGTCAGATGAAAATGTGCAAAAATATGTGCTCACAGGGCACATTTACAAAACACACAAGGAGCAAAGCAACCATGAGCATGATGCATCAAAAACAAACTGAAACAAAAATCCGACCATAATTAGACCATAAGAGATTCAAATTATCGAACTAACTGGATGCCCATCACAAAACAAACACATTGAAAAGCTAAAGACACAAATAATGAATGAAAATATGTGAAGGAAATAAGATACTATCAAAAAAGATGAGAAATGTTAGGAAAAAAATAACTAATATAAATGCTTTCTGGGGAGACCTTCAAGACGGCAGAAGAGTAAGATGCAGAGATCACCTTCTTCCCCACAAATACATCAGAAATACATCTACATGTGGAAAAACTCCTACAGAACACCTACTGAACGCTGGCAGAAGATGTCAGACCTCCTAAGAGGCAAGAAACTCCCCACGTACCTGGGTATGGCAAAAGAAAAAAGAAACAACAGACACAAAAGAATAGGGATGGGACCTGCACCAGTGGGAGAGAGCTGTGAAGGAGGAAAGGTTTCCACACACTAGGAAGCCCCCTCGTGGGCGGAGACTGTGGGTGGCAGAGGGGGGAAGCTTTGGAGCCATGGAGGAGAGCGCAGCCACAGGGGTGTGGAGGGCAAAGCAGAGAGATTCCCGCACGGAGTATTGTTGCCGAGCAGCACTCACCAGCCCAAGAGGCTTGTCTGCTCACCCGCTGGGGCGGGCAGGGGCTGGGAGCTGAGGCTTGGGCTTCGGTCGGATCGCAGGGAGAGGACTGGGGTTGGCGGCGTGAACACAGCCTGAAGGGGTTAGTGCGTCACAGCTAGCTGGGAGGGAGTCCGGGAAACAGTCTGCAGCTGCCAAAGAGGCAAGAGACGTTTTCTTGCCTCTTTGTTTCCTGCTGCACGAGGAGAGGGGATTCAGAGCACCGCCTAAACGAGCTCCAGAGATGGGTGCGAGCCGCGGCTATCAGCGCGGACTCCAGAGACGGGCAGGAGACGCTAAGGCTGCTGCTGCTGCCACCAAGAAGCCTGTGTGCGAGCACAGGTCACTCTCCACACCGCCCCTCCTGGGAGCCAGTGCAGCCCGCCACTGCCAGGGTCCCGTGATCCAGGAACAACTTCCCCGGGAGAACGCACTGCACGTCTCAGGCTGGTGCAACGTCATGCGGGCCTCTGACGCCGCAGGCTCGCCCCGCATCCATACCCCTCACTCCCCCCGGCCTGAGTGAGCCAGAGCCCCCGAATCAGCAGCTCCTTTAACCCCGTTCTGTCTGAGCGGGAACAGACGCCCTCAGGCGACCTACACGCAGAGGCGGGTCCAAATCCAAAGCTGAATCTGGGGAGCTGTGAGAACAAAGAAGAGAAAGGGAAATCTCTCCCAGCAGCCTCAGGAGCAGCGGATTAAATATCCACAATTAACTTGATGTACCTTGCATCTGTTGAATACCCGAATAGACAATGAATCAGCCCAAAACTCAGGCAGTGGACTTTGGGAGCAAAGATATACATATATTTTTCCTTTTTCTCTTTTTGTGAGTGTGTATGTGTATGCTTCTTTGTGTGATTTTGTCTGTATAGCTTTGCTTTTACATATGTCCTAGGGGTCTGTCTATACACTTTTTTTTTTTTTTTTAGTATAGTTTTTAGCACTTGTTATCATTGGTGGATTTGTTTTTTGGTTTGGTTGCTGTCTTCTTTTTTTCTTTTTTTTATTACTTTTTAATTTTTTTATTTTTAATAATTATTTTCTATTTTAATAACTTTATTTTCTCTTTCTTTCCTTTCTTTTTTCCTTCCTCCCTCCCTCCTTCCCTCCTCTCTCTTTCTTTCTTTCTTTCTTTCTTTCTTTCTTTCTTTCTTTCATTCTTTCTTTCTCCCTTTTCTTCTGAGCCATTTGGCTGACAAGGTCTTGGTGCTCCAGCCGGGTGTCAGGCCTGAGCCTCGGAGGTGGGAGAGCCAAGTTCAGGACATTGGTCTACCAGAGACCTCCCAGTCCCACATAATATCAATTGGTGGGAGCTCTCCCAGAGATCTCCATCTCAATGCTAAGACCAAGCTTCACTCAACGAAGAGCAAGCTACACTGCTGGACACCCTATGGCAAAAAACTAGCAAGACATGAACACAACCCCACCCATTAGCAGAGAGGCTGCCTAAAATCATACTAAGTTCACAGACACCCCAAAACACACCACCAGACGTGGTCCTGCCCACCAGAAAGACAAAATCCAGCCTGATCCACCAGAACACAGGCACCAGTCCCCTCCATCAGGAAGCCTACACAACCCACTGAACCAACCTTAGCCACTGGGGACAGATACCAAAAACAACGGGAACTACGAACCTTCAGCCTGTGAAAAGGAGACCCCAAACACAGTAAGTGAAGCAAAATGAGAAGACAGAGAAACATACAGCAGATGAAGGAGCAAGGTAAAAACCCACCAGACCTAACAAATGAAGAGGGAATAGGCAGGCTACCTGAAAAAGAATTCAGAGTAATGATAGTAAAGATGATCCAAAATCTTGGAAATAGAATGGAGAAAAGACAAGAAATGTTTAACAAAGATCTAGAAGAACTAAAGAGCAAACAAACAATGATGAACAACAAAATGAATGAAATTAAAAATTCTCTAGAATGAATCAATAGCAGAATAACTGAGGCACAAGAACGGAAAAGTGACCTGGAAGATAAAATACTGGAAATAACTACTTCAGAGCAGAATAAGGAAAAAAGAATGAAAAGAATTGAGGACAGTCTCAGAGACCTCTGGGACAACATTAAATGCACCAACATTCGAATTATAAGGGTCCCAGAAGAAGAAGAGAAAAAGAAAGGGACTGAGAAAATACTTGAAGAGATTATAGTTGAACACTTCCCTAATATGGGAAAGGAAATAGTTAATCAAGTTCAGGAAGCACAGAGAGTCCCAAACAGAATAATCCAAGGAGAAACACACCAAGACACATATTAATCAAACTATCAAAAATTAAATACAAAGAAAAAATATTAAAAGCAACAAGGGAAAAACAACAAATAACATACAAGGCAATCCCCATAAGGTTAACAGCTGATCTTTCAGCAGAAACTCTGCAAACCAGAAGGGAGTGGCAGGACATATTTGAAGTGATGAAAGAGAAAAACCTACAACCAATATTACTCTACCCAGCAAAGATCTCATTCAGATTTGGCAGAGAAATTTAAATCTTTACAGACAAGCAAAAGGTAACAGAATTCAGCACCACCAAACCAGCTTTACAACAAATGCTAAAGGAACTTCTCTAGGCAGGAAACACAAGAGAAGCAAAAGACCTACAATAACAAACACAAAATAATTAAGAAAATGGTAATAGGAACATACATATTAATAATTACCTTAAATGTAAATGGATTAAATGCTCCAACCAAAAGACATAGACTGGCTGAATGGATACAAACACAAGACCCGTATATATGCTGTCCACAAGAGACCCACTTGAGACCTAGGAACACATACAGACTGAAAGTGAGGGGATGGAAAAAGATATTCCATGCAAATGGAAATCAAAATAAAGCTGGAGTAGCAATTCTCATATAAGACAAAATAGACTTTAAAATAAAGACTATTACAAGAGACAAAGAAGGACACTACATAACGATCAAGGGATCAATCAAAGAAGAAGATATAACAATTGTAAATATCTATGCACCCAACATAGGAGCACCTCAACACATAAGGCAAATGCTAACCACCAAAAAAAGGGGAAATCAACAGTAACACAATCATAGTAGGGGATTTTAACACCCCACTTTCACCAATGGACAGATCATCCAAAATGAAAATAAATAAGGAAACACAAGCTTTAAATGATACATTAAACAAGATGGACTTAATTGATATTTACATGACATTCCATCCTAAAACAACAGAATACACTTTCTTCTCAAGTGCTCATGGAACATTCTCCAGGATAAATCATATCTTGGGTCACAAATCAAGCCTTGGTAAACTTAAGAAAAATTAAATTGTATCAAGCATCTTTTCCGACCACAATGCTATGAGACTAGGTGTCAATTACAGGAAAATATCTGTAAAAAACACAGTTAGAGGCTAAACAATACACTACTTAATAAGCAAGACATCACTGAAGAAATCAAAGAGGAAATCAAAAAATACCCAGAGACAAATGACAATGAAAACAGAACGATCCAAAACCTATGGGATGCAGCAAAAGCAGTTCTAAGAGGGAAGTTTATAGCAATACAATCCTACCTCAAGTAACAAGAAACATCTCAAATAAACAACCTAACCTTACACCTAAAGCAATCAGAGAAAGAAAAACCCAAAAATCCCAAAGTTAGCAGAAGGAAACAAATCATAAAGGTCAGATCAGAAATAAATGAAAAAGAAATGAAGGAAACAATAGCAAAGATCAATAAAAGGTGATTCTTTGAGAAGATAAACAAAATTGATAAACCATTAGCCAGACTCATCAAGAAAAAAGGGAGAAGACTCAAATCAATAGAAATAGAGATGAAAAAGGAGAAGTAACAACTGACACTGCAGAAATACAAAGGATCATGAGAGATTACTATCAGCAACTATATGCCAATAAAATGGACAACCTGGAAGAAATGGACAAATTCTTAGAAAAGCACAACCATCCAGGCCTGAACCAAGAAGAAAGAGAAAATATAAACAGACCAATCACAAGCACTGAAATTGAAACTGTGATTTAAAATCTTCAACAAACAAAAGCCCAGGACCAGATGGCTTCACAGGTGAATTCTATCAAACATTTATAGAAGAGCTAACACCTATCCTTCTCAAACTCTTCCAAAATGTAGCAGAGGGAGGAACACTCCCAAATTCATTCTCAACCCCAGTCAAGTGGGGTTTATCCCAGGAATGCAAGGATTCTTCAATATACACAAATCAATCAATGTGATACACCATATTAACAAATTGAAGGTTAAAAACCATATGATCATCTCAATAGATGCAGAAAAATCTTTAGACAAAATTCAACACCCATTTATGATAAAAACCCTCCAGAAAGTAGGTATAGAGGGAACTTACCTCAACATCATAAAGGTCATATATGACAAACCCACAGCCAACATCATTCTCAATGGTGAAAAAATGAAACCATTTCCACTAAGATCAGGAACAAGACAAGGTTGCCCCCTCTCACTTCTATTATTCAACATAGTTCTGGAAGTTTTAGCCACAGCAATCAGAGAAGAAAACAAATACAATGAATCCAAATCAGAAAAGAAGTAAAGCTACCACTGTTTGCAGATGACATGATACTATACATAGAGAATCCTAAAGATGCTACCAGAAAACTACTAGAGCTAATCAATGAATTTGGTGAAGTAGCAGGATACAAAATTAATGCACAGAAATCTCTTGCATTCCTATATACTAATGATGAAAAATCTGAAAGAGAAATTAAGGAAACACTCCCATTTACCATTGGAACAAAAAGAATAAAATACCTAGGAATAAACCTGCCTAAGGAGACAAAAGACAAAACAAAAAGTTTTCTGTATGCAGAAAACTATAAGACACTGATGAAAGAAATTAAAGATGATACAAACAGATGGAGAGATATACCATGTTCTTAGATTGGAAAAATCAACACTGTGAAAATGACTATAATACCCAAAGCAATCTACAGATTCAATGCAATCCGTATCAAATTATCAATGGCATTTTTCACAGAACTAGAACAAAAATTTCACAATTTGTATGGAAACACAAAAGACCCTGAATAGCCAAAGCAATCTTGAGAAAGAAAAATTGAGCTAGAGGAATCAGGCTCCCTGACTTCAGACTATACTACAAAGCTACAGTAATCAAGACAGTATGGTACTGGCACAAAAACAGGAATATAGATCAATAGAATAGGATAGAAAGCCCAGAGATAAAGCCACACACATATGGTCACCTTATCTTTGATAAAGGAGGCAAGAATATACAATGGACAAAAGACAGCCTCTTCAATAAGTGGTGCTGGGAAAACTGGACAGCTACATGTAAAAGAATGAAATTAGAACACTCCCTAACATCATACACAAAAATAAACTCAAAATGGATTAGAGACCTAAATGTAAGACCAGACACTATCAAACTCTTAGAGGAAAACACTGGCAGAACACTCTATGACATACATCACAGCAAGATCCTTTTTGACCCACCTCCTAGAGAAATAGAAATAAAAACAAAAATAAACAAATGGGACCTAATGAAACTTAAAAGCTTTTGCACAGGAAAGGAAACCATAAACAAGAGAAAAAGACAACCCTTAGATTGGGAGAAAATATTCGCAAATGAAACAACTGACAAAGGATTAATCTCCAAAATTTACACACAGCTCATGCAGCTCAATATCAAAACAGCAAACAACCCAATCCAAAAATGGGCAGAAGACCTAAACAGACATTTCTCTAAAGAAGACAAACAGATTGCCAACAAACACATGAAAGAATGCTCAACATTACTGATCATTAGAGAAATGTAAATCAAAACTACAATGAGGTATCACCACACAACGTTCAGAATGGCCATCATCAAAAAATCTACAAACCATAAATGCTGGAGAGGGTGTGGAGAAACGGGAACCCTCTTGCACTTTTGGTGGGAATGTAAATTGATACAGCCACTATGGAGAACAATATGAAGGTTCCTTCAAAAACTAAAAACAGAACTACCATACGACTCAGCAATCCCACTACTGGGCATATACCCTGAGAAAACCATAATTCAAAAAGTGTCATGTACCACAATGTTCATTGCAGCTCTATTTACAACAGCCAGGACATGGAAGCAACCTAAGTGTCCATTGACAGATGAATGGATAAAGAAGATGTGGCACATATATACAATGGAATATTACTCAGCCATGAAAAGAAATGAAATTGAGTTATTTTTAGTGAGGTGGAGGGACCTAGAGTCTATCACACAGAGTGAAGTATGTTAGAAATAGAAAAACAAATACCATATGCTAACACATACATATGCAATTAAAAAAAATGGTTATGAAGAACCTAGGGGGAAGACAGGAATAAAGACACAGACATAGAGAATGGACTTGAAGACACAGGGAAGGGTAAGAGTAAGCTGGGACGAAGTGAGAGAGTGGCATGGACATATATACACTACCAAATGTAAAATAGATAGCTAGTGGGAAGCAGCTGCATAGCACAGGAAGATCAGTTCAGTGCTTTGTGACCACCTAGAGGGGTGGGATAGGGAGTGTGGGAGGGAGAGGCAAGAGGGAGGACATATGGGGGTATATGTATATGTATAGCTGATTCACTTTGTTATAAAGCAGAAACTAAGAGACCATTGTAAAGCAATTATACTCCAATAAAGATGTTAAAAAAAATGTTTTCCACCATCATTCTATTTATATACACACACATATAAAAATACAGTTATACACTTGAAATCAGTAAAGTTCATTTTATTTTATGTAAATTATACCTCAGTAAAGGTAATTTTGAAGAAAGTTACAGAAAGAGAAAATAGTCATTGAAATAAAGATGCAGAGAATGGTGTAAGCAGTCGGTTACTCATGATATGAAAAGTAGTGACTTAGAAGATGAAGGTAAAGATGTGACTCAGAATTCTTCATAGAAATCTAAAGAAATGGAAATATAAAGAGAGGTTAGGAGACGTGGAGCACAGGGTAAGTCTCTCCTGGCTCTAATATTACTTTCACAATGAGAAAATTGATACAGTGAAAGATGGGACATAAATCCAAGTGGAAATGGATAAAATAGTCTCATAAATGCTGAAAGACATGAAACCTCAAATGTAGGAAGAAGAGTCCACAGCAAGTCAATTATAAAGAATTCCACAGCTAGGGACCTAGCACTAAAACTTCAGCACAGTAGGACAATGAGAAAAATACTACACGCTGTCAAAGAAAAACTTCTATGAAGGAATAACTATTAGACAAGAAAGAAACAACAGAAATCAGAGGATAGTGCAGTAAAATCTTCATTTTTCAGAGAAAATAACAAAATTAAACAGCCAACTAAGTTATCATACAAGAATACGGGAATTATTATGACTTTTTAAATATAAAACCCGAGAAAGTTTACCAGTAACAGAAACTCACTTGGAACTTCTAACATGATAGAAAGAAGCAATGATTACTTAGTGTAGGAAAGCAACTGAGTTTCATTTCCTCTTTTATGACATGACCCCATAGTCAAAACATCTTTTCAAACTTCTCACATCATCTAACAGGACACATCAAGCATGAATGGCTTCACATGAAGACTGCTGGTCACTGACATGATTATTAACCAAAATATGAGTACTTCTTATAAAAATCATACCATAAACAACTGGAAATAATATCCATGCCTGGAAAAAAAAAATGTTCCTCATTATTTATCATGAAGATCTTAAAAAACCAAGAACAAGAACATAGAAAGGTAAACATATTTTCTTCTGCATTACCTTAGTGAGCATCCCCACTGTTTAAATAAATCATAGAATAAAGAGTAAGGAGAACTTGCTATAACATTTTTGAGGTAAACTTATCTTTTTCCATCATAAAAGTAATAATTTCTCAAAGTGTAAAAACACCTGAAGTATGAAAAGTACCTATACTTGACTTCCTCCATTTTTCTTTATGCCCCATTTTTTAGAATCATGATCATATTGAATTTTGTGCTCTAAACATTTCAATGAACATTAACAGCGCCTTTTAATGGCTCCATACTATTCCACCAAACAGACGAAGGTTTGAAACCTGCCTGCCTCTGCCCCGTGAGAGCCTCTTCAGCTGCTGTGAATTATCTGAGAGTAGCAATCATCTTGGCGCCTAAAACATTTTGTGCTTTATGTTTATTTCTTCCAGTTAGATTCCTAGAAGTGGAATGACTTATTCTTTAGCTCGGGAACCAATACAGCTTTCTTGTCGATGTAAAAGGAAATGATGCTTCCAAAGATTCTTAACTTAGTGGCAACACAACCTCTTTAAGAAATTGTCACTGTCTCTAATGACCAGAAAGTCATTGAATTCAGAGTCTAAAATGAAATGCCTCGTAAAATGCTTGGATGACCATTTCTATTTCTCAAGATCTCTTATAGAATTTCTTAAGGTATAGTCCAAGGCTCTAAAACTGAAACTTTACACGGAAACATTTTTTTTTTTTTTTTTAATCTGCATGATGAGCTTTTCCTTTGATTCATCCTTTGGAGATCTGGTAGTTCAAATCAAGATCAGACGGACCTTGAATGGCAGCTTTTGAATTTTAATAAGAAAAACTGCTAAACAATAGGAACATTAGCTTTCAGAGGACACAATAACTCTAACTGAAGAAAGCTTTTAAACTATTCTTATTTGACAGTGCATCTCAAATATATCAAATAATAGGTATTTCAAACGGAACAAAATGTGGGAAAAGAAGGAAGTTGTCAAAAAGGAGCCAGATTCTCTAATATCAAAAAGATCTCTGGGCTTCCCTGGTGGCGCAGCAGTTGAGAATCTGCCTGCCAATTCAGGGGACACGGGTTCGAGCCCTGGTCTGGGGAGATCCCACGTGCCGCGGAGCAACTAGGCCCGTGAGCCACAACTACTGAGCCTGCGCGTCTGGAGCCTGTGCTCCGCAACAAGAGAGGCCGCGAGAGTGAGAGGCCCGCGCACCGCAATGAAGAGTGACCCCCGCTCGCTGCAACTAGAGAAAGCCCTCGCACAGAAACGAAGACCCAACACAGCCAAAAATGAAATAAATAAATTTAAAATAATTAAAAAAAAAAAAAAGATCTCACCTGGCTGCTTCTGATCCCTGTGTTCTGATAAACTTTGGAATTGTATGCCTCAAATTACAAATAATTATTGCTTTTTCCCCTAACTTCTCTTTTTGTGCCTTCTCCTTAAATTTATTATTTATCAATTTGGAGATGATGGAACTGGTTACATAAAAAGCTGTCTGTTAAATTGTGCCGGATATATTAGGAACACACTTGAGATCAGCCTCTCAGCTCTTTATTTCCTTTATGGCATCAGTGTTCCTTTTTCTCATCTCACAGGCACATACATCCCTAGGGAGAGCCAGGAAAGCAACATTCCTAAGGGCACAGAATCTGAAGTCAGGCTTTGTTGATCCCCGAGCCTTCTACTGCTGGACAATTTACATGAACTCTGGGTGCTTCATGTTCTCCATCTGCAAACCTGAATAATAACAGTGCTGAGCTTCTTTGGTGGTTGTAAAATATTAAATGGGTTAATATCTGTCTTAGGAAGAGTGTGAGACACACTCAGTACAATCCTCATTTTAACTAGTATTATTGATAGTCTTCCAATTATCCAATTGAACCGTGGAACTAAATTACTTTGTTTCTTAATAAGATACATGTCAGAAAGTTATAAATAATGTCTCTAATGCAACAAAAGTTTAAATAAAACAAGGCAGCTTTGCTATCAATTGAGTTTACTAAAATTATCAGTCTTTTCCTAAGCTTTCTCAGTTTATACAACACTATACTAGATTTTGTCAAGATTTAAAATATAAGAGGCAGATTATATATATGGTCAATTTCAATCAACACTTACAATTTTTATAGAAACAAATAAACAGTTGAGGTCATTAAGTCATGCCATTGAAAATATATTATCAAGCAGCAAAATGAGACCACTCCCAATACCACAGTATTGACTAATATTTGTATCTAAGTAATGAGTAATAATATTTGTATCTAAGTATCTAAGTAATTAACATAGATTTGAATGAATATTGCTTATTCAATTTAATAAATATTTGAGAGTACACCTGCATGGTACACTGGGCTAACCATTGCAGGGTTAGAAATGTAAGTAAAATGAAGGCCCTGCCTTTTTGGTGCTTACAGACTGAAGGGAGGATAAAATAAATATACAAATCAGCATAGCATAAAGCACTGTAATACGAATGCTATAAGACAAGGTAAAAACAAATAACTAGGAGCTTCAATTATTTATTTGTTTGATTAATATTTATAGAGCATTCACTATAACCTCTTTTTAAGGTGCTTGGAGGGAGCATTTTAAAAAGAGAAAACATGAGCAAAGTAGAGAGATATGTACAGCTACAGTAAAACTAATCGGGTTAAATTAAATTAACATGAAGGCAAGTACTGGGTACAAGGTAGATCAACTTTCTGTGTAGGGCCTTGAATGCCAGTCAAAGCAGAAGGCCATGGAAGCTACTTTGAAGGAAACTTGTACAATCAATAAGTCTAGCCTAGCAGAGATGTGGGATGGATCCAGATAGGAAAAGAGATGATGCAGAACCAATTATAAGGGTATTTATTACAGTAGCTCAGGCTGAAGGTAACAAAAGATGGATGGTAATTCTGGGGGGAAAAAGAAGTAGTGACTTTGAAACCAAGTCGCTACTCACTTTCCACTATGGAGGAAAATTCCATAGCACAAAGCAAACAAGAAGGGAGAGGGAATGAGAAAGTGAAGTTTTCTTTGTAATTTCAAAGCTGATATGTACTACCAGGGTAAGAAAGGAAGGAGAAATAAATCCCCATGAGGGAAGCAGCGAGTTTTGCCTTGGGACTTTGGGCGTTGAGGTGCCCAGTGGTGCCTCTTGTTGGCAGAGATACCCAGGATCAGGGGGATATACACGCGAGATGTCAGGACCACATGTAGAGATTTGGGAGTCACGGCGCTAGAGGTACTAACTAAACTCAACTTGTGGGTGTGAACGAATACACCAAGAAGGAGAGTTATACAGAGAGCAGTCACCTGAGGATGCAACCTGGTTGCAGACAGGAGGAAGGCAGGCTAACAAAGGAGACAAGGAATGGAGGGGAAATGCACGGCGGGGCAGAGGAGAAAGCGTGTATGGTAGAAGGGGCCACACAGGGCAGAGATATTGAGGAGGAGAGAAAAAGCATCCAGGCAGCTAGAGGGTTGTTGAAACGGGAATGAGCAGTTTTAATGGAGTGAAGCTGGTGAAAGCCAGATTTTAAAGGGGTGGGTGAGTGTCACGGACATGCACATGTAATTGGCAATAAGCAGCTAGTTACAGATGAAGATAGGTGTGTCCCATTGCTTTCAGATAGAAAGGTGAGGAAAATGAAAGAAGGCTGGATATACTGAAAGCTGGATAATTTCTTTAGTGGAATAAACAATACTCCACTCATTCAACCATCACTGCTGTAACAGATGACAGCTGTGAAATTTCAGGATAAAGAAGCATCTGCCATGTGCTTTGTTCCTTTTAAGTCAAATGTTTTATACACTGAAACGTGTACTTATCAATCTTTTATAGAAACACTGTTGATTTCTCTGAAATTTATCTTTCCTCATAGAGTTGGTTTTCTTAAGAATCTGAAAGAGAGAAAGTCTGGAAGATTAAATAAAGAATGGAGAGGCTTTCTCATCCTTGAATTTTCTGTCTTTCAAATTTTTGTATTGGCAAAATATCATACCATTTCTTCGGGTCCATCTGTCTGTGGATAAGAAGACTTGCTAGTTCTTTCTGGAACCGTAGATAATTCAAGCTGCAAGTAATAAATAACTAAACCTACATTGTATGGGAGAAAAATGAGGTCCTCAACGTTCCCAGGGACCAAGATTATATGGCTAGTGGGAGAAAGCCTTTTCTCCTTTCCAAGAAAGGTTTCACGCTAGTTACTCAACTGACTATAAATCAAAATTTCCTTCTCTTAGCTTTCAAACCAAGCTGTTTCATTTCTCCAATACTGTTTTCACACAACACAACTGTTTGGGCGGAGGGTCAGGAAGAGGAAAGAGGAGGGAGAAAAACTTGAGGACTTGCCCTGTGCCATGCCGGATGCTCCTTCACTCCTCACCAGTGGAGGTGGGCACCCGGCTTCCGATTATACGTGACGGAGTGGTGACATAAAAGGCGTGAAGCCAGTAAACTGTGTGTGCTGATTTCCACTCACACTGCAGGAGCAGTGCAGATAGAGGCTGAGGGCCCAGAGAACCGTGCCTGTGATTTGCATTCTTCCTCTTCTGAAGCCTTTGGTCTGTGAGCTTCTCACCTAACTTAGCAAAGCAGAAGGAATGGGTCCCAGTTACTAGAACAAAAAGCTCCTCTCTTCCCTGAGCTTTGGCTCCTTTAAAAAAAAGAGAGAGAGAGAGAGCAACTCAGTTACTTTCTTTCCTAACTCCTTTCACCTCCAGCCAAAGATACAAAACATGACACTAAACACTTGAAGCACAAGCACAACAGTCATTTTACGGTAATGAGCAGGTAGATGGCAACACAAATGGTGAAACCAGATCATTAATTCTTTTTTTCTCAGAGTTCTACCATACAACTTTCCCGTGTGTAGTAGCATAACCGCTCTTTTTAATTGCCTCTCTGCTACTCACAAATGCATTTGGCTTGAAAATCAGCATGAAATACGACCATAGTGACAATTTACTGAAGGCTTACCACAGATGCCAGGTACTATCCTAGATACTTTTTAAAAACATTTTTACTAAAACTTGCAACCATCTTAAGGATTATTAGAAGACCCATTTTACAGAGGCATTTTGTGTGTTGCTGAATGTTTTGCTAGCTCTTTTCTGTACACAGGACTTATATGCTTTAACTTAACAGTCCTCTTAGCATTCTAGCAGCATACCACATTCAACAACCTTTTTATACTATACAGTGGTACCAGCTGGAAAAGAGTATTCAGATGTAGCGAGAAAAAACTAGCTAGAAGAATAAAGCTAATGCCTTAAGGGGAACAAATGTGAAATACAGAGTCACAGATTTTATACATATAAGGACAAGTAGAAAGAATACATAAACTTTCACCATTTATTATCTCATAATTGATTAAATAAACCCTTGATCTTTGGCATTTACATCAAGCTAGGTACTGAGTCTTTCTTCTACTCATTTATTCAACAAATATTTACAAAATATCCATAGTGGCCAAGTGCCTGGCACTGCTGTGGTGTTAGCCTCTGAGAAACAGAGAGGTGAGTAAAACAGGTGTTTACTGTTCAGAAATTTTAGTCTAGCAGGGGAGAAATGTATGGAAGACAAGTATATTTTATAAAAGATATCACAAAAAATACGTTGTGAAGATTTCAGCCAGTCTCTTTGGGTTAGGAGATAGTCTCCACGTATTTCCCAAATAATATTTGAGAGAATAACAATTGGTGGATTCATACTGGACTAATGAGCTGCCAACAAGGAATTTAGAAGGCCACTATGGGATGGTATTCAACAGAGTTTTGAGTTTTGATGGGGCAATGGGAGTCATGAGAAGCCAACCTAAATGCCCCTAAACAGAGGAATGGATAAAGAAGATGTGGTACATATATACAGTGGAATATCACTCACCTATAAAAAGGAATGAAATAGTGCCACAGACATCGAGAATGGTCGTATGGATACTGGGGGGTGGGGCAAAAGGGGGGGTGGGATGAATTGGGAGATTGGGATTAACATATATACACTACTATGTATAAAATAGATAACTAATGAGAACCTACTGTATAGCACAGGGAACTCAGTGCTCTGTGGTGACCTAAATAGGAAGGAAATCCAAAAAAGAGGAGATATATGTATACATATAGCTGATTCACTTTGCTGTACAGCAGAAACTAACACAACATTGTAAAGCAACTATACTCCAATAAAAATTTTAAAAAAAAAAACTTCATCCATAATTATACTACACTTAAAATGACTTTTTCTTTTATCAGGATTCCCTCTCCTGGGCCTAAACATCTTTTTTGTTTTAATAGGCATCTTTTATCAAAGTCCAACTTACATGGAAAAAAAACACACAGATTCCAGGGTATAGTTCAATAGATCATATCACAAAGTGCACACACTCGGTTAACCACTACACAGGTCCAGAAATAGAATATTACCCTAACCTAAAAGCCCCGTCATGTCCCATGACAATCTGTTCCTTCCCTTCTCCTCAAATGTAACTTCTATCCTTACTTCTGTCACCATAGATTAGTTTTGCTTGTTTTCAAATGCTATTTAAATGAAATCACACAGTATATGTTTCCTCTGTACTTGGCTTCTTTGATCAATCTTGTATTTTTGATATGAATCCATCATGTATGTAGCAATAGTTCATTATTTATCTTTGTTGTGTGGTGTATTATATTGTATAAATAAACTATTATTTGTTTATTTATTCAAAAAAACAAAACAAAGCCCAGGCCTGGGCTGAGGAGGGCTGGCTGCGTGCGCGGGGACCTGGTGCTGATGTAGCCCCTGAAGGCTGCTTACATGGAAGGGGATTGAAACACATAATTGAAGGGAATAAAGGGTGTGCCAACACCATCTACAAATAATTTACAAATATTAATTTGTTTAGGGTTGGGTCTGTTTGGTTTTTTTTTTTCTTTTCTTTTTCTCATTTGTTGTAGCCTTTGTGTGATTCAGAAACAACTGAAACTTTCATGCAGTAGAAAAGGGAGGTTGGGAGCCATAAGCATTTAGAGAAAAATAAATAATATATTTGTTTTATCAATAAGAATTTGCAAACCAACAAGAGGGAAGAAAGCTTTCCTCTTTAATCTGGTTGTCATTAATACTGCAGGAATTATTTCTACACTCCTGAGGAGCTAAATACAAATCAATTTTATATAATTAGATATTAATACTCTCTGTTATGTTTTCTAATAACTCTCCATTTAACAGTCTCATAACTCAGCACAGATTCTTAATCATTTTCACAGTAATAAATAATCATAACTTTTATTCCAATAAGCATTGGCTGCTTGTTCCAAACTAAATACTTCTAGGTTTATTTCAGATTTAAATACATCTCAGTATATTCAAGAGTGCCTAAATTACTTATTCAAAGTCAATTTAACTTAGTTTGCTAATTTAAAATCAATTAAATAGCATTTATTTTCCTATATCAACTAATTTTTATACTTTCATATAGAAGCTTTTGTCCACTGCATTTAATTTTATTCAGTCTTTGACTTTATTCTGTTCTTCTTCCAGGGACAGATCCTTGTCCTTCAGGAACTTTCAAAGCTAAAAATAGAAGAAAGGATGTTGGAAGACACCTTCCCCCTGTCTGCCTACACGATTGACGGTTTTCTTTCAAGATATACAGTTTTATCACAACCAGTTTTAAACCAAAAGCATATACGCTCCAACAAATAGGAAAGAAAGCTGAAATACCATGAATAGATACTATTTGAAAGGTTTTCTAACGTTTTTAGATAAATTGTAATGTCCAAAGGCAATTGTCTCCTGTTACCATATTTTATTTTTGACATATTTTTGTCCCAAAGTATTTTTATAGTCTAAAATTACGACATATTGTGCCATTAAAATTTCAGAGAAACTGCAAAATATTTTAGAATTTCTTTAGTCTGAGGAGGGTAATAATTTGCAGCTGAAAGCTTAATATTGCATGAGAAGAAACTATATAAAATGATTTTGAGTCTGGTAAATAAATCTATCAATGTGAGTATGAAAAATATGTATAATATTATGACTTTTTTAAAAAGTATTAAATATAGCATAACATATACCAACCAAATTATTACATTCTTTTTGGAAATATGTAAAGCAATGCAAATATTAAAGTTCTGTGGAGGAAGGATTTTTGGCTGTGTATCTTTAACATATGTCTATTTTGTGCAATTATATATGCAAAATATGCTTAAGGCCAGTGATTTTTTTCTTTGGCTGAGTTTCATAATTCAGCAAGAGTTTTCAGGGAACTATTATCTGAGGCATGGACGACACATACCCATATTCTCACACATACATAAATATTCTTGATAATCAAATCAGTCATGTGGGTATCATGAAAGTTGAATATTCAGTACTGAAAGTATTTGTGGAACAACAAAAAGTACACTAAGAAAATAAATATTCCCTTTGGGAAGTTAATAAGAAGGGTCTCCTAACTCAATAACATTAGACAGAATGCTGTTGTTTTACTTTTTCATAAAAATTAGACTACTTCAGTTGACTCTGATAAATTTAGCCAGTTGGCTAATAATGCCAATGCTATAATTAACTTATACAAAGATTCAAACTACATAAGGCCCGTCTTTTGAGATTCGGTATTTAGTTTGTGAAGACCATAAATAAAGGAAGAGAGTAAGAACTGAAAGGTAAGTTCTAACTTAAACTCCGTATTGAACACTTAAAGCATCCGAGCAAGGGTTCTCTGAAGGATTGGCTAATGGGGGTGAAACAAAGCATTACATTATTCATGCAAAGTCAAACTCTTTTCACCAGCTGGTTACTGCCTGTGCTAAGTTAATGTGGGCCTACATACCTGCTACAAGGTAATATTAGGTCCACTATCTGGTATTTTTGGAAGCCAGCTTGTAAGTGTCACTATTTAACATATTTAGCTGACACTACCAAGCACAATTTAGCCCAGTGGGTACAAAAGTAGCGTGCTGTATTGAGGATGCTAAGGGCGTTTAGATTCCCTGGACTCAATTCTTGAAGAACCTCTAAGTAGCGATCTTTGTACATGGCCCGGTGGGAGAAACATTCACAGTTAAGCATCTGATAAATGACACTTCGTGATGAGAATAAGCCTTATTGTGCTACACAGGCCACTAACTGGTACAGTCATTCAGAAATAAGAATTAAGGTAGATTAATCTACCCTCAGCATATTTAATCATGTAAATATTTCTATTATCCCTAAGCTTTCTGCTGCCTACAGGATAAATTTCAAAGTCTCCTAGCCTGGCATTTAAGGCTCTTTACAAGTGGGTCCCAAACACATATACCAGTCCTCACATGAGGTCCCTGCGATAGCCAGGTCCGTCTACTAATCTATTTGTGTCTCCCAAAACCACTTGACGGTTGCAGACTCATATTTTTCTTCATGCTGTGGCCTCTGCACCTCTTGACACCTGTTCAAACCCCAGGTTTGACAGTGGCCAAATAATTCTAATTTTGCCATTACAATCATTTCTTTACTACAACTGAAAATGAATTCTTCCTCATGCAATTCTTAGAGTATTCACTGACTCAATCACTCAAAGCTATTCATATGTTTAACAGCAGATCAGTTCTGTGTATGTGTATGTCTGTCTATCTGCCATCATCATCTGTCTCTATATCTCTAGCATATCACATTTCTCCCATGGCATCTTGAAAAGTGCCTGGTCCATTCTGATGTTCTATAAGTAACTGGTAAAAAAATTAATTGATTTGGCATGATAGAGAGATCTAACACTAAGTCATCAAAAAAAAAAAAAAAAAAAAAAGAAAAAGAAAACTCATGAAATACAAATCCTAGTCAGATCCATATGGTTTATGCCATATATAAACTTCGGTACACTGGTTTGTTTATATATAGATGTAGAAAACTCAGCAAGTTTCCAATACACAGAAAGTGCAAGTGCCTCGGAATTAAAATGTTCTTATCCTTAATTATTATTATATAAATAAACAACTAAAGTTGTTGTCATTGCAGGTCGTGTCCGGGGCAGTGATTCTCAATGGACTGGTGTTTTTGACGGCGTGACTGTTTTCAGAAGCATTTATGGGACATTTTGAGGTACAGACAACATTACTCCATTCTACCCTAAGGACCTGACATGCCCCAATCCTCCCCGGAATCACAGCCGCCCAACACAGCCTACATTACTGGCCAGGAGTTATGTGTTTGTCATTGGTCACTGATCCTTTGAATGATTTTCCATTTATGCTCCTACATAAGGTAATAATAACAATAACAACAAAAACAGAATGAAAAGGAAATTAGTCCAATGCCAGAAAAAAGTCAAATATTAACATCTTTGGACACCCATGAGGAAGTTAAAACTCCTCAATCATGTGGTAAAACCAGGAACCACAAAATTCTCTTACTACAAAGCTCAGAGCATTTTTGCATAAAAAATAAAAATGAACTTTTCACTAAATAATGTATGCTAAAATATGTATTTTTTGACATTAAATTTTCAGAGCTGTGGAAAGAAGTGTCTTGATTTGCATATCCTTGTGTTGTGATTCAACTTCAAATATTGGAGGGAAAAGACGCAGAGATTAATATGTTTTTAACAGAGATTAAAATGTACAAGTCAAAAAGAGTGCCATAGGAAATGTATTTTTCATTAATAATCAATAGTTTTGACACTGATATTGGTAATTTTTTTTTAAATGAAGGAAATCCAAAATTAGCATTTGACCTTTGGGGCTGTGAATTCATTTCTTGGTTTTTTTTATGCTATTTTTTTTTTCTCAGATGAGAAAATTTATTTAAATTATATAAATAGAGAAATAGTCTTATACTCTCAGAAGTCATAATAAATATGCTCCCAAATGTATTTTTTTAATTAAAAAGAACCCTTTGGGGCTTCCCTGGTGGCGCAGTGGTTGAGAATCTGCCTGCCAATGCAGGGAACACGGGTTCGAGCCCTGGTCTGGGAAGATCCCACATGCCGCGGAGCAACTAGGCCCGTGTGAGCCACAATTACTGAGCCTGTGCATCTGGAGCCTGTGCTCCGCAACAAGAGAGGCCGCGACAGTGAGAGGCCCGCACACCGCAATGAAGAGCGGCCTCCGCTCACCGCAACTAGAGAAGGCCCTCACACAGAAGATCCAACACAGCCATAAATAAATAAATTAAATAAAATAAAATAAATAATAAAATTAAAAAAAAAATTTTTAAAGTACACCAAAACTCTTATTAAAAAAAAAAAAAAGAACCCCTTTTATTAGCAAGGATCAACTACCATTATCTGTTATTTAGGTGGTATTTATATTATTTGCCTGGGCAAAATATGTTCCAACATCAATAGATTTATAGTAAATATGTTGGCATACAAACAACATTTGGTATTCAAATTCTTAAAATAATTTGTATGCTTCAGCAATTCAGAGAGAGGCTATACCTACACAGCTTAATTACTGTGTTACTTAAACATTAATTACACTCATCATTTAGGTTCTCATGAAAGAAAAACACTCTGTAGGTAAATAGTCATTCTATCCTAATATGTCCCTGCTTGCATTTCAAGGATGAGCTTTCCAACAGGAGTGAGCGGTAAGTGAATAAGTCCTCATCAGTTTCTGCTTTCCAACACGTTCTCCATGGAAAGTTTATTTTCTTATAGGGTTCTCTGCACTTATACTGTTCTTAATGCTTGAGAACAAGTCAAAATACATGAGTAGATTTTCTAAGCCAACACAATCTTTTTAAATCAGGCTACGGGTCAGAATTTTCAGTTAACTTTACACTTTGAAATCAGTAGATTTCAAACTTCAGTGGGCATAAGATCATCTTCGGTGCTCCTGAAAAATACAGATCCCTGAGTCCTGTCCCAAGAGAATGTGACTTAGCAGATATGGAGCTGCACGCAGGAAGCTCTGCTTCTAACAAGTCCAGTGTTAATGCTTTTACAGGTGGTCCTCTGACCACACTTGGAAAAATACTGCTGTAGCTGATTCTCTGATGACAGCTGCCTATGCCAGGACCTTCTTTTATTCATTCGGCATTCATTTTATTCCTTTCTCCCCCTTCTCTCCTCTCCCTCTGCTCCTTTTCATCCTTTCCTGTCTCCTCTTCCTTCCTGATGATATCCACCCTTGAATGGATACAAAATGTACTTTTTGTGAGTTATCTTTATAGTATCTCATGGATGTTAGTACATTCTGAGGGGTATTATGAAATATACAAGTATTATATCTGGAGTCTAACTTGATGCATTCACTTTACCCATTCCTAGCATATATTACTTTGGGAACAAAAAGAACTGTTCAGGAGGGAAAAAAAAAAAAAAAGATACCATCTGCATAGTATTGAAAAGGGATTAGATTTGAAAAAAATAAATCTTAAGTGTAGCAAATGCATACTTAGGGATAGCAAAAGAAAGGTTTTGAGAAGTAAGGCATTTTTGCCAGACTTACTTATATAGATAACAAGCCTGTGGGACTGAGAACAGTTTCAGAGACATTATCTGAAACAGAAGCCAAATCTGGACTTGGTGTCCGGCTGACAAGGTGATGGATGATGTCACCAAAACAAGCACCCCTCCCTTTGACTGGACTTTTGACACCACTAAATGCCAGGTCAGAAACTACCACACTGGAATCCCTGGAAGCCTGATTTAATTTTATTTTGGCTTTAATTTTTCAGAGATAAAAAAGAAATCAGATCCATCTGACCTTGAAATATGCTTATTGAACTAACTTTACAAATATTTTAGAGCTTTCTTAAGGCACAACAAAGTTATCCTGACTAGGTATTAAAGGAAATGCAAATGAAAATTTGCATACTTAAATGTTTTCCTCACTCTCGGTCCCTGAAATTCTTTCAACTATTAACTAATGATACATTTAACTAACTGAGCTGTTGTAAGTGGTTCCACACAGTATCCTAGACAAAAAAAATCTAGTTTTGTTTTGTTTTTTTAAGGTTTCACAGATTTCTGAGCCCTCGCTTAAGTGAAATACACATAAACATTTTTAAAATTAATTTCAAAGAACTCTGTCTACAGTCTACTGATAATTGAGATGCTACTGTCTGTGCATCATTACCATACTGTCTCTATTTTTATTTTGGAATTTATGGTCAAATGGCAAGCAGAGAACACATCACTAATCACTGTCATGTTAAAAGAAATTAACAGCTATTTCGATGGGATAAGAAAAGAACAAGTCCAATGTCACCATTATCTCACCTTATCTATAATAAAATTGGGTTTTATTTGAGATATTTTGTAACATGCAAATTCAGCAATTCATGTTAAAAGAGTTCTTTTTAAATGTTCAAAAAGGCTAAGTTGTGTTACATCGTTGCTGTTAGGAATGTAACTTCACGTAACCTTTTCTTGATGCTGTCTAGTGCACAGGTAACAAAGTCTTAAAAATGTGCATACCTTTAACACTACATTAGGAATTTATTTTAAGTACCTAATAAGACAATTGCATAATGATATGGATGCTTTCCATAGCATTGCAACAAATTAAGTATATTCTAAATGTGCAATAAAATGGACCACTTTAGAATTATGCTGTATTCCAGAAAGGAAATACTATGCAGATAACTCTGATTTATAAATGTAAAAATTGGTCATAATATACTATTAATAAGATTTCTGATTATAATTTGTATATTTTTATTGTATATTATATGGTCACATTTTAAAATATACACATATATATTTATATGCCTGTTTATATAAAAACTGAAGAAGATAGCTAGATATTTATAATATTCAAGATATATTCTAATATATTAATTGTCATTGTTTCTGGGAAGTGAAATTATAAGTACTTTTTCTTTTTAATTCAGGCTGCTTGCTGACTTATAACCCTATACAATAAACTTGAATATTTTGTAAGTAAATAGTAATGAGAGTATTATGCAAATTTTAGAATATCGGATCTCTAGACTACTATGCAACCATTAGAATAATAATATAAAAGATTTTAACAACACAGACAATTCTGTTTGGCAATATGTGAATACACAGAACACAAAACTGTATATATGCTAAGATTCCAACTTAGTGTCATAAAAGTTATCTGGAATGGAACACAGAAAGGTAATGCCAATGATTTGCTAGGTTCTGAAATTATGAGGGCTTTTTCTTTTTTTAACATTTTAAATGTTAATAGTGTTATAGTTTTTTAAAAAATCTGAACTCAGGTGCTTAGATCCAAAGTTGTAATCTACAAATATGAAGCATCTATCCTGAAGTTCAGACTCTGAGTACCTATTTATTTCTGAACCTCTGGTAACTGGGTAAGGTCCTTAGTGACTGCAAAAGAAGAATGTGGGCTGTGATTATATAAACCAAAGTGTTCATATTAAAAGTTAACAAGTATAGGGCTTCCCTGGTGGTACAGTCGTTAAGAATCCGCCTGCCAATGCAGGGGACATGGGTTCGAGCCCTGGTCCGGGAAGATCCCACATGTCGCGGAGCAACTAAGCCCTTGCGCCACAACTACTGAGCCTGCGCTCTAGAGCCCGCGAGCCACAACTACTGAAGCCCACGTGCCTAGAGCCCGTGCTCTGCAACAAGGGAAGACACCGCAATAAGAAGCCTGCGCACCACAACGAAGAATAGCCCCTGCTCACCACAAGTAGAGAAAGCCCGTGCGCAGCAACAAAGACCCAATGCAGCCAAAAATCAATAAATTAAATAAATAAGTAAATAAAAAACTTAAAAAAAAAGTTAACAAGTATAATCATAAGGCCAGTTTATTTTATTTATTTTTTTATTTATTTTTTAACATCTTTATTGGAGTATAATTGCTTTACAATGGTGTGTTAGTTTCTGCTTTATAACAAAGGGAATCAGTTATACATATACATATATCCCTATATCCCCTCCCTCTTGCGTCTCCCTCCCACCCTCCCTATCTCACTCCTCTAGGTGGACACAAAGCACCGAGCTGATCTCCCTGTGCTATGCTGCTGCTTCCCACTAGCTATCTATTTTACGTTTGGTAGTGTATATATGTCCATGCCACTCTCTCACTTCGTCCCAGCTTACTCTTACCCTTCCCCATATCCTCAAGTCCATTCTCTAGTATGCTTACAGGCAATGCCATGATGTCTATATATTTTTTTAAAGGACAAAAGCCAATCCCCAGGAGTTAAAAAATAATCCATCTTAACTTTAGTACTTTAATTTCGTCAAATCATGAACATCGATTTTGCAAACACTTATAATCCTAAAACTACACAGGAAAGATAATGTAATGAATTTAAGTGTGTAAAATAATTACCATGGTCATTCATTCATGCACATCTGTAATCACAGCCCCTCGCTGAGCTCTGGCACATAAGTGCCTTATGCAGTCACCTAAGATTTGGTTCCTGCAATTGAGATGTGAGCCAGTTGGTGAAGGCAGGCGCCAAACACCTCCTCCCACAGTTCAAGAGCTATAGATACTCTGAACTTTTTTTTTTTTTCTTTATTTTTTGGTCGCATTGGGTCTTTGTTACTGCGCATGGGCTTTCTCTAGCTGCAGTGAGCGGGGGCTACTCTTTGTTGCGGTGCACGGGCTTCTCATTGCAATGGCTTCTCTTTGTTGCAGAGCATAGGCTCTAGGCAGGTGGGCTTCAGTAGTTGCAGCACGCAGGCTCAGTAGTTGTGGCTCATGGGCTTAGCTGCTCCGTGGCATGTGGGATCTTCCTGGACCGGGGATCGAACCTGTGTCCCCTGCACTGACAGGCAGATTCCCAACCACTGTGCCACCAGGGAAGTCCCATTCTGGACTTTTATTTCTGGTCTCAAGGCCTTCAGAGGATGAAAACAATTCCAGAATGTCCCCTGAGGGATGGGAGTTTCTTTCTTTCATGGGTTTAATAAGACAGAACTTGCCCCATATTAGGCTTTCTTAACCATTCAATTATACTCATTAGCAAGACGGAGTTCAATTAAGTAAATCCAATAAAATTAGACTGAGAAAAGAAACAGCTATCAAGTAAGTGATCAATATTGGAGGGAGATTAAGAGTTTGTAAAATGTTCACATTCTGTTCTGTAGAGTACACAGTCAGAGTATAAACTCATTTTAAGCTGGCATTTTTTCAGAACCACGGTCTACACATTTTAATAGAACATGAGAAATCAGAGAAAAGTCAGAGATAAGAAATCATGAAAGATGAAAAATAAGAGCTACAGTTAGTACTAATGTAATTGAATTTGAATGATCAGATATGTAAACAAAAAAATTGAGAAATTATATTTTAAAATATTAATTTAAAATATTGAACTCTGGGGACTTCCTGGGTGGTGCAGTGGTTAAGAATCTGCCTGCCAATGCAAGGGACACGGGTTCAAGCCCTGGTCCAGGAAGATCCCACATGCCACGGAGCAACTAATCCCATGAGCCACAACTACTGAGCCTGCATGCCACAACTACTGAAGCCCACATGCCTAGAGCCCATGCTCTGCAACAAGAGAAGCCACCGCAATGAGCAGCCCGCGCACTGAAGTAGCCCCCGCTCGCCGCAACTAGAGAAATCCCATGCGCAGCAACGGAGACCCAACGTAGACAAAAATAAATAAATAAATTTATAAAAAAATAAAATAAAATATTGAAATCTGTTGTCATTACAGCAAACACTTTCTCCCTGACTGCAAATTCACCATTTAAATTGTAGAAAAGATATTTTTTTATTCAATCTCTTTCATCAACTTATTTTATAGAGATATGTGCTATGGAGGAATATTATAGAATTGCCCTCACCAAAGAGCTCTGATTGAGGACAAACTATTATCAAATAAATCAATACTTAGTGACCACTTACACTGTGGTAAGCACTGTGAATGTAGAGATGAATACAGACCCCAACCTAACGGAGGAAATAGTGTAATGGGAAAGAGAAAGTTTTAAAAATACTTTCAATATATGACATGAACTATTTCTGAAAGTTTGTAATACACATAAAACGTGGGAAAGCAACAGAGGCAGTTGCTAATTTTCCACGTAATAATTAGAGAAAGCAGGTGGTCCAGTGGGAGTGACATTTGGGGGAAAATTTGCAAGACAAGCATGACTTTCTCAAGTTGAAAAGTGTGAAACAGCATTCTAGACAGAGAGCAACAGTGTTACCCAAGGCCTGGAGGTATGAGTGTGCATGATATTTTGGAGGCCTTCTGGTATGGCTCTAAAAGGTTGTGCAAAAGTTAGATTGTATTAAAATGTGACAGGCCAGGAGGTTTATTATGTAGGTAATGGGGAGCCACTGATGATAGTTGAGGAAAGGCATGTCTAACTAGGCTTTCAGCTCCTAACAAACAGGAAAAGAGTCAGAAAAGTAGGAGCAAATACTGGAAAATCCATATTCTTCAAACCAGAAGTGGGCAGTATTTCATGAAAGAATGTTGGAGAATGAGAACAAAGATGGAAAGAGCATGGATTTGGACTTCAGAACCACATCAGTAGTGCAGGGCGACTTAACACCTGAGAGCACGGAATTGAGGAATAAATAGAATTGAAGTGAAGTCATAGGTATCCACTAGCATTTCCACATAGTTGTCATCAAATAAAAAGCAAGCAATGAGCAACGTGGCAGATGCTGGAGAAAGAAGCAGAGATACTGGAAAACACTGTTGTTTAAAATGAACCAAAATGAACAAAATTAGAAACAAGTAGAGTGTAGGTTGACAGAAAGGAGGTAGTGGAAAAGAAGATATCAAAGGTACGAGAAATACGTCATCATCCGAGACAAGGGAAGGGATGCAACAGAGAGCACAGGTGGGCGATCTGGAAGGGGACACACTGCTACGTGGGGCAGGGAAGCCAGAGTGAAGGCATGGATGGATCTACTGGAAGCTGAGGGTATATTTTGGTCGAGTTCACACCTACCAGCTGGTTTCTCAGTGAGTCAGCTGAATAAGCAGTAAGGGCAGGAGGACTGGAGAGTTGAAAACAGTGGTAGATTTGAACTGGCCACTCTGGAGAATGAAAAAAGAATGCAACTCTGTGTAAGGGACAGCTGAGTAGCCTGGAGGGTCTGTGAATATGAGATTCCCAATTATAACGGAGTCCAGAAACAGTTATTGGAGTCACAAATAAGTTGACATTTGATGGGGTCTTTGAAGAAGTCATAGGCTTTCAACTAGTAAAGAAGGATCAGAAGGGCATTCCAATAAGACAGATAAACATAGAGGCCAGAGGTGAGTAAGTGTGTGGTGTATACAGGCAAAATAATTAGGAGGCAGTTGTTCAATAAAAGGTATATAGCAGAAAATTAAAAAGAAAGAAAGAAAGAAAAAAAGAGTTTGGCTAGAAAAGAGATTGAGGAACAGGGACCAGTGACACCATTGGAAAGGTAAGTCAAGGTAGATGGAGAGGATCCTGACTGCCATATAAAGAAGTCTGACATTCATTCTGTTGGAAACAGGGAAAAAGATTTTAAATAAGGGGATTGAATTAAACAGAGGGTTTTAGAAAGGTAACACTGGTAGGAATGTGGAACCCAGATTGGATTGCTGGAGTTGTATTTATCTAACCACCTACCCAGAAAATCTAATTCCCAGCTATTTACACAAATAAATTTTAAAAACTCTAAGATTATCTACACAAGGCCATTGGTTTAACTGATTAAGTTGATTCGTTAATCAAGTATTACTTCAATTAGATTTGTATTTCAACTGACCAGTTGTTTCTGTAAACACACATCACTATGATTATTTTGTTATAGTCTGCTGTATTACACAAGATTCATGAACTTCAGAAATTAAGTATTAAGATTTTATACTCTTTGCCAATATTTATTAAGTTCCCCATCCTCTAAGCAGATCTAGTCAAAACTATTGCTTCTCCATTACAAGTGAATACAATTTGAAGCTTGAAACACAAAGAGAAATTAGCCAAGCATTGCTGTACTTCTCTTTCTGCATCTGTAGTATGATGCATCCACATATTACCATGTTTGTTTCCCAAACAGTGCTCTTGTTTCCAGGAGTACAGTAAAATTAATCCACTTACTCAATGGAAAGAATTAGACTGTATTGAAAATTCAGTTACCGTGGCATTTCTGTGTGTATGTGTGCGTTTTTACTTTATTGGAAAAAGAAATAGTCTAAGGTTTGGAAACTTGGGTACATGTCTGAGTTCTACAAAATTCAGTTTTGTGTCTTTAGATGCATCCGTTAAATTTATTGGATTTCAATTTCTTCAAGTGAAAAATAAAGTTGGATTATTTCCTTTTCTTGCCTAAGGATCTAAGATTCCTTTTTTATGTCTGCTTCATTATTGTGTGCTTTCAATCTCTTCTAAATCCTAGAATCTATGTAGCCGAGTTCAGCTTAATCTTAGGCTATGTCCTCTGCTGTAGTTCAGACATGTCTGGGCATATTTGTCAGGCTAGTGGGACAGACTGGGGAAGAGTGCATTTATCCACTCCACGTGAATATCTTTCTTTGTCTTAAGAAGGAAGGGGCGAGCTTTGTGCTCTTGGTTGAGAGGTATTGGGGAGATCAAACACGATAAGGACAGGATAGAGACACTCTTTCTGTTGAGTGTGAAGCCTGTCTGAAGCCCCAAACTGGAGGAGAGTGATACTAACAGCCTCGAGGAATAAATCATGACGCTGAGCAGGGGAGAGAAAACTTTCTGTTAAGAAGAGAGCATCTGATGAACCCACATTCTGCAAACTCCCAGAGATAACACAGGGCAAAGGAGACTGAGATTTCCCACCATGCACATGGGCAACAAGCAAGTAAAATAATTAAATGAATAAGTATTAATTAAGCCTAAACACACAGGCCAACGGAGCTGGAGAAAACTGAAAGGAAATTTGGTTATTATCTCAGCAGCAGCACTGAGTCCCTTTCCCTTCTGTCTCAGAATCAAGTTTCTGCACGAAACAGTTTGTCACGAGCAAGCAGGCCTCCTTGGTCCCAGGTGCTCTGGGCTCTGCAGTCGGCTGCTAGCGCTTTCTCATCCGCCGTCTGCCTTTTAGACACGATTCCCCTCTTCCCTGTGCTCCCACCACAGTTGTTTGTACCTGTCTTGAGCAATGATACTCTCCTTTTTGTACAATAGTTTTATATGTACTGGTCTTAATTACTATTCTTTTTCATTTTTAACATTTTCTGTAATAATTTTTTATAAGGGAACTTCTAAACTGAAAAAGGAAAACAAAAAACAAAATGGCTATAGTAAGCACACAGGAAGCAAGGGAACTTCTCTCCCAAATATTCTTGGGTAAGAGCCAAATTCCTTCTTTTTTAAATTAACTTATCAAGTATAGTTAATTTACAATGTTGTGTTAGTTTCAAGTGTACAGCAGTCAGAATATATATATATATTTATATATATATATATATATATATATATATATATATATATATATATTCTTTTTTAGATTCTTTTTCATTATAGGCTATTACAAGACATTGGGTATGGTTCCCTGTGCTATACAGAAGGTCCTTGTTGTTTACCTATTTTATATATAGTAGTGTGTATATGTTATCTTAATTCCTAATTTTTCAGCTAGATCATTCAAAGGCAGAATCCTGTGAATTTTTAAAACTCTGCAGTAACTCAAGGTTTAATTATCTGACCTGTCAGTAGCAAATGACATAATTGATCCATACCCTCCTTCTGGTGATATTTTTATCAGTAAAATTCATAGATAAGATGCCCCAAATCTCTCAGTGTTTCTTCTCACCCTATTTGCCAGCGCCCTTCTCATTCTGATTTCTGCATGTCTCCAGGCTCACTGCCCCTCTGCCCTCTTTCATCCACTGTCCTCCAGTCCAGAAGATCCCATTCACATCCACACTTATGACTCCCAAGTTCAGAGCTCCAGCGGGAACTCTCTCATAACTCCTGACATCACGGTCCAACCATGGACCCGACATCTCTTCGTGAATGTCCAAAGGCATCCCAAGCTTAAAATGTCCAAAACTGCACTCTTAATCTCCCCATCTTCCATATTCCCCCCAAACTGTGCTCTTTCCACACTTTAACGGCTCAGGCCAAACACGTAGCATTCCTCCCTGACTGTTCCTTTTCCTCACCTTGGGACTCATCCATCCATACAGCCATATATCGCAATACATATTGATCCTAAACACTCCTCAAATCCTCACCATCTCCTTAGTCCAAGACGCCATGATATCCTCTTGAAATGCTGAAAACGCTTTCTAACTCATCTCTCTGCATCTATGTTACCTTCCGACAATCAATTTTCTATGCTCCACAGCCATCATGATCTTCTAAAGACATAAATCGGATCTTGCCACTCTGATGGCCAAACTCTTCTGCCATAAAATCCCAACTCTTCTCTATGGCAAGGCCACTTCCTCTCTCTCTGAAACTCACTTCCTACCCCATTTCCCACCTTGGCTCTCTCCACTCCCACTCGATGCCAAAATTACTCCTGTCTCCTGTTCTCTCTTCCAGATCTTCATGTGGTTGTCTGCTTCATTCATTTCTCCAATTAAATGTCACCTTCTCAGAGAGAAGATATTTAGATATTTTCTAACCGTCTTGCCTCTAACAGGCTTCCCAGCCTACTGCCCCTACTGGCTTATCTGCTTTAGTCTTCGCTAGAGCACAAACCACCACGTAGAATTCTATTATATACTCTTTTTTGCACATTATCTGTTCTCTCTACAGACTGTGAACTAAGAACAGGAGATTTGTCTGGTTTGTTTTTTATATGTACAGCACTTTGAGCAATGCTGGCATCTAGCAAACACTTGATGATATTTGTTAAATTAATGGATGACTGCTCCCTCCAAAACAGCCCATCCCCTGTCTAGGTAGGTGGTACCACTTCCTGTTCTTCCTCCAAGGCCTGAAACCTGGAAGTCATCTTGGGCTCTGTCTTCCTCACTATTTAAATCCAATGAGCCACTAGTTTCTGGGGATTCTCCCTCCTAAATACCTTTCTCCTCCCTTCTCCGTGGCACTGCCTTACTGGAATGGTGGCTATGCTGTGACTTTATGTGTATTTGGGTTTCGATATTTTATTATCTGTTTTGGGATTTTGTAACCATTTCCTAACTACTCTCCCTTATCTAAACTTGCACTCTTTTCACCTTCTTTTACCCACCAACATATTCTTTAAACTGAAAAAGTATTTATTTTTTCTATTATGTAAGTCTGTTCAATTATCTTTCTTGCCTTAAACCCTCCTGTCTTCCCACAGCCCAGAGGGTAAAGTCGAATCAGTCAGGTGGGTATATAAGACATTTCACCCAGCCCTGCGGGGACCCTACCTCTTCCTGCTGTCCTTCCACACTTGAAGTTTAAGGCTGGTGCACTTAACCATTCCTGAGCAATTCATGGCATTTCACCCATCAACATCTTTTTTTTTTTTTTTTTAATTGAAGTATAGTTGATTTACAATGTTTTGTTAGTTTCAGGTGTATGGCAAAGTGATTCAGTTTTATATATATATATATATATATATATATATATATATATATATATATATATATATATATATTTCAGATTATTTCCCAATATAGGTTATTACAAGATACTAAATGTTATTTCCTGTGTTGTACAGTAAATTCTTGGTGCTTATCTATTTTATGTATAGTAATTTGTATCTATTAATCCCATTTCCCCCTAAGATATCCTACTTTATCCCTTTCCCCTTTTGTAACTATAAGTTTGGTTTCTGTGTCTGTGAGTCTGTTTCTGTTTTGTATATAGATTCATTTGTATTATTTTTTAGATTCCACATATTATAAGTGAGATCATATAATACTTGTCTTTCTCTGTCTGACACAGTATGATACTTTCTAGATCCATCCATGGTGATACCTGTTTAATTAGTCCTATTGTATTTATCTCCTTTAAAAAAGCTTATATTATGTATCAGATCAATACATAATAATATGGTCTATAAAATTTAAATATCCAATATATATTTCTTACTTTAATTTTTGATCGGTCCACATATAAGATTCTACATATAAGTGATATCATATGGTATTTGTCTTTCTCTGTCTGACTTACTTCACTTAGTATGATATTCTCTAGGTCCATCCATGTTGCTGCAAAAAGCAAAATTTCATTCTTTTTTATGGCTGAGTAGTATTCCATTGTATATATGTACCACATCTTCTTTATCCATTCTTCTGTTGTCACCCATCAACATCTTTACACAGAACATTCTTTCTACTGGGAAGATCCTGTGCCCAATAACTTGCTCCTTCTAGAAAACTCCTTTGCTGTTTTGAAAGCACAATTTGAGGTTCCTTTCTCCAGGAAGCTTCTCCTTCCTCTCCAGGCTGAGTCACCCTCTCATCAGCATCCTCTCTGTATTTTAAAAGTGCTCCCACTGCTGCACTCTGTAGTCAGTGTTCCAATTCATTAGCTTAAATATTTGGCTTCCCTACCAGTCTTAGAACTCTTCGAGGCTGGGGCCAATGCTTTATTCATCTTCTAATCTTCCACGTGAAGATGGAGAACAGAATCCAGAATAGAAGCCTTGTGAACACATGCATATTTGCCAAACTCAATTAAAATACACTTCCATAAATTGACATCATGTATAGGTTTATTGTTTTTCAATAAACCATCCATTTTAATGAGTGTATTTTCAAGTTTATTTAAAACTTTCAGCCCTTGACTTGCAAAATAAGTCTGTTGCTGAGGAAGGGGTAGCAGGAAGAAGTTCTTTAATTTTAAAAGTGCATCTTAGAGAGAATTGCTTCCAACTAGAAAGGGAATAATGGAAATGTCACACTGAGAAAGGACAAGGGGGTGGAAGGAAGCCTGAGGAGGGTAGAAGGGCACAGAGGTACATCCATCGGTGACAGGTTACAACCCATCCAACCAAGATGCTTTTAAGTGGTTTACTAATAAAGCAAATGTTATTACATGGTTTCAGCTTTCAGTTTAAGGCCTACGGTCCAACAGAGGTGAAAATAACATGACTGAAGAGAAATCTAAATACAAATGTGAGGAGCATCCTTGACCAGAGGAAGGCTCCTTGTATCTAGAAGCCACCGACACAGAGCACCCCGCGAGATGACCACATCACTAGGGCAGGAAGTGCCCTAGCTGGAAGCCTACAGCTCAAGGTCAATGACTTAACTCAGTAAACAGAAGCCTCCAGGCCAAGCCCTTAACCACTCAGAACCTCTACCCACACTTCTGTCAAATGGGAAAGTGACTCCTAGGAGTGTTGCAGGGGGACCCAGCGCCCTCCCTCCAGTGGGCAGATGGCTTCCAGGTTTCAAGGGGTGCAAGTATCCCTTCCATCCTTCTGCTGAAAATGGTCCCACTCTCCACCTGCTGAGACTCAAATGGAAAATATCTTCAGAAAGCTTCCCCTTACAGCTTCAGGAAGGATGGAACGTTTCCCTGCATTGTTTTCCACAATGTGCTTGTTTACATGTCTGTCTCCTCTCACTGTCCTCCTCCTCCCTGTAACCAGAAGCTTCTATCTCAACGTTCGAAGATGCTAGACACCCAACCCACGTGTGTGGAATGAACGGATTCGGGAATGACAGATACAAGGGACCATCATCATGGCTCCTTCGTTTCTGGGAGTGGCTCACTTCAGCTGCCAGACAGGCCTTCAGATGAGGACAAGTGGACATATTTTCCCTAAAAACCCTCAGAAATTAGGAAAACAAATACTCCTCATGTCTCTGAAAATATTTTCAAATAGCTTTTATCATCACCTGTCAGAGTCTTTTCTCTCATTTTACAAAGGAGGGTGCAAAGCACAGATACAAGTATACATAAAACATATAAATTTTGTTCTCCTACACTATTTTTCCCCACAGAGGCTACCTATACATAAGCACCTAAGAAACTGCACCCAGTGGTCTGGCAAAACCGTTCTATTTTATTTCATTTCCAGAAAGAATTGTGCCTAAGTTGTTATAAGTGGACAAAGGTCTTCCCTGGACTGATTGTATCAGAAGTTATAGAAGCAAACATTTCATTTCACAGTTCTCTGAATTTGGGTCATAATAGTAGGACTGTCACCAAGACAGCAGAGACTGATGCAGTGAACCCCCAAGACGGGCCAAGCATATTCCCAGAAGATCTGCAGTCAGAAAGTGCTTAACTGAGGCTTTCGGAGAAAACAGAAAATTCTCAGAAATCACTTGGAAAGACTGGTGGCAGAATGACTACAGATACTCTGACATAAACATATGACATTTCAAAAGAAGGGTAAAGATAATGGGAACACTTGTAACCCCAGAGTAGTAGGAAAGACTGGAGGAGTTGTCAGGCAGAAGAGGGTTTAGACTTGTAATATATGAGTGCAATGCTTCAAAAAAAAAAAAAAAAAAAAAAAAAAAAAAATTAGAGGAAAATTACATCTTGGCAGATTCCAGTCAGTAGAGTATATAAAAGAATATTCTATATAAAATGGTGAAACACAGAATGGCGTACCTTGGACTAAAATGGAGTTCTATCTGGTATGCAAATGTATATATATATATATATATATATATATATATATATATATATATATATATGTTTTCATTTAATCCATTACAACCTTATGCTACATAATCACCATTATTACAAGTAAGGAACGATGAGATTCTAAAACTTATGAAATGTGACCAAGTATCAGGGAAAGCTCTGAACACAAATTCTACCTGGCTCATCAAAAGCTTCTTTTTTCTCCTTTCACAGGAGTGATTCTTTTTTTTTTTTTTTTTTAAACATCTTTATTGGAGTATAATTGCTTTACAATGGTGTGTTAGTTTCTGCTTTATAACAAAGTGAATCAGTTATACATATACATATGTTCCCATATCTCTTCCCTCTTGCATCTCCCTCCCTCCCACCCTCCCTATCCCACCCCTCTAGGTGGTCACAAAGCACAGAGCTGATCTCCCTGTACTATGTGGCTGCTTCCCACTAGCTATCTATTTTACATTTGGTAGTGTATCTTAAGCACAGGCTTGTCTTCACCTGGCAGCAAAAACAGAAGAGATTCACAAAGATGGAACCTGGAATTCTAGGAGCCTATGATTCTACAACATTATACAAAGCCATTAACACACATTAGGTGTGAAGTCTCCAAGCCAGTCCAGTTCACGGACAGGTTAAAAAGAAAAAGAAAAAAAAAAAAAATACTGTTCTAAGGAAATAAATATTAAGAATTTTTGGACCCTTGGAAATCTGATGAAAGATACAGACTTTCTCCTCGGATGCTTTGCATTTTAATTCAAGGTGTTCTTGGAGACCTTCAAGCTCACTCAGGACCGTTTGGTGTTTACTTATTACTTAGCTTAACCTTTTTCCAAGGACTTCCAACAATTTCAGCTTTTAGATTCCTCATAAATATTAAATCTTTAAAAATTAAAACTTGACTGAGGAAAAATTCTGACGTTTTGATTTGAGAAAAAAAACATTGATTTAACCTCTAGCTAGCTAAGAGCACCTTAAGATTTGCATTTCTATCACTGTATACTTGCATCTGATTATTTTAAGAAGAAATATAAAACTGCTCCTGTATTATCAGAGCAGCCTCCAGCTTCTTGAATGTCGTGTCAATCTTTATTTTAAAAGAATATATCTCATTTGTCTTAGAGTTCTGTGCCTTTCTATACTATATATTTGTTTTATTTCAAGATATATTTTTTTCCTTCAGGATTATTTCATTTACCTGTAGTTTATCAAAGATAACTTTAATAACTTCCTGTTTTTATCTCCCTTCTTTCAAAAATTCCACAGGCTGATTACAGGTCTTAAGATGTATGATTGTTGAAATTATGAGTTTCCAGTGGCATATGCATGAAAGCCCAGGTAACAGCTAACATCCCTGAACTCACCTGATGGTCCAGGGGCTGAAGATCTAAATGCTACATACATGTTCACTTTCACGTTCACGGAAATGTTACTAAAAAGCCCCATCACTTGGTTCCACCTGGATACTTCTGGCTTTAGTCAATATTTTACATAATCTCAAAATTGGCAAAAAATAATGATGGTTAAGAATAATAAAGTTTATGACATTTTTCATAGACCTTCCCCAGGAAATCAACTGAGAACGTTCTGGTTGATCTACATGAACTGAAGGAAGATATATAACATTCTGCCGTCGTAGGACTCCAACAGTGCCTGGTATTAAACTTTTAAATTATCTGAGCACACTTAACAGTCAAGTACAGGACAAGATTAAGCTGGATTTAAGTGATGGGACTCCAACACCCCTGTGATCCTTTCTACACACAGACCTCTCAGGGAGGATTATCTATCGGGGAAGGACTTCCAATCCCTGACTCAGCCTCTTACTGACTTGTATTCCTAACAGGCATATGGTTCATCACTGTAGCTCTCATTTCCTTCAAAACTGCAAAGTAAATAAAGCCACCAAAATAGACCACCGGATTGTAGATATGCTAACTGCCGCATCTTGGGTAAACTACTTAATTTCTTTAGGGCTCACCCTTATATGTAAAGTGGGAATAATCATGGTACTTGCTTTATAGGGTTGTTGTGAATATTAAATAGACAAGCATATAAAGTGGTGCATGATCTGTGCTCAATACGCTGGAGCTATTGCCATAGCATCGATTTCTTCCCCAGGTAGCTTCTCATTTTGCAAAAGAGTAGAACATAAATCCTTGCATTTCAAACTGATGGCACAGCTTTAATAGTTCTTATATTTCATTGATCTATGTTTATATATTAGTATAAATACACACATACAGTATCAAAACATAAGATGGGTTAATATCACACGGCTCTCCCTTAAGGGATTATATTTTGATTCACCTATTCGCTCTGGCTAGAGCTTTGAATCATTTCCATATTTAAATGATACATAAAATTTGCTAATATACATAAGCAATTTTACCGTCTAGGAGCTCCAGCCTCGGTTTGGTTATACTGTAGAAAGTAAGAAACAGGATATTTGAGCTGAAATACTGCTTCTCACATACAATTCCCAAACTGCGCAGGCGATTTTTAACACTTAGAGTTCTAATGAGACAGGTTTACATGCATCTTGAGAAAGCAGCAGCGGAAGAATTCACTCTGTCCTGAATGCAAGGGTAGTAAATAACACACTAACTGCATATAGTTTCCAGATTTAAATATGAAGGATTGTTTTCAATGTTGAGAAAGACTGTAACTAATATAAACTAGTCAGTAAAAAGGGTGATAATTGTAGCCAGTTAAAATTTTAAAGGACAGAGTATAAATTTGAAGAAAATTATAACTGCTCTAAGAACAAATTCATGCATAGAGCTAAGAAAGTAATTCACACTGGACTGTGTAGATAAAGGGACAACCTCTGGATGTAAATACAGTTGACCCTTGAGCAACACAGGGGTTAGCGATGCCCATCCTCCATGCAGTGGAGAATCTGAGTATAAATATAGTCAGCCCGCCATATACGTGGCTCCTTCGTATCCCCAGTTACACACCCCAGCTCTCAACCAATCCCGTGTAGCACTGCAGTATCTGCTATTGAACAAATCCACTCATAAGTGGACCCAAGTAGTCCACACCCACACTGTTCAGGGGTCACCTGTAGTGTATATAAATACACATACACACACACAAAGAATACAAAAGATACAGACTAGTTTCACTTGGTAAGACACTGTGGACTGTTGGAATTATAATAACAAGCAGCAAATTTTAAAGATCAACACCCAACTATCCTCCCACAGGGGTAGGAGGCCAGCAGGGGGTTAAGAGCCTGGAAGACCCGCTGGGCAGGCTCCCAGCCACCTGCCTCTGCTCTGTCAGAACTGTGTGCCCCTGAAGTCTTCTCTTAGGTTTATCCAGGATCCTAAATTGAATTGAATCATAAAGCCAAATCCTTTTCATGGAAAAAGTTACCAGAAATAATTCCAAATAATTCCAAATGCTTGATAAGAGAAATGAGGGGGAAAACTGTCATACAGAGTGAAGTAAGTCAGAAAGAGAAAAACAAATACCAGATGCTAACACATATATATGGAATCTAAAAAAAAAGAGAAAAAAATGGTTCTGAAGAACCTAGGGGCTGGACAGGAATAAAGACACAGATGTAGAGAATGGACTTGAGGACACGGGGAGGGGGAAGGGTCAGCTGAGACGAAGTGAGATAGTGGCATGTACATATATACACTACTAAATGTAAAATAGATAGCTAGTGGGAAGCAGCCGCATAGCACAGGGAGATCAGCTCCATGCTTTGTGACCACCTAGAGGGGTGGGATAGGGAGGGTGGGAGGGATGGAGATGCAAGAGGGAGGTGCTATGGGTATATATGTATAGGTATAGCTGATTCACTTTGTTATACAGCAGACACTAACACACCATTGTAAAGCAATTATACTCCAATAAAGATGTTAAAATAAAAACAAAAGAAAAGCAGCCACTATCTAAAATGACCAGAAATGCGTTCCCTGGAGATAAACAGCTGCATTGGCCAAGGGCTCCTTTCCTGGGTCTCCTTGGCTTGTGGGTAGTGAACTCATCCAGGGGGGGAAGCCCAGGCGTTTGCTCAGGTATCTGAATGCAAACACTTCGGTCGGGGTGCTAAGTACTCTATCTATTAAGGTCGATGAATGAAAACTGTACCAGGAGCAGGACGGTAGGCGTCGCCCAAGCATACGGGGGGCCCGTAATGGACTCTATGGTGAGATTTCTTCCCTCGGCTTCCCTCCTCCTGGCATTAGCGGTCTTGTAGCTTTGTGTAGCCCATTTGGCCATCCGACCTGTCGTCCCAAATGACAAGAGGCATATTGCAGAGCAGGGAGCAAAGACGCTTCAACTGTGATGCATCTCAGCTCTGCCAGGGCGGGAGCTTGGGGGAGGGTACTTTATTGTTGACAGAATATAGCCTAAGTGTCATCCGATTAGCCTTGTTTCTGCTCAACATGAGCCATACCTACAGCAAACTGCTTCTGCCAAGGGGGTTAAAATGCCAGGGCTCTTGACAGTGAGAGCAAAGGTTGATTGTGCAGAACACCTGAAGCTGCCAGGACATCACAGATACAGACATGGAAGAATTCAGGTTGGAGAGATGGAGGGCTTCAGCACCACGGACAGCGTCACTTGGTCGTTTACACAGGAGGAAAAGCAAGGCGTTACTCAGAATTCAAAGACCACCAAACAAGAGACTAAGCACCTACCGTAACTAAGCAACAAGGGCCCTGAAACAAGACTGGGCAGCGTAGCTCCCAGCACAGGAGCCACGCCGGCCACTGTAAGGACCATGAAGGAAGCCAAATTCCATGCCCTGCTGTCAGGTAGCGCCTATGCTGGCGCCCCGTAAGGAGGAGAGGAGGAAAGACAGATTCACAACCAATTACCTGCACTCAGGTGTCCGTCATTCTCACAAACACGCTTACCTCAAAAACATTTTTTGAGTAAAATAATCTTTAGGGATACCTGACTCCGGAACACCCCCTGTAACACTTCTAATCAAGATTCTAGTGCCTAGAAGCGGTAAACGAGTAAAACAATGCTCATCTTTGTACCAAATTCTTTCGTAACAAAGATTCTTTCTCTGGCCGAGCTACAGGTTATGCTATCCCTACTCTAGTGCAACACCTGTCCAACTGCATTGACCAGAGATTTTGAACTCTGATTTCATTCCTAGAACTTGCCTTTCTGGGCCTTCCAAACCATAACTTGGATTTACCCACAAACATTATGATAATACCCTTGGCTTGTATTGTCACATTTAACTGACTTCTAATTGACCTGATGGAAACATTAAAAATCATTTCCAAAATGTAATTTGAATACTTTGTTCATCAAAGACTCATATTTGTTAAATATAAAAAAAAATATTTATTTTCAAAAAAACCATTTCAGGTTGCTTATGTGGAAAATGAGGTACAGTTTCCTTATTCAAAGTCAGCCAGCTCGTTCTCTAACTCAGAGAATCTGCAGTGTCTACACACTACACAGCATTCGGTCTTTCCCAGTAGGAAACTGAATTCCCCTAGATAGTCAATTTCCATAGATACAACATCAAACAAAGGAGAAAAAAAAGGAATAAAAATCATAATCTAAATTTCTCCGTATTTTATATTGTATATATTCATCATACTTATACTGCATATATTTATAATTTACATACACACAAATTTTTTTTACTCTTTTTAAAAGCAATGCTTTCTAATTGTCACCTGCACAGTCATGAATCACTCTGTGAATATATGTGCACATGAGCACAGTGTGGAAAAAACATAAATGAATGTTCATTTTAGAATCATGACACTGACAATTTTAAATCTTTCCTCTGAGTAATGCCTGTTAACAAGTCAGAAGAAGATATTACCAAGGAAACTCAGAAAGCAGAGATATAAGTTGTCATTTAAAAATCTAAGATTTAAAAAAAAAAAAAAAAAAAAAAATCTAAGATTTTTTTCTTTTACCAGGTATAGATAAATCAATTCCAATATAGGCTCATTAATACTGAATTATTTTTCTAAATAAGTAGCAGTGATCAAGGTCTGCGAGAATCAGAATGTCTTGCATCCCTTCATACTCTGGTTATTGACCATAAGTAAATCCAGCCACTTCTCTTCTCCACTCACTTAAATTGCTTTAAACACAACATGTGGCAGCTCCCTAGAGAATTTTGACATTCAAATAAATAAAATGAACACTATTAAACTCTGTGATGAAAAAGAAAATAAGAAAATAACGTGGACTATTTCAATATTAAGAATTCTTTGCTGATTGAATCTGCTTTGCTGTTACAAAGCTACCTCCATTTTAACACAGATGATGTATAACTCAAATGAGTTCCTAAAAGAAAGCAAATAAATCAAAGAAGGCAGGAAAACCATTTCTCACATGCTAGTGAGCAGACCAAAAATGCATTTCTACCTCTAAAGCATCTTGCAACATAATGGAAACGAGGTAAAGCTAAGTTTAAAGCTCATATAAAAGCATTCAATAGCTTTCTATTTACTGAAGAAATTGATATCCTTGACAAGTGACATTTCTGAGATGTAGACGATTGCCAAAGGAAATAAAATTAAATCCATCACAAAGTCCATTACTGAGAAGTTATAAATGTGCATGCGGATACAAAAGGAAAACACAATTCACAGAAAAATTGGGGGAATTATATGGAAATTTAATTTCTTTAAATAAATACATGACATAATTATAACAGAATAATGAGAGATAATTTTGAACCAAGTTAATAAAGAGCTCAATCAAGCACTTATAGCAGAAGCCTATTCAAATATCACCAACCTCTTTTCAACAACATCGATTTACAATGATGAAGTTAAGAAAGAACGGTCAGTGGTCAGATGAAGTTGGTGGCATTTCTACTTGACTAGCATAAGACTTAAGATCCAGTCTGTTTTTTCAGGACAACTTCTGACATCCACCCAGTCCCAGAACAATGATTAAGTATTATATGAACATGTCATAATAGTCGCCTAACTGCAAGCAGGGGAGATCTTCTAAAGCAAAACTGGCCAGGACTCTCCACAGCATACAATCAACAGTTTCCCACTTTCTCCTGGATGAAGTGTCTCTTGAATATGACACGGTTCTCATGTGGCTCCTGGCTTCCTCACCTTTTCTCTTACCACGAGTCCTCTTCCCACGCTGGGCTCCAACAGCCCCGTGTTACCTGCTCGTAGCCAAGTTTTCCAGGCTCTCAGAAATGTTATTCAGGGCTGACACCGCTGTTCTCTGCTCTGACCGCCCCTGCCTTTTGGTTCCCCTGGAAAAACCCTCACTCCTATTCCAAGTTCAACTTGACTGTATTGTCTCCTCTGAAGTCTCCCCTGCCCCCGGGACAAACTGGTCACTTATTCTTTTGTACCTACGCTATACCCTGGACACAGAAAAAATCCTAGAACCTCAAACACTTTATCATACGTAGGGAGGCCGTATAGCATACGGCAAGGAGCATGGATTTTAGATTCAGATGGTCTAGGTCAGAGTCTTGGCTATGCAGCTTTGTGACCCTCAGCAGTACACCTGACCCCTGAAAGCCTCAATTTCATCATCTGTAAAATGGGAATAATAAACACAACTCAAAGGGTTAAATGAGGAACTACATTTAAATAATTTATTATCATTCCTGGCACCTACGTAGTACTCAATGAATGTAATTGGGTAGTAAATACGAGTTGGCAGCAGCAATAAGGATAGTCGTTTTTGTTTATATGATGGCCTCTTCCTACAAAACTGATTTCTTCCCAGCAGAGATAATGTGCACTTCATCCTTGACCTTTGTGCTCAGCAACAAGCCATCAGGTGGTATTTCTGTTAAAAATGAGAAGTACACCTGGTCCAACACTATTTGGCAGTTTTGCTCTCAGATCCATTCCCCACTCTTCCTTTCTTCTGCTTGGAATACATGTGGGTGTGAAACTATGTTCCCCCCCCTGCCCAGACATTAGGCTTTGGCTAAGTTTGGCTGGTGGGTGGCACTGGTTTAACAAGGTACCTCTGCTTCCTGGGACCCAGTCACCCCATCTCTGCTCTTTGCTTCTCCAGTGAAGGCAGACAGCTTCTGTTGCTTGTCAACCTGCTTGCTTCACTTTCCCATGGTTATTCTTGTAGCTCTTCCATCTAACTCTAACCAACCTATTTTAAATGCTCCATATTAAAGTGAGATAGTGGCATGGACATATATACACTGCCAAATGTAAAATAGATAGCTAGTGGGAAGCAGCCGCATAGCACAGGGAGATCAGCTTGGTGCTTTGTGACCACCTAGAGGGGTGGGATAGGGAGGGTGGCAGGGAGATGCAAGAGGGAGGAGATATGGGGATATATGTATATGTATAGCTGATTCACTTTGTTATGCAGCAGAAACTAACACACCATTGTAAAGCAAATATACTCCAATAAAGATGTTATAAATGAATAAATAAATAAATAAATATCCTCTATTGATTTATCTGGTACAAATATGCCTTCCCAGCTTCACCCAGCTTTTTTCTGAATGGGTCTGATGTTTAGTCACAGGGGCCCACAAAGCTTAAGTGGAGATAATAAAACATTTGCTCTGCCTATTTCACAGGGTAGTTGTGTGGGATCCAGGAAAATTCTGCCCATGAAAGTATTCTGAAACTATAAATGGTTGCACGAATGTAACATTTTGCTCTTAGCATTTTCAGTTGCAAAGGAACAGCTTAGCTTCACTGACCTATGGCAGCAATGTTCCAAATGATACCGATGTCTTCCAATGACATCATGCCTGTAATTTGCACAGTTGAATAAAGGGGAGGACAAAGTCCAAGAGATAACCGAGCTTGGCATTGCAGAACTCCTATGAGCTCATAAGTCAAAAGACACTGATAGAAACAGTGAAAATTATGATTTTACAGAAGACGAGGAACCACTTGGAAGACAGCCACCTTAGACGTTCTCCAAGTCTTAATTTTGCAGATGAGCAATCACATCAAACTCCACAAGAATTCATGCAACGGCAAGTTATAATATCTGCCTATTTGAGAACAACACAAAAACAAAAGGAAAACATAAATGCAGATACGAAAGCTTTGCTTAGGAAATCCAATTTTCAAGTAAATTTTTGAGTTATGAATTAAGACATATTACAAAACAGCTATCTGAATTTTAAAACAATAAAAACAATCATTAAGACATGATAAATAATGTGTTTTTTCTAAACTGCATAATTGTGAAATTCAAATAAAGTCTATAGTTAATGGTAGTGTACAAATGTCAATGTCCTTGTTTTGATAATATATTCTGGTTATGTAAGATGTCATCACTGGAGAAGCTAGGAACTCTGTACTATTTTTGCATCTTCTTATAAAACCAAAACTATTTAATTCAAAATAAAAAGCTAAAAAAAAGACAGTATTTCGTATGCCAAGGGGATGTATACAGGAAAAAATCCATTAAAATTTGAAGTGCAGACTTTGTACTCTTAAAAGGACTGTCTGCGACTTCCCTGGCGGCGCAGTGGTTAAGAATCTGCCTACCAATGCAGGGGACATGGGTTCGATCCCTGGTCTGGGAAGATCCCACATGCCGTGGAAGAACTAAGCCCGTGCGCCACAACTATTGAACCCGCGTGCTACAACTACTGAAGCCTGTGTGCCTAGAGCCCGTGCTCCGCAACAAGAGAAGCTACCGCAACGAGAAGCCCTCGCACTGCAATGAAGAATAGACCCCGCTCGCCGCGACTAGAGAAAGCCCGCATGCAGCAACGAAGACCCAATGCAGCCAAAAATTTAAAAATGAATTAAAAAAAAGGTCTGGATGAAATTAGAAATGCAGTTCTTGCTCTGCTACATGACCAAGCTACTTATGCATTTTTGAATCACTCCACAAACATGCACCATCAAGACATTATGCACTCATATGTTACCACATTTTCCTCCTCAGGCCTTTTACCATTTGGAAGATGTTCTACAGTCTTTTCTGAACCATCCTTCACTTGGCCATGAGTTTCAAGCAATTTAAACTCCTCTGCTTGAAGTTTACTCACTCCTCAGGAACATTCAAGGACAACTGGTCACCAAATACCCACAACTCACTTTTCAAAATTTCAAACAGACCGCATTCCTATCAAACGTGAGGCTCTGACCACTTCCCATTGATATTTACCTTTTGGTTGACATGTAAGGCTTGTTTGAGGACTAGGAAAACGTCTGGACAAATAGCACAGTTCCATTCTTAACCATGTAGATGTTTGGGGATGGACGCTTAGGGATGGGTTCCTCCCAGAGTCTAGTGATGCCGGCAGTTACTCAGAAGGATGCCTCGAGCCCGGCACTGACAGGGAACATGATTATGTAAATTCTGACAGCCATCCTGACTTTCCTCCAGATGAAAAAACATACAGGCATCCTTTTCTTGGGCTCAATGGAATTCTTCAACCTCAAAGACGTTACTTTCAAAGAAACAAACATACTCTTAGGGAAACTGCTCTATAGGATATGAAAATATCTGTCCTGGGGCTTTATCTCCTTCCAGAATGTTACTTCGACACACAGGCATAGCTTGGGCAAGAAGCAGGGAAAGTAAGAAGTCAGCAGGCTCCCTCTCATCCCCTCCCTCAGATGTAAAGAGCTGCTGGGGGTGCACCACGTACAGCATCAATGCTGCTGTCTGGCTGGGAAGGTTCTTAGCCTTTCTGTGCCTCCTATAAAGTACCACCGCATGTTTGACATCTGTGATTAGCTTGGAAGAATTTGGCACAGTGCTTGGCTCACAAGAAGCCCTTTGCTTCCTGAACACTAGGAAGTCAGAGGTAGACCTATTATTCTGAAATACCTGGGCACTGACTCTGCTCTCTTCCCACTGATGACTGATACTGATTTTAGTTCAAGATCAGGGGCGCCAAGTGTTGACGAAGATTCCCTCCCCTAGTCCTCCACAATGTGCAATTCTTCTTCAATGTCCACGTTATCCCTGAGGGTCACAAGGATGCACAGCAAGAAATGAACTCTCCAGGGCTTCACAGACCCCATATTGCCCAGGCAGCATCATATGGCCACTTTGGGACCCTGTTAGGGACTCTAGGGAGGGGGCCTTGGGGGAGGGTGTATGTTTGTGGGGAGGGGGAAGAGGGGAGGTAACTTTGCTGTATCTGCTCTAGCTTTAAATGCACTTCATTTCCACTGGGATGTTCTTTACCTTGTCTAACACACACACACACACACACACGTACATATAACGTGTGTGTGTTTGTATATGTATTGTGTGTGAATAAATATATATAATTTTTTAAAATATCTTGATGATAAAATTGGGAGAGCAATCTCTTCTCACCAGTTCACCCCCATCATAACCAGTGCAGCCCTCAGTGATGGTCTCAGCTGCAGCGATTCTTAACATTGTCTTCTTTCTTCACTGTAGATTCATCTCCATTGGTGGGTTCCCATTTGTTATACTCACGCTTTGGAAACCTGAGAAACCCTGGTCACCCAGTTTTGATGAGGTCCAAACCAGAAGTGCCTTCCCTGTTCCACCAGATGGCAGCCCCGCATCAGGACCAGAAAAGTAAAGGGGAGTGGGAGGGAGTTGGTGGTAATATTTTGGATATAGAAGTATGTAATGCTGGTATTTTCTGTGATGGGAAATACTGACAAATATACAGGTTGATTCCATAAGAAACGAAGTGTAGGTGTTTTGTACAAACTCCTCACAAGTGTTCTGCAAAAATACAAAAGCAAACAATTGGAACTGCACAAATTAAAAATATTTTGATGACTAACCTAAGCTTCTGCTACCTGACACTGAGAGTTGAAAACAAACTTACAAAACATAGAATGTGTTCAAGTATGTGGTTACAGTCACTATCTAGATTTGGTTAGTATTCTACATACACCTCTGCTTCAAAGCTAAAAATTGCCTCAACTTTTTCATTTGGAAAGTGAATATGTCCTGACGACATACTGCCGTAGAACTAAGTTAGAACATGGGCACATGTAGTGAGCAAGCTTCAAGGAATTGACTTTCTGTGGTGATAAAGAGCTTTTTTAAAATCTAGTTTTGCCCAGCAACATGGGGTGTATGAAACCTTTCTATCTGTCTCTCTCTCTCACAGCAGCCTTTAGCAAGGACCAGGCTAGATAGCTCTCAACCATTCCTGGGAAATCCAGTCCAGAATCTAACACATCTTTCATGTCAGTGGCTTGGCCCTACTTCAAGACCATGTCATTCTCTGGCAGTAAGTGATGCTAATGAAATAGCATCTACTTCAGGATGCCTGATGTGATGTCTGTGAAGGGCTAAAGGGCAAGCTCCATAGATAAGAATGGGCAGACTCATGCTTGTAGCCTTTTACCTACAGAAACTGAATGTGGCGTTGGCCTCTATTGCTTTGAGGATGTGTTGCTTTTAGGATGTGCTAAGCTAACTAGATCAGGATGATCTGGCTTTACCTTGCTTATCAAGGTAACATTTTTCAGCATGCTCTGCACATCACCTAAATCAACATTTAGCTTCAGCTTTCAATTTTGTATTTTTGAAACAAACTGTTGTACATTTCTATGCATGAGTCTTCTGGACCTTCATCTCCTCTTAGTTGGAAGTCATCTGTAAACCCCTTTGACGGATGGTTCAAAATCTTTTCTGTGGCTAGATGTTAGCATATCATGATTATCTTTAGTAGTTTTCTTAGTTCCTGGAGAGATCGATTAATTGCTATGCCCTTTGGTCCCATTAGCAGTTTTCCAGTATTAAAGAAGCTTGTGTTTCTCTTTTAGGAATTTGCCACCATTTTTTTCATGTGTCCAAAGACATTTTTCCCCTAGATCCTGTGCCTTTTATCACAGATTACTTACTTATTCTGATTATCACTGGTAGGTAATATGAGTTTGTGCTTTGCTTGTCTAATATATATTTATCTTGTATGATCCAAGTATAGAGAGATTTAGAGAAGGAAAATTATTTGGAAAAAAAATTTCTACATTACTTCCAGAATTTTGGGTCAGGCATATTTTTTTGTTCAGGTATTACAACTAAAATGTTGATGTCTACAGATATGTGTTAATTGCATCATTGTGCAAGTGAACTAAAACCAATTAATTTAGCACAAAGTTTGTCAGCAATGGTAAAAATACCACTATGCTTTTGGAGATAACATACACATTTATGTACCATTACAATGCATGGTTCAATTTCCCCTGCACATAAGGGAAGGCATAAAATGGAGCTTGTCAAAAGTCTGCATTTTACGACAATTGAATTGCATTACATCACAAAAGTAATTATCACATATTATAGATTCAACCGCAAAAAAAAAGTAGGTCTGCTAGGCTGTTTTGCAATATTTTCTATAATCAAGTAGCTAAATGGGTCACAATGTAATACTTTATATATTTTTCCTAACCCAAAGGCCCTGTAGATAATTGACCTAATTAAAGTACTTCTCAGCTGACATCACAGTTCAAATGGTATTTTCCTGCAAAGAGAAATTACGTGGCTAGAAGAGTGTCCAATAGTAACGTGCTTGCTAGGTGCTTTTTTCTATACCCTGAGAAAACCATAATTCAAAAAGAGTCATGTACCACAACGTTCATTGCCGCTCAATTTACAACAGTCAGGACATGGAAGCAACCTAAGTGTCCATCGACAGATGAATGGATAAAGAAGATGTGGCACATGTATACAATGGAATATTACTCAGCCATAAAAAGAAATGAAATTGAGTTATTTTTAGTGAGGTGGAGGGACCTAGAGTCTGTCATATGGAGTGAAGTAAGTCAGAAAGAGAAAAACAAATACCATATGCTAACACATATATATGGAATCTAAAAAAAAAAAAAAAAAGGTTCTGAAGAACCTAGGCGCAGGACAGGAATAAACAAGCAGAAGTAGAGAATGGACTTGAGGACACAGGGAGGGGGAAGGGGAAGCTGGGATGAAGTGAGAGAGTGACATGGACTTATATACACTACCAAATGTAAAATAGATAGCTAGTGGGAAGCAGCTGCATAGCACAGGGAGTTCAGCTCCATGCTTTGTGACCACCTAGAGGGGTGGGATAGGGAGGGTGGGAGGGAGATGCAAGAGGGAGAGGATATTGGGATATATGTATATGTATAGCTGATTCACTTTGTTATACAGCAGAAACTAACACACCATTGTAAAGCAATTATACTCCAATAAAGATGTTAAAAGAAAAAGTTAGAGTTTCACCATTGTTTTTAAATGTTTTATATTATAGCTCTTAGGACTATTACAAGAAACACCAGTATCATATTTACCAATGAAAGAAAGGAATGAACTGTAAGTATTTAAATATAAATTATATCACACACATTAGAATGGCTGTAAAAATGGCTTTAAACATTTTACAACCTATTATGAGACAAAAAAAAAAAATATCTCATCAATGGTGATTCTCAAGGTATTCAGGAGACTGTTAACAAAAAGTCTAGAAAAATAATTGTGTGAATCTCTACCAAATGTAAAATAGATAGCTAGTGGGAAGCAGCCAAACAGCCCAGGGAGATCAGCTTGGCGCTTTGTGTCCACTTAGAGGGGTGGGATAGGGAGAGTGGGAGGGAGACGCAAAAGGGAGGGGATATGGGGATATATGTATACATATAGCTGATTCACTTTGTTATAAAGCAGAAACCAACACACCATTGTAGAGCAATTATACTCCAATAAAGATCTTAAAAAAAGAGAGAGATTTTAATTTTTCCACTACTGTGAATTTTATTTACTTATGAAATGAAGGTTAATGATTTCGTTTTGATTTTTTCCTATGAAAATCTTCAATAGAATCAAAGTAGATTAATAGCTTTAGAAACAAAGGTAATACTCAACAGACTACAGCCTTTCACTGTGAGGAGGCATTATAATTGGCAGTATCATTTTTCTTAGATTTGTTTACTTTCCATTACTCATAATTGCTTCTTTTAATTGGACCAAGCCAGCTTCGTTCAGACTCCCCTGGAGAGTGATGTTGGCAGAAATGATTGGCAGTTCCCTCTCCCACACAGTGCCATCCTGAAATTGCAAATGTCAGTTTAACAGGCTCTTCTTTCTGTCTCCAGTGTTTAAGAGTGGGAGTCTGCATTTAGCAGAAAGCGGTCTGGGCGCACACAACTCTGAATAAATGCATGTGAAATTATGCATTCAAATCATGGGATCAGGGGACTTGAAGGATGCCGGAGAGGTCAACCACTCCATCCATGCCCGCTTTCCAGTCCTGCATCTATTTGTCCGTCACTCCGGGCAGGTGAAACTATAGCTTACTTATAAAGATCATTACATGTAACCCCTTCTCAGTTATCTATCTAGTAGAGGGTTAAAAAGAGCAGCAATGACTTAATTTTCCAAAGCAATTTTTTTTTAATATCACAACTTTTTGCACTAAGGCTTTTATTAGATGTTCTGACCAGGAATAAAGTGTCCATTCTTAGTCCCTTACCTCCTTATTTTTTGTATCCAATTAAAATTGAGGTACTATGAACAGTGAAATGGCCATTAACTGGGGGGGGTGGTGTGTGATAAGCAGAAGCTATCGAGGTAACAGAGTCTGTGTTTGTCCTAACCTCTGGATCATGACTGAACATGTGCTCTCTAGGTACTACAGCATGTAAGGAAAATACTCAGCCACGTTAACCTATGCTGGAGGGACACAGCACAAGGTGGGAACCTTGACCTCCAAATCTTTATTTATCACACCACTGAAAACAACAAAAGTCAAGTCTATTACTGAATAAATGCTATACGAATAAAATGTTTTTATAATAAATCAGCTAGGTGTTTTTTGTTTGCTTGTTGTTTTTAAATGGTGTTGTTTTGAACCACTAAGTTTGGAGTTGACATTTATTTATTTATTTATTTATTTATTTATTTAAAGTATTTGTTTATTTATTTATTTATGGCTGTGTTGGGTCTCCGTTTCTGTGCGAGGGCTTTCTCTAGTGGCGGCAAGCGGGGGCCACTCCTCATCGCAGTGCGCGGGCCTCTCACTATCGTGGCCTCTCTTGTTGCGGAGCACAGGCTCCAGACGCGCAGGCTCAGTAGTTGTGGCTCACGGACCTAGTTGCTCTGCAGCAAGTGGGATCTTCCCAGACCAGGGCTCGAACCCGTGTCCCCTGCATTGGCAGGCAGATTCTCAACCACTGCGCCACCAGGGAAGCCCTAGGTGTTTATTTTAAGGGAAAGAAAGAAAAGAAAAAGAAAAAAAAAAGAAATTCTTTGGGCAGCCAGGCTGCCTGGATTGAAAATGAACTGAGGAACAGAAGAGGAAGCTTCCCAAGGTTAGGTCATAATTAGTGGTGGCTAAAGAAGAGAAATCTGTGACCAGAGTGGATAAAAGGAGATGAGAGGCCCCAAAAAGGAATCTTACTCTCTTTATCTGTCATGTGTGAAATCTGGGAGAAGTCTTGGTTGCTGACCTTTATTTTATCTGAAACAGTTCCATGCTTTGGCAGCCACTGCTCTGAGTGCTTTAGAAACATTAACTCATTTAATCTTGGGCATCGAGGCTAAGAATGAGGCTCGGGGGCCTCCGGCTGCTGTCTGCACGAAGGATTGAAGTTCCTGCCTTAATCTTACTGCCTTCTCCCTAAAGAAGGCAATGTCTGGCCTGCACTCCCTGTGGCCGTCTCCAGGGAACTGCAGCAGCCAAGGGCCCATAAACGTTACATCATGTACAGAGGCAGCCGTGTTCTGTGCCCCTGGACCAGTGGCAGTGTCCCCTCAGGTCAAAGAAAGGCAAAAAGGCACTAACTCCCCTGCCCGGGCCTCACTCTTTTTGACTCCTATTGTTCACTCCCCATCCCCACCCCTGCCCCATGTCAGGAGCCACGACGAAATGCAGACTGGGGTTCAAATGGATGAAGGAAGGAAAACGAACACTTTTTTTTTTCCTTCTTTTTCTGAGCAATTAGCTTGTGAGAGGCACGGAAGTAAGGGTTTGTGGAACTTACCTCATTTAATCCTCATGAGAAAGGCTCTTATCCCTGCTTTACAGGTGAGGCTGTATTAGTCATGAGCCTTTCTCTCCCCATTCCCCAGACCTCCCTGTCTCCTGCCCAATTACTCTCTTAACAAACTGAAATGTCTCTTGCCTATGAAAAAAAAAAAAAAAAAAGAAAGAAAATGCTCTCTTCCAGAACTCCTCTTCCCAAAACCTTACAAGATATGGGCATATTTATAGAGTAGGATTTTGTTTAGGCGCTGGAATATATTTGTTGAATCCTGAACAGGTTTTTTGCTGGAAATGTGTTTACTGCTATGATAAATACACTTGTTGATAAAATGTTACTGTTGTAACTTTCATGTGGGTGAAAAATGTTTCAAAATAACCTATTTGGGGAGCCAACTGGGATAGAGTCCCAGGCCTCCTATTGTATTTCGCATCCTCAGAAATGTTTCTGAGAAACAAATGTGTCCCTGAAGCATGAACTTTTCCTGAACAGAAGTATCACTGGAAAAGAAAATAGCAATAAACATAAGAAGGCCACATGCCACTGCATGCCCAGTGTCCATAATCCTTTTCCTGGAATTAAAAGTATTTAAAAACCTGTGTAACTACAAAAGCAAAATTGGGGGAAATTAATCTAGTTTCATTCTGAGGCTGTTAGAGCTAAATTCACATATTTCTGAAAGCGATCTTGAGGATACCAATACTAAGAAAGTTCAATCAAAACTTCAGTGATTCCATACCCCCCCAAAAAGGAAAGGAGGCAAAGTGGAAGAGTCAGCATTATTCTGTCTAAAAAAGGCATTAAAATGCACAAAATAGATTATTAGAATTCTGAATCCAGTTCTCGTCCTGCTCCCTAAACTCCCTCTGCTTTCTTAGGACCAGTGACTTAACTGACAATAATATAAAGAATCACAAGGATACTTCACTTATTCAGGGATACCTTAGTTCACACAAAGCCATTTTCCAGAAAAATTAAAATTTAACAGTAGGCATTACAAAGTTAAAATAAAATCTTGATAGAAACCTGAAATGTATTAGACATTACTCTGTCCTCTTTATAGAGAGAATCCATCGCATATAGTTTTACAAATTTACTTATAATTTAGGTGTCAAGGGCCCACGTTGCCTTCTGCTTCTTACCTCTTCGAGTTTGCATGTGGACACCCCACCACCCGACCCTCTATGCTCCAACAACACCGTTCCCACTTAGGCCTTCTCATCTTCACGTCTTGCTGCCTCTTTAATAAACCCAACTCATCACATCACACTTCTGGTTTCAGCTTAGATACTGTAACCAGTAGGACCCTATGGGGCCTTCCTGGGATGGACCCCTCCCCCATATCCTCGGCTTTAGCCCCTCCCTGAGGTACCCAGATGATCGTGTCTGGTACACATTCCTGAGCTGCATTACACATGCTAAACGCCCACCAATGGAAGAAGTTAACTACCTGATGACCACGAGCATGTAGCCCCCAGACCTACTGGAGCCTGAGGACTGATGATGTTAAGCCCTGTGACACCACCTGGTTACCTCACCATCAACCAACCAGAGAACTGTGACCGAGATGGTCACATATCCTGGGACGCTCCTCCCTCACCTGGCCTGTGAAAATGCTTCCCTGAAGCTAGTGGGAAGCAGCTGCATAGCACAGGGAGATCAGCTCGGTGCTTTGTGACCACCTAGAGGGGTGGGATAGGGAGGGTGGGAGGGAGGGAAATGCAAGAGGGAGGAGATATGGTAACATATGTATATGTATAACTGATTCACTTTGTTATAAAGCAGAAACTAACACACCATTGTAAAGCAATTATACTCCAATAAAGATGTTAAAAAAAAAAAAAATGCTTCCCTGAAACCCATCGGGGAGTTTGGGTGTTTTGAGCTCTAGCTGCCCGTCCTCCTTGCTTGGCACCTGCAGTAACTGCTGCACTTTCCTTCACCACAACCGGGTGTCAGCAGATGGACTTTACTGAGCACTCGGGCAAGAGGACCCAAGTTTGGTTCTGTAACAGTGTCACCTCCCATGCGAAGTCTTCCCTGACCCTCTGAATCTGGGCTCCACATTACTCCTGGGTTGTCACAGCATCACACACTTCCCGGGACAGAGCTAACCACACGGTCCTTATAACTGCCTGTTTATTCCTCTGTGCCTTTGGATTAATTTCTACCTCACGCATTTTTGATCCTCTCAAGTGAGGACACTGCCCAACGCACAGAAATCAATAGATGTGTGTTGAATGAATGAACACATGAATGAACACAAATGACCTCACTATGCACTAATACGAACTAACTTAACTGGGTTCTATCAAGGTCTGTGAACTGAACAACAGGTTGGTATTGGTTTCACTGATGCGTCCTAATTTAGGGAGTTGGCAGTGTTTAGGATGACATCAGTGCTGTGAGTACAGCACAAGACAGAAGAAGGAATCTGTATTCTTTCCAGCATGAGGAGCTGGCCTTGAGTCCTAACTCTGCCACATATGACTTGGGCAACTTTGGGAAATTGGTCAGTTTCTTTAAACCTTAACTTCCTTCTCTGTTAAATCAGAATAGTCAGAGTGAACCCACAGGTTGTTGTCGTGGAAAGAATGAGACAATGTATGCAAATTTTTTAACAAGCTATACATAGCTACTTGTGTCATGTCTGTAATTACTATTCCTAACTAATATAGGGCTATCTTTGCCTACACTACCCCGAGCTGCCTTAGTTTTATTCCATTTCAAATGTCTTGACTTTTCACATTAGAGTAACTGACAGAGTAACATCTGTCAGAATTGGTTACCGGTATGGTAATTCATTACTGACAGTTTTGTTCTTTTTTTTTTTTTTTTAATCACATGTCCCAGCTATTCCTTTTTTATGCTGAACACCTTTACTTCCAAATATGCATCTTGAATTTCACACTTTCTTCCAAAATCCGGCCCATAGTTGCATGAGATTCCTGGATACCTCAAATCAAGAGCCCTATCATTACCTCAAAAGTCCCCATCGGAAATTACCTGTCACAGCTCCAGAAACCTGCTCCCATATCCATCTTCCATGACTCCCTTCATGGTTTCACCATCCCTTCCTGGACTCAGGTTCAGGAAACCTTCAGAAGCCCCTCCAATACCCCGATCCTTCCTCCCTCCCCCTGCACACATCCAGCTGCAAGCCTTTTCAGCTCTGCATCTCCAGTGCTTCAGGCCAGTCCGCTCTGTGACCATCCACTACTCGCTGGCCTGGGGAGTTGCTACGCCTTCCTAACTAATCCACCTCAGTGGGATCTTACTGCTCTAATTCCTCCCACAAAGTGAAGTGGAACTCTATTCCACTTCTAAGTGCAGCTCTCCTCACAGGCGTCCTCTGCTTATAAATAGAAGCAAGCATAAGCAGAGCTGTTAAAAGGTTTCCCACGCCCTCAAGAGGCCACACTCCATCCCCAAGCACTCACGCAGGACCCCATGCAGTCCGATCCAGAGCGTCTGGAAAACAACCTCTTCTCCCTCAAGTTCAACTTATCTTTTCTGTGCTGCAACCTCTCCCTCCCCTGCCAGTCAGATGCCAAGGGGATCAGAGAACTCTCCTCTACACATCTGATCCAGCCAAGCACATCAAGAGCACACCACTGTCCCTCTCCTTACGCTGCTGTAGTTTTCTTCGTGGCACCTGAAACTACATGATATTAATAACTTGCTTGTTTGCTTGTACGTTATCTGTCTCTCCTTGTGAGAACGTAAGTTCCCTGAGCACAGGGACTTTGTTTCATTCACTGTTGTATCCTCGGAACCTGGACTCAAGAATGAGCACTCAAACAATACTTATTGGATGAATGGATGACTATGGCTGTTATCACATTAGGCGTTAAAATACAATAGCTGCCTACATTTAAACCTCTTCTATTAGAATGTAATCTACGTAGGAGCATGGGCACAGCTCTTGTTTATATCCCTTTCAGCACCCAGCATGGTCTTGACACATTATAGGTGTTCAGTAAGTGGTGAATCAAATCGTATCATATGCATACCTTGGGTATTTGATTTTTATTACTGCTCACTTTTCAACCTCTTAAGGAAAAGAAACTTTACACGTTCCAATTATTCTGTTTTTGAAGTCACCAAAATCTGACATGTGGGGTTTCCCTGGTGGCGCAGTGGTTGAGAATCTGCCTGCCAATGCAGGGGACACAGGTTCGAGCCCTGGTCTGGGAAGATCCCACGTGCCGCGGAGCAGCTAGGCCCGTGAGCCACAACTACTGAGCCTGCGCTTCTGGAGCCTGTGCTCCGCAACAAGAGAGGCCGCGACAGTGAGAGGCCCGCGCACCGCGATGAAGAGTGGCCCCCTCTTGCCGCAACTAGAGAAAGCCCTCGCACAGAAACGAAGACCCAACACAGCCAAAAATAAATTTATATAAAAAAAAATCTGACATGTGGAAAGTGAAACATTTCCATAATTAAAATAAAAGTTTACATAGTAAAAGTAGAAATTAAATATTAAGATAATTCACTATGATCCACTTATGGCTGCACTCTTCACTTGTTCAGTGTAAAAGAACTTTCACTCAGCATTCACGGACCAAGCAGATGCTAATGAGAGGCAAAAAAGGCAACAGATAATGCATAAAGTGATGAAAAGAGGGTCTATATATCTCCAACCTTATAACTTGAGACAGAGACGTGCATTACCAAAATTACGACATCAGTGATTCTGGCAACCACTTATCAGACAGTGTTGTTGTCCCCTTCATGTATTCCTTCCAGAGTGCCTGTCTTACTGGCTAAAGAATCAATAAGAGCCCTGGCATAAAAATGAGAATGAAGTCTCAGAATCCATTTACTGAGGTTTGTGTATAAAACAGCAGAAAACAAAGTATGCAGATTTCTTTCTCTCATTCTATTAGAATGATAAAGACAGTGTTTGTCAGTTCAAAATGAAGACAGCCAGAGTAATCTGGAATACTGAATGAATAAAGATATGCCATGTCATATTTTTAATGATTGAGTTTCAGTTAATTTCAATAGGAAGTCATTAAAAATTTAAGGCATTCTCTCAGGGGTCAATTCTCAGCTTCCCCCGTCTAGACTAAGAGGACAAAGGGTTTAGAAATTAGTTCTTACCTGATTGATAGCTATACTTTTAAACTTCTTTAATAAAAATTATTTCAAACATTTTTATCAGAACTTCATTTCCTAAGCACAAGAGAAAATATTGTTACATGTCCCATTTGTTTTCATACAATTTAGAATTTAATTTTGAATATTTAATATTTTCAAGAACAATAATCCTGAGATTATGCTAGATCCAAAATTCCTATCAATATATTACAAATGCATTATTAACCACTATGCTAGAGTACTTAATATAGATTGAAATGTCTTCTATAAGTTTAATTATGCCATATATCAAATGAATTTGTTTTACAAACAAAGGCTTGCAATAAGAATGGGGGAAAAATTGACATTTGTGTTTTGTGTATTTTTTTAGTTGAATTAGATAAATGTTTTTTAAGTTTTGACAATGAATACACATCTTTGTTTTTCATCTTCTTTAACCTAAAGGAGATTGCATACTGTCACTAAGAAACTGAAATACAGGCACACCTCAGAGATATTGCAGGTTCAGTTCCTGACAACAATGAAGTGAATATCAAAATAAAGCAAGTTCTTTTGGAATGTCTGTCTTTTCTTGTCTACCTGGTAAAGTTTTACTCATTCTCCTATACAGGCACACCTCAGAGATATTGTGAGTTCGGTTCCAGACCACTGCGATGAAGTGAATATTGCAATAATGCAAGTCACACGCAATTTTTGGTTTCCCGGGACATATAAATGTTATGCTTACACTATACTGTGTAGTCTATTAAGTGTGCAATAGCATTATGCCGAAAAAACAATGTATCAATACCCTAATTTTAAAATATTTTATTGCTAATAACTGCTAACCATCATCTGAGCCTTGAGCAAGTTGCAATCGTTTTGCTGGTGGAGGGTCTTGCCCTGATGCTGGTGACTGCTGACTGATCAGGGTGCTGGCTGCTGAGGCTGGGGTGACTGCGGCAGTTTCTTAAAATGAGACAGCAGTGACGTTTGCTGCATCTCTTCCTTTCACAAGCGATTTCTCTGTAGCCTGCAATGCTGTTCGACAGCATTTTACCCACAGTAGAACTTCTTCTCGACATTGAAGTCAATCCTCTCAAACCCTGTCCCTGCTTTGTCAACTAAATTGATGTCATATTCTAAATCCTTTGTTGTCATTTCAACAGTCTTCACGGCATCTTCACCAACAGTAGGTTCCATGTCAAGAGACCACTTTCTCTGCTCATCCATAAGAAGCAACTTCTCATCCATTCAAGTTTTACCATGAGATTGCAGCAATTCAGTCACATCTCAGGCTCCACTTCTAATTCTAGTTCTCTTGCTGTTTCCACCACGTCTGCAGTGACTTCCTCCACTGAAGTCTTGAACTCCTCAGAGTCACCCTCGAGGGTTGAAATCGATCTAAACTCCCTGTTAATGTTGATAGTTGGACCTCTTCCCATGAATCACAAATGTTCTTAATGGCATCTAGACTGATGAATCCTTTCCAGAAGGTTTTCAGTTGACTTTGCCCAGATCCATCAGAGGAATCACTATCTGAGGCAGCTATAGCCTTACAAAATGTATTTCTTATTTAATAAAATTTGAAAGTCAAAATGACTCCTTGATCCATGGGCTGCAGAATGGATGTTGTGTTACCGGCATGAAAACAACATGAATCCCACTGTCCATCTCCATCAGAGATCTTGGGTGACCAGGTGCATTGTCAATGAGCAGTATTATTTTGAAAGGAATCTTTTTTTTTCTGAGCAGTAGGTCTCAGCAATGAGCTTAAAATATTCAGTAAAAAAAAAAAAAAAAAAATTCAGTAAACAGTGTTGTAAACAGACATGCTGTCATGCAGGCTCTGTTGTTACATTAATAGAGCACAGGCAGAGTAGATTTAGTATAATTCTTAAAGGCCCTAGAATTTTCAGATGGTAAACGAGCTCTGGCTTCAACTTGAAGTCACCAGCTTCATTAGCCCCTAACAAGAGAGTCAGCCTGTCCTTTGAAGCTTTGAAGATTTAAAGCCAGGCATTGACTTCTCTTCTTTAGCTATGAAAGTCCTAGATGGCATCATCTTCCAATTTGAGGCTGTTTCAACTACACTGAAAGTCTATTGTTTAGTATAGCTGCCTTCATTATCTTAGCCAGATCTTCTGGATAACTTGCTGCAGCTTCTACATCAGCACTTGCTGCTTCACCTTGCACTTTTATGTTATGAGGATGGCTTCTTTCCTTAAACCTCATGAACCAACCTCTGCTACTTCAAACTTTTCCTTCTGCAGATTCTTCACATCTCTCAGCCTTCAAAAAATTGAAGAGAGTGGACACCTTCCTCTGGATTAGGCTTTGGCTTAAGTGTACACTGTGGCTGGTTTGATATTCTACTCAGACCACTAAAACTTTCTCCATATCAGCAATAAGGCTGTTCTGCTTTCTTATCATTCATGTGTTCACTAGGGTAGCACTTTTATTAATTTCCTTCAAGATTCACAACTTGTCTAACTGTCTGGCACAGAGGCCTAGTTTTTTGCCCAGTCTTGGCTTTCAACATACCTTCCTCACTAAGCTTAATCATTTCTAGCTTTTGATTTAAAGTAAGAGACATGTGACTCTTACTTTCAATTGAACACTTGTAGGGTGATGAATTGTCCTAATACAAATACTGCTGTGTCTCCTTGTAGGGTCATTAATTGTCCTAATAAAATATTGCTATGTCCCAAGCAGAGGGAGAGAGACAGGGAACAGCCAGAACACACGCATTTATCAGTTAAGTTTGCCATCTTATATGGGCATGGTTCCTGGTGCCCCAAAACAATTACCATAGCAACATCAAAGGTCACTGATCACAGATCACTGTAACAAACACAATAATGAAAACATTCGAAGTACTATGAGAATCACCAATATGTAACCAAGACGCAAAGTGAGCTAATGTTATTGGAAAAATGGCGCCCACAGACTTGCTTCAAGTGGGATTGCCACAAACCTTTAATTTGTAAAAAAACATATTATCTGAAAAGTGCAATGAAACAGGGTTTGCCTGTCTTGTAGAATAAATTCAGTTTTATCTCTAGAGAAAGGAATTTTACTGTGAGGCAGAGATGCTAAAATATAACAAGCATGATAGTTTAATACAGATTCTCCTGTCCAATGTTACATGTCCTGTGGCTCAGGGCAGGCTGCCCCCAAATATGCCAAGGTGGCATATTGATTATTTTAAATTAAAGTTAATGGAGAGACAGCAGGAACAAAAAGAAAACTCTGGCCCTCCTCTGTCCCCGTGAAAGCAGGAAACAAAGCTCCAATGGGGAGGTATCCTCCCTATGGCAGGGGGATGGAGGGCATCCTATTGCCAGAGACAGGGAATTCAAGGCCAAGAAAGCTGTCTAAACAAACTGTGTTACTTCTTCATTAATCTGCTACCCCAAGCAAAACCCCTTTGTTTCATCAAATCTTCACACATATTTGATTCTTTGTCTAAAAAGGTATATCAACAACCTGCTTCAGTCACTTCTTAGTTCCCTTACATATAGGGCCTCCGTACTTACAAAATTAAATTTGTTTTTCTCCTGTTAATCCATCTTATGTCAATCTGATTATTATACCAGCGAAAGGACCTCAGAAGTATAGAGGAAATCCGCTACACACACACACACACACACACACACACACACACACACACACACACACACACAAAACCTTCATGGTGGAACTGCTGTATCTACTAATCCTTTACAATTTTCTTTTCTTTTCTTTATTGTCAACACCTAGAATATTTTGACATATAAAATATAACAGCCATGATTTTTATCATATATGCAGCTAGTACCAATTTTTAACTTTAAACTTTTTAAGTTTAAAGAACCGCAGATTTTTTCAGCCAAGAGTTATATTACACTATGATTTTAAAGGGAGAAATTATGTACAACTTTGCCCCTGGAATCTTTTAAACTACAACTTCCCAAATTGTAGTTAAATCAGTATTGTAATGTTATTTACTCTAATTTATAAAACTTAAAAGATGGGCCAATATACTCTGATCATTTCTACATCAGTGATGTGGAGATGCTAAGACAAATAATTTATGCCTCTAGACACATACAATTAAGGAGCTAAAAATAAATAACCTTTAAAAAAGCACTTTTATTTTAAAGAAAGTCTAGAGTTAAAGAGAATACAGACAATATAGAGAGAATGCAGTTCACCTGACATTAGCAAATATGACCATGTAGGGTCAGAATGTATATGAGAAACCCTAAGAAGGGTGTGCTGATACGATTTATCTTGGGAACCATGTATTACAAACCTGTGTGTTACAAATGAACTATTGTTCCTTAATCAGATTTCACCAAGTTGATCTCTGCATCAGGAGTTGATTTATGTATTTATCATTAACAGAGACTGTATACTTGCATCATGGATAAACTATAACTTTTTTTCTATAGAGAATCTTCTATGAATATATCTCTTTTGGAGGTTGTTCTAGTGGGAGTAGTGGTTGTGAAGTGTCTAAAGAGGAGTTGGACAAGAAATAATAAAAACATTTTTTAAATGACTACTGACTGGATCCTTTCATGGACTTGTTAACAATAATCTGTAAGGTAAATAGTTTATTAAAACAATCAAGAAAACATAAATCAAGTAAATATAAAATTATGTTCAAAATAGCCTTATCTAAGAAGCATCAGCAATTGCATTAAAGCAAAAATAATATGTTATTTTTGTTCATTAAGTTGCAAATTGCCTTTAAGATCTATAATTCTAGATCTAGGAATAATGTGGTCCTGAAAAACAATGCACTTTCACAGGTAGAGCTATTGTGTGTATAAATTGGCACAGACTCTGTAAAACAATGGTCAATACATGTATAATCCTTTAAAAAGTTCCTACTACATAGGAAGCAGCTAGTACAGTACCTCCAGGAAAATGTTTAGCCAAAAACTCGTTTAATAGAAAATATGAAAAACTGAAAATAAATAATCTGAGCATTCAGTGGAATAAGCTAAAAAAGAAAGACAGAATTAATAGAAGAAATGTAAGGAAAAGAAACAATTGAGGGAAAAAGTAATTAAATAAAATAGAAACTAAGAACAAAAAAACACAATTGATATGGTCAGTAAAAATAATTTCCTGTGTTTTGAAAAAGAACCCAAAAAATATCTGACAAAATTAAACAAAGATAAAATAATAGCTCACATAATATAAAAAATGTAAAATACATATATCTTCACATAAATTTGTGATTTTAAAATACATAATTTATCATTAAAATATGTCACTAAATTTGAAAACAGAAGTGAAACAATATGTTCCTAGAAATTTGTTAATATTTAGAAATATACAAGTTACCAAAATTGACCAAAGAATAAAAATAGGTGTCTCATCCAGGAGCATTTGCAGAGATTTTTTTCTAAAATTTCAACTAATAGATAATCCTTATATACATTGTTCCGTAGTAAAGAAAAAAATCCAGAATCATCCAATTTTATGAAACTAGTATAACCTTGATCTTAAGGCATCATATGTAAAGAAAATTATAAGCTTGTCGAACTTATAAATAAAGAAGAATTAAAAAAGACGAGAACCTTGCAGGAATCGATAATAACACACTGTGAACTATGCAGTATAATTAACCCAACCTTCTGCTGCAGTTGGCTATTTAAAATATTTATATATCATAGACAAGAAAGGTTTTTTCAATGATGCTCCACATTTAGAAAATCTACCAACGCTATTTCATCACATAAAGGATATGACCAAATTTAATAGATGCAGAAAATGTATTTGATAAACCTTAATGTCTATTCATGACTAAAAGCATCATGAAAAACTCGGGTTAAGTTACTTCCTTAGTCTATTAAAAATAGTTATCCCTCTTCCTCAGACAAATGTAAAGTAAATATCATCTCTGATTGGTGTAACTTTACAAGTAGTCCGTAAAAATCAACGCATGAGTATCTGGTATTACTTCTGCTGTTCAACATTGTCCTAGAGGCACCCCCAGGACAAAATGATAGTGAAAGTAAAGGTATGAGAATCATAAAGCAAGAGTCAAAACTGACACATTCTGCAGAAAATGGACATTTATGATCTTCATATAAGCCCAGAGAATCTACAAACTCTTAGAATTAATAAGAAAGGTCAAAAAATTGCTGGATATCAGGTCAACATGATAAATTTAGTAACATTCCATTAAACCGGCAGTCACCAAATAGAAATTTTAGTAGAAAAATGTTGAGGAGTAAAATTTTCTAAAATACAATGGGATAAAGTTTACCAAAATGTGAAACGTTTTACAGATGAAATTATATATTATTACTGAAGAACATAAAAGAAGACACAAATAAATGTAACATGTTGAAATATTTAAAGATGAATTAATCAATGAACTCAATTCTAATCAAAATCCCACCAGGAATTATTTGGAGAACATTTTTTTCTGATACAAGGATAATGTTATTAAAGCAAAGAATGGAACATAATTTCAAAGGACATTTTTAAAGGGACTCCATCTCCAGCATCTTCCCTCTTAAATCTTCCTTGAGGAAGTGTGCAAGATTACATTTACTTTATCCAGTGCTGCTGTTTTGGTTCCTCTTAGTTTGGTAATCTCACCTTCATTTCTGATTCTGGTTCTGACAGGAGTCATATATACTTCTTTATTCTTTTCATTCTCCTTTTGAATCATGGTCATAATCTGTTTGGTATCCTATGATGTTACAGCTCAGTCACCATATTCTTTACCTCTTTTTTCTAACTGAATCGTGATTTTCTCTAAAACTCTGACATGTTCTAACTTTTACTTGCTTTAGAACTTTATTCAATAAAACTAGAAGGTTTTTTGCAAGTAAATTTTGCAAGAACATTAACTGCTGATTGTAACTACTTTTGCAAGAACATTACTACTTATTGAGAGAACAATTGTGCACAAAAATTTTATAAAGCCCAATGCCTGTTTGTGTCTAAAAATAGTTTTAAAAAAAGGAATAGAAACAATTAAGGAAAACTAACTTTTTTTCAAAAACAAGCAAATAACATGAAATAATCCTTAATGATCAATCCTCAGATGCATTTCCATTAAAATCAGAAATAAGACATTAATCTCTGCTGACATTTCTAACAAATTCTCCTTAACATTTAAACTGTGCATCCCATCATCCAGTAATTTTAGTAGAAGGAAAAAATCCTTCAATAGGTGCAAAAAGGTGGGTACATGAAAATGTTCATTTGTAATAGGGAGCATCAACAAGCAATATAAATGTCCACCAATATGACATAAATGAATAAAATGAGTAGTCCATTCTTTTGATTCATTAAAACATAACAGTTAAAAGCAGAGTTCTCTCTTAAACATGTGTGTGTACATCAAAAAGTTCATCTGAGTGTTATAATATTAATAAAGTAAAGCAACCTAAATAACTACACACAGGAGTGTTTTAAGTGATTATAAAAAGTCAGACTAAAGTTTAAGTTATGACAGAGTTTAGTGAGTTACTTGAAATCTAAGACCTGTGTTCCTCTCCTAAAGATCACAGAGATTATAATGTGAGATTCACGGAGGATTAAACATGGTATTGTAAGTAAACCACTTATTAGAGTTCCTGACACGATGTAAGGTTTCAAAGAAGGATAGGTGGTATTATTATTATTACTATAATTCTTATTTTATTATTTATATCTGTAAGTCATATTCTTTGATAATTGTATTTGGGTTCCAATTATCAGTGATCATATGATAATATTATTTAACTTTAATTATAATATAGCATTTAAAATTTATGCAAATATGTTTATGATTTATTGCATGGCTTTCTTGTTTAGGTGAAAGATTAGAATGCAATCTTTCCTTTTTTACTTTCTTTTACTTTTCAGGTAATTAATTTACCAGTCCTACTTATTGAACAATTCTTTGATTCATTAATTTGGGGGTCACATCTATTACTCATTGTATATTTATCCATACTTGGGCTTACGAGGGGGTGGATTTATTTTGGCTGAATCTTATGCTTTATCTGTACAATACTAATTTAATTATTGTGAGTTTACAGTAAGGTTTAGCACGGAAATCAAGCTGCTCATTATTACCCATTTTTTTTAACAAAACATATACGTATTTCTCACCTGTTTACTTTTCCATATAAACTCCAGGATTACTTTCACAAGCCCTTAAAAAAATGGATCAGAAAAAAAGAGGAAAAGTAGAAGGAGGAAAAAGAAAAGAGAAAGTCGAGCAGAAAAAGAAGAGGGAGAACGGGGAAGAGGGCAAGGCTAAAAGGGCTGCAGTAATACGTAGCATAGTTTGGAAAACAGTGATATTTGCACATTACTCAGTTTGACCAGCAAGGGACATGGTAAATCTCTCTACGATATTTAAATATATTTATATACTTACTAGGTGGACATTTTAGATCAAAGTAGACTTTAAATGTGGTGTCATGGTTTAAATCATTATATGAATGATGAGAATGAAAATCTGTCATTCTTCAAATACCATACGATATCACTTATATGTGGAATCTAAAATATGACACAAATGAACTTATCTATGAAACAGACACAGACTCACAGGGAATTCCCTGGCAGTCCAGTGGTTAGAATTCTGGGCTTTCACCACCAGGGGCCCAGGTTCAACCCCTGGTCAGGGAACTAAGATCCCACAAACAGCATGGCGTGGCCAAAAAAAAAAGAAACAGATTCAGAGACATAGAGAACAGACTTGTGGTTGCCAAAATGAGATGAGGGAGGGATGGATTGGGAGTTTGGGATTAGCAGATGCAAGCTATTCTATGTAGAATGGATAAACAACAAGGTCCTACTGATTAGCACGTGGAACGATATTCAATATCCTGTGATAAACCATAATGGAAAAGAATATGAAAAAGAATGTATATATGTGTATAAGAGTCACTTTGCTGTACAGTAGAAATTATACAATATTGCAAATCAACTATACTTCAATAAAATAAATTAAAAAAAATAAAATCTGTCATTCTTATACAAAAATATTAGGCAATAAAACGTTCATATGCAATACCTCTCAGGTAACCCCAAACTTGACCTACGTATTATATAATTGGCCTCATAAAAACATTTTCCATTTTTCAATTACTATTTTGGAAGACACACAAGTATAATGATGAGAAAATCTGACAGTAAAATAGATTAGCAGTTTCATGTTTAAAAAACTTAGACTTAATCTGAGGAAAAACAAGTTGGACCACCCCCCAGAAAGCAGAACCTAAACAAAGATAAGGAAAAATATAAACAGGCCACTTAACATCAACTACAGTCTATATGATAAAACAGAAAATAGAAAACACATGGTTGGATCGTACACAATGAGGATCATAGGAGCATAGTAAGATTGTGGACTCCTTGAAGAAAACCTACTCAACATTCTGTAATAACCTATATGGGAAAGGACTCTGAAAAAGAATGCATATATGTATATGGATAACTGAATCACTTTGCTGTACAGCAGAAACTAACACAACATTGCAAATCAACTATACCCCAATAAAAATTTAGAAAAAGAAACAAAAAAAGAAAACCAAACAAGGCTCACACAGGTACTCCAAGAGGCTGCCAAGGATACTGAAGGACGGCCCAGGCTGCCCTGGGTGTATAGTAAGATACACCAGTAGAGGTAGAGCCTGATTCAGGCCCAAGGGAGCCCACCCCAGAGACTAACGGGGCAAGACAGAACCTGACTACATCCAGTACCAACTAAAACCTGGTTGATTCAAAAGAGGGAACCAAATAAGGAGGTTTAGGGTATCTGTATAAAGCCATAAATCCAAGCACGCTAGTGTGAGACTATTTAGGGCACTGCCTACCTTCTACTTGTCTCCCTGCTGCCTCTGGAGACTGGGAAGTGGGGAACTCCTTGCCCTGACAGGGCATGGGGCTGAGCTGGGCTGCAGGAATCAAACCAGTATTTGCTGCTCTGAGCAACCTGTCCCTTAGGACCACCGAGGAAGAGTCGGAACACCCACTGGAGGAGGTTGCTGGAACGGAGACCTAGGGAATCGACTTTTTTTTCCCCCCAACATGGAAACAACCCAAGCTATTTAGCTAGAAGGCAAGGTGCAAAAGGATGCTAATATATTTTTAAAATTATAAGTTTGGCAAAAAGAAAAATGATAGGATTTTAATATTTTCCCTTGCTTCCACTCTATGTCATATATCTAAACTGCAGCTGGCAAATTTATTCAGAGAACTGAACGTGCTGCACTTATAGGGTCCGAGGGTAGGCTCAGCAATCGGACACCGAATCCAGCTAGATTTCATCCCCAGTTATGTTTTGCTGAGGGGAAATCTATCCTGGCAAATGCCAGGGTTTTCTCTAGCTGGAATACTAAAAGGGTCACTGCCCACCTGCATGGCACCTGCTACTTCACAGATTCTTCGCCAGCAGCCACTATTTAATAGAGTTGTGGGCATATTATGTTTGTGGTTTTCCTTCTGACACAAAGCAAGATGAGTTGGACTGGAACTTTTGCCTTGACTTGCTTTCATAGTTTCTATTATTTTTTAGGAAACCATACTTGGCAGTGTCGTTTTATTTAGTTCTCTCCAAAGCAATCCTTTGATATTTTATGAATTACTTATCTCATTTTAATAAGGCTTAACATGGAAAATTAACCTCCTATACATTCCTAATTGGTTTTTAATGAATTTTAGCTTCTCTGTTAGGAAAAGATCTATCCAACTAACTACTAGGAATTTAATCTCCATTACTGAAGCATATGACAACCATCCCTAGGGGAGAAATGTCCTTGAGGGTGTGTGTGTGTGTGTGTGCGTGTGCACGCGTGTGTGGTGTAAGAGAGAGAGAGAGAGAGTGAGAGAGACAGAGAGACAGTCATTCTCAGAAATAACTAAAATACCTAATTTTTCCCTTCAACTTTGATGGCATATGGAGCCAGCATCATTTGCAACTAATGAATGACTTTTATTATGAAATACTGAGTATAACATAAATTACATGATGCTCAGATAAGCTGAATTGCTTGCTTCTGTTTATATCTTATGCTTTTAATCAAGATTTAATAGAAAATAATGGACCTAACTAGCTAATTATTACATAATTAAATAGAATTTTCCAAGTTAAGAAGACATTGACTAAAAGGAAACCAATGGCATATACAGTACAACAAAAGGAATAATTTCAAACAATTAAGACATTACTTTAGTTAATAAGCAAAAATGCATGGGATTTTCTTAGGTTAAATTTTATAATATATGATGATCTAATTAAATGATTTGTGCTATTAACATCCATTTTCTTCAACTATAGCCCTTAATTTTTACCTCAATTGACCTAGCTTCTTTGGCTTTTCTGGAAAGAAAAGTTACTTTTCACATATTGAGAAAATTTTCTTTAACACAAGAACTAATCTACGTTTAAATTGTATTTGAGTTTAAGAAATATTGGATATACATTTGGGGAATATCTTGTACACAAAAGAATCAATTTGATCTAAAGACTTCATGAGCACCATTTTATATAAAATTAGGCCATGTCAGAATGTAAATGTAAAGGTAGTTCTGGAATAAGGAAAGCAGTTGCCAAATATTACACACACAGTAACTATATTAAAAATAAAAAGAAGCCGGGATTGGAATTAATACAGACAACGGAAAAAAAGGACTTGCCAAGAATGTTAGTTAATGAGGAGCACACATTTTGTTAGGTGAGAATAGGTGAATTATCTTTTAAGAACTGAATAAAAGAACTATAAACAGTTCAGAGTAATATATAAATCTTTTTTACTCATAAATGAATAGTAAATTAATTTAAATATTTTGGAATATATTGATTATATTTTCTTTTCATTTTGCCTCAATATAAGGAAAAATAAATGCTTTTTATTGAATAGCTATATACTCTATATAATAATAAATAATAATAAACAGGCCACAAGCCATCAAAAAAACACATATTTAAATTACTCAGATCTTCTGTAACTCGGTATCTATTCTTTTCTCAGCAGGTAAGCAAACAAGGTAGTTTGCTTGTTTTATACTTTATCATGAGTAGCCTCTTCCAATGGAATTATTTTTCTGGGTTTTCAAGCCACAAGAGTTCATGGCCTAGAATTTCATATTCTGGGTACCTACTATATTTAAACACCTTTGAAATTATGTGCGTTTGCAGGCCTATATATGTAAAACTGTCAGTCTCAGAAATCACCCAGTTGAGGTACAAAGCTGGTTGTAATTCAAAAAGGAATGAATCCATGTAGTTATCCTAGGCAGCTTTTAGGATTAGGAGAGGGGTGGTCAAATAGACAAATAAGTAACTCATTATACTACAAGCAAAATAACATATATGCCTTAAAGCTCTAAAAAGTTCTGAATACACATAATGGGAGGAATATTTAATCATTCATTTCCAACTAGGGGCTGTAAAATTTGCTTTAAGAAAGAGATGCTAATTCAGCTGGACTGTATGTGTAAAAAGGCACAGGTAAATAACATTTTTGGCTGATAAGACAACAAACACTAAGGTGCAGGAAATGGAAAGTATGTGAAACCCTGTCGTTCAAACTCGAGATGTATGGAAGAACACATTATAAGACAAAATCATAGATGACATAAATGATATTATGAGGAAATGGGTTACAACTGGAAGTTTTATACAACAAAAGTGATACAGTGAAACTCTCTTTTTCAATACTGTGTTACAGTTGTGTTACTGTGAGTGGACGCAAATCAGCAAGTAAGGGATAATGAGTGAAAGCATCATGAGATAGAAACCTGGTGCTCCAATAACTAAGGTGATGATAATGCTGATGGTGATGATAGTGGTTATGGTGATGCTGGGATACTGGGATAATGATTGTTATGGTGATGGTGATGGTGATGGCAGTGATGCTGGGATGATGCTGGTGATGGTTGTAATTAGTGATGTTAGGAATCCACATAGCAGGGACCACTTACTGAGGTCTTCATATGTATCAAGAACTTGCTAAAAGTTAATACCCATTACCTCTAAACTTAATAGAAATTCTGCAAGGTCAATTTATCTCCCACAGATGAATACATGAGCCTAAGAAGAAGTAAACAGCTCTCTTAGAGGCTCACATGTATTATCAGAGACCTGAATGAAAAGACGGGTCTGTAAGGCTCCACAGCCCACATATGTAGACTTTCACCAGGATGCTTCCCATCAGTGAAAGGAAAAGGACACGTATTCTAAAAACCAAGAAGATGGAATGAGGAGTTTCTCATCAAAGCTGCAAGTGGAATCAAGCAACAAGTAGCATAAATATTGCAAACAAATACCAAAATCAGTCATTTTAGAGGTCCATGGTAATGCTAGAGAACATTTCCATAAGTAGTAACCATGGAAACCGACTGTGACTAAAATGGTGGTAAGCTTCCAGTAGTTTTTCAGAGAGATAAGGATATAGGTTGTTATTTTGAGGGAAGAAAGCAAGACTAAAAGGTTATTTATTTTTTTGTTGTTGTTTTGCTTATTGCAATAGGAAATTCTCAAGCATCTTTAGGGCTTGCAGAAAAAGAGCTGTAAAAGGCAAGGAGGAAATTTCAGGAGCATATGGGGAAATGAAGGGGCACAGCACTGGGGAAATGAAACTGCATGTGATTAAAAGCACTGGTAGATAAGCTGGCCAAAGCCAAGGATTTAGAGCCTACAGGCATTTTATTTTCAAATCAATGGCCAGGTAGAGAAGGAATCTTAGACTAAGAATCAGTCAGACCAATGAGATGGAGATAAGAAAACTGCCAAGATTCAGGCACTAACTTCAGGATTTCTGCTTAGCAAAAAGGTAGTGCTCAAGGATGAAATCTGTTTTTCAAAGTACAGGCAGATGGAGAGTCCATATAAAGTTGAGGGAGGTGACCACAGTGAAGGGGAAATCAGGAGAGATAATACTCACACATCTGGACAGGTGAAACCAAGCAGGAGCCTGTGGGGCTTCTGGGCACAAAAGCCTTTCTGTGTCTCCCATTCCCATTTCTTGATTACAGGAAATAGGCTTCATTCAGCCTCCAGGACCTTCCCTGAGGTCTAACAAGCAGGTTCAAACAGATGCTAATCAGGAAAGGGAGGGGATGCAGAGACAAGGGAGGAGCAGTCAGGAAACAATAGTGCAGCCTCAGGGCAGGGTCCTGGTCACCCCCCTCAAGGGATACACATAACAGTGACTTTGAGCTCTTCTGCATATTCCGAAACCCCCATGGGGGGAGAAGTTAACTGTGTGTTGCCCACAAGCACGTAGACCCCAGAGGGGTTGGAACCAGAAGGTTGATGATGCTGACTCCCACTTACCTCCCCACCAACCAATCAGAAGAAGGTCCACGAGCTGACCACGCCCTCTTTGAACCATTACTATAAGACTCCTCACTACCCCCTCCAGGTTGGGACATACGGTTTTGAGGGCATTAGCCCGCTGTGGCCCCCTTTGCCGGGCAAAGCAATAAAGCTACTCTTTTCTACTTCACCCAAAACTCTGTCTCCGAGGTTTGATTTGGTACCAGGATACAGAGGCCGGATTTGGCATCACAGATGGAGAAATAGGTCCTTAAATTCAGCTCGGGGTCCTGATTAAAAGAGATTCTCCTCTGGAAGGGGCTGTGCACTCCTTCTGATAAAGAACACAAAGACAGGGAGGGATGACTATACAGAGATCTATGACCAAACTGGAGGGAAGCTGATGTGATTCTCAACACACTGCTGTTTCTAACTTCTCAAAGAAGCAGGGATCTGGGAGTGTGGAGAAGAAGGTGTGACACTATGAGAAGAGCCAGGACGCGTGTAGCAGCCGTTCTGGGGAGAGAGCGAGAGCCTCAGACGTGAGAGATGGAGCTGAGGACAGCACGGCGAGCTCAGCCGAAAGCCTCACAATGGTTTACAAAAGGAAAGCACATGTTCTGGGATTAAATGTCCATTACCACACTGTGAGAAACACTGTACCCAAATTATAATCACTCCTGAATGTAAAAATGTGCTCTGCACAGAAGCAGTGTGCCTGCAGCTATTAGAAGACCGAGGGTTTTGGAATAAACAGTCTCTGATCTTGAGGCACCTTCTTCCAACATTAAAAACAAACATGTGAGAAACAAACCGGCCCTGAGCTCCCATCTGGTCCCCTGCATGGACACGGAGAGACTTTTTTGGTATTGAATATGGCCTGCAGGAAAGCAAACACCTGCATCACAGGACAACAGCCCACCGCCATCCTAGCGAACAGGTTTCCTTTCTTTTAAAGGCGTTTTAAAAATTTTTTTATTGAAATATAGTTGATTTACAACGTTGTGTTAGTTTCAGGTGTACAGCAAAGTGATTCAGTTTTTTATATATATATGAATATATATAATATTCTTTTTTAGATTCTTTTCCATGATAGATATTACAAGATATTGAGTAGAGTTCTCTGTGCTCTACAGTAGGTCCTTGTTTTTTATCTATTTTATATATAGTAGTGTGTATCTGTTAATCCCAAACTCTTGATTTATCCCTCCTTGCCCCCTTTCCCATTTGGTAACCTATGTCTGTGAGTCTATTTCTGTTTTGTAAATATGTAACCCACCGCCATCCTAGCAAACGGATTTCCTAAACAAGGAGCCTGTGCTTTGACTCGCCTCTTTGTGTTTGTAGCTGAGCAATCGCCTGCTTCCACAAGCCCAGCTTTCTCTGCTGTCTCTGTGCCCACTATTCCCCTCGGATTGAAGGTGCTCTGTACGCTCTTGAAATATTACCTTATTAAATTGTTTTAGTTCTTAACTCTCAAAGCCATGGGGTAGATAGGAAGGAAGCAGTATCATTTAATTATAAAGTAACTCTCTCCTTAACCAAACGCTTTAAATTATACCAGGGCAATTTTTTTATTGGTGGCATTTAAATGGAAGTTATATACAGCCGTCTCCTGGGGCAGGGGTACTCTGTCCTCTACCCTTAATTTGACCTGCAGAGATTTTCCAGAGCTAAGTTAGCCAGCATGTCCATCAACCAGAATTCTAGACTTAGAGGACACATCTATCAGTGTTTTCTAAAGGCTCTTTCTAACAGGGCCTGGAAACAAGCAGAGGGGTTTTTACTTTACCTGAGAATGACCTTCCTTTAATGTGCTCCTGTTGGACAAGCATTTTATTTTAGTGGAAATTTAAACAAAGGGACCATGTCTACAGCAGAAGGCTGACACAAAGCTACAAAACACCCTTTATCAGAAAATAGGATGTCTTAGGTGCAATGTTCCAAAGTAAATGTCCTCAGTTAACGCTTCAGAAAACTATTTCCTCTGTGTCTGCGACCTTCCCTCTTCCGGAACCAAAGAACTCAGCTCCTACTCTTCTCTCTTCTATCATTAATATTTTGAATCGTTCTCCTCCCTTGTGGTTTCTTTCCTCCTTCTTTCAAATCCTGAGTGCTCAGTTTTCCCTGGGCTGATCTCTGTTCCCTTCAAACTCCCGCCATCTTTATTCATCTTCCACTGATCCTCTCCCACAGGGCTCCCTACTGACCTTTCTTTCCTCTTTCAGGTCTAAGTCAGCCCCATCGTGGGTAGGTGACCTTACCATCTAATTCTCCAAGAAAGACCAGACAGACCATTGCATCTATCATGAGCTCATGCCTAGAGTTCCCTCCACTTCAATCAGTGACCCTAATGTCTCTCATCCTTCTCTCCAAGGTCAAAAATTAAAGATACCCCATCCTGCTTAGTGGGGCCCGAGCTGCCCACACAACCAGCCCACACCTCCCTCCCCAGGTGATTTTTCAGGCAACCTCATCAAAGGCAGCATATTTGCTGTCTTAATTGTCTTGCTATCTTTCCTTTATATCTTTTTCTCATAATATGCAGCTATTTAATTTTTATTTTATTTTATTGAAGTATAGTTGATTTACAATTGGTGTTAGTTTCAGGTGTACAGCAAAATGAGTCAGTTATATATATATATACAAGTGTGTGTGTGTATATGTATATACGTATATATACATATATATATTCTTTTTCAGATTCTTTTCCCTTATGGGTTATTACAAAACATTGAGTATAGTTCCTCTACTATACAGTAGGTTCTCGTTGGTTATCTATTTTATATATAGTAGTGTGTATATGTTAATGCCAAACTCCTAATTTATCCCTTCTGGCCCCCTTCTTTCCCTTTGGTAACCATGTTTGTTTGTACATCTTTTTTTGTTTGTTTGTTTGTACATCTTTAAACATAACTGTATCCACAAATAACCTGAGGAAAGCTCACCCTCCACCGTCACAATGTGCTTTACCCTGCTGTTCACTCACATGGCCCTCAGTTCCACTCAGGACCCTCACTTCCACTTCAGGACCCTCAGTTCCACTCTCATTAGTGCCTGCAAACCGGCTCTGCACCCACTCCTTTGTGCCAGATGCAAAGGAGCTCACAGGGCTGGTTCCACAACAAGCACATGCAGTCACACCGCACACACAGAATCCTGCTGACACGCACAGCCCTTGTTCTGGGGACTCTCCCTTTGACGCTGTCACATCAACTTGTCCTGTGTCCTCCGGCACCTTCAATGCCTCATCTGTTTGACTGGTGGTCCTTGTTCGTGATGTCAGCACACGTCTCTCTCCCCTGCCCCCAGCCCTTCCCTCAGGAACATTACTCAGCTCCTAAGCCCTCTGCACCCGCAGTGAGTGTGTCCGCGATCATGTCTGCAACTTCCCAAGTTGTGGTTTGTCAAATTGCCCTCCTCACGCTGCACACACAACACGTAACATTGCACAGGTAAGCTCTCTCTTAAACGAGAGTCTCATCTAGATTTCTTTATGAGTTACTGGAGCTCAGGACCCATATTTCCTATTCTATACACTTCTTATTCCTCAATTCCCTTTGCAGAAATTGTAATAGGGAAGAACAAATCTGACTCCATATTGGGTCCATTCCTTTTGTTTTAACATTTGTGTTCTATTGCTTTTGTTACAAGTTAATCACTAAAGGGGTGCTGCCTATAAAGCGTAAAGTATACATAATTGCCCATCTCTAGGAACCCCACCTCCCATGCAATGAGTATTAAGCTAAAATACCTTTGTTTAGCTCACAGGAAACATCCTGACCAGGCCCACCTGTGAATGGTTCCAGGAAAGAAGAAATTAACACATCCCCTCCAGAGTCTGGTGGAAACCAGGAGATATTTGCAACAACTTATTGCCTTATTTTACTTTGCCTCTTCACTTCCCCCCTCTTTGTTCTATAAAAGAAACTAGCATCCAAACCCTATCCAAACCCCAAGATGGTTCTTTGGGACACTAGTCCACCGTCTTCTCGGTCTGCTGGTCTCCAAATAAAGTTGCTATTCTTTGCCCCAACAACTTGTCTCTTGATTTATTGGCCTGTCGTACAGCGAGCAGTACAGGCTTGGACTCGGTAACAATAGTGTGCATTCAATTAAAATTTGGGGGCCACCTATCTGGTACAATGTTAAGTGCCAAGAAGAGAAGACAAATGAAACACAGTGCATGCTTGGTGAGTCCCCCAGCACGGATGCAGCACCGGGGACGGTAGAGCAGACATGTGCATAGCCTTCCGTGAGAGGGAACAGGAGGGGAAGCCCTCACTCCTACCTTCTCAGTTCTGAGCCGCCCTCCATCATCACTCTTATCCAGACTCCCTGCCCTCCCCCGCGACTTCTTGGTCTTTAAGATTCTCTTCCTCTAACCAGAGGGCTGGCAGGAAAGATGAACACACGCCTGCCTTTCCTAATCCAACATGGGGATAACACTGTCTGTTCTGCCTCACTCATGATTGACGTGAAGATCAAATATGCAGTGCACTTGAAAGCAGTTTGTAAATGTTTTATCCTTAGTTTTAATCTCTGACTTCCAGAGAAAAGTAAAGCTTGCTTCCTAAGCCACCCAAACCACAGTGTGACACTAAACTTTCCCCCCAGGGACTTGCTCTTTTACAGAACTCACACCTCCTCTGGATTTATATTCATTTTATATTTTCAGCTCAAATAATATACCTTCTCTGGATACCAAAGCCCTTCTATTTAAAGTGATTTAATTTCTAAATCCCATTTGAAAATGACCTTGTGTTTTTAAAAATTGCATCTCTGACAGTCTAGCCAAAATTTCCAATTTGGTACTCTTCCAAATCTCAAACCAAATTTTTCACGTTGTCTTAGGGATACACCAGCTCCTCTAATCAGTGCCAGGCTGCTTTACTTTTGTAAATGACATATCATCTTAAAAACACACCAAGTTAGGAAAAATGACTTTTCTTTACATTCACTTTCCTACTCTCAGTCAGTTACTGAGATTATTTTTTACATTGTTTCTTAATCGGTCCTGTTCTTTGTTTTTCCATTACAGTTGGACCTCAGTATCTCTGAAGAATTGGTTTCCAGACCTTTCACGGATACCAAAATCCGTGGATGTCCAAGTTCCTTATACAAAAGGAAGTAGTACAGTGAGCCCTCCATATCCGCAGATGTACAACCCAGGCATACAGAGGGCCCTACTGTATTCTCCCCTCACTATGGAGGACTTTACCTGGACTATTATAATTAAGCAGCAACTGCTCTGCTAGCCTTAGCTTCTACCCTCAGATCAAATAATGCATCCTTATTCATAACTCCCCTAAACAAATGTTTTCGCAGCAGCCTTATATTTAAAAATCTTCCATGGGCATCCTTTGCCAGAAAGGAAAGATGAGTTCCAAATTACTCTTTGCCTACCTTGCCGATCTGATGCCCATCACTGAACCTGCAGACACTGGGTAGACTCGGCTGATTTCCTCTCATGCCTTTTTTCCATTTTCTCTCCTACTCTTCCTGAAAGGCTCAGCTCAAGTCCCATTCTGTCCAAAGAACTTTCTAACCAATCTCCTTTGTTGAACACATGCCCGATTTTGACATTTTCCTGGCAGGTGAAGCCTTACGTTGTCACTGATATATTTTGTGTCTGAATTCTGTTCTCCTCATAAATCCTGGATGGAGCATTAATACCACACTCTATCCTTATCTCCTAGGGTGGTGCCTTTTCCACAGTAACTCTCCTTATTCTTGATGAAAATGCTGACGATGTGTTGTCATCTCTTCAGCCTCAGGCTGTTAACACCTTCCACATGTACCTCTTCCAAAACCATCTCTGTGAAAACAACACAGCCTTCACTTCTCATCAGCAGCTTCTCAATGATTTTCAGAGTTAACTGCATTTTCTTATGGCCCAAGGCCTGCCTGAATCTTTGATGTTAACTTACTTCCTATTTCTCCCATCACTAAAACATTTTGCAGGTCTGTACCAGATCTACTCATTAAAATATGACTTTATCAATCGAAACCAGTTAATCACACACGTACTGTATGTGCCTGATTCTCCGGGGCAAGAACGTCAATGCTGCCTCTTGAATGTTACCCCAGAAGCTCAGTGTGACTCCCATGAGTGCCCATCAACTGGACCCATCTTCTCGCTTCACATACTTCTGTTTATTTAATCTCTATATTCTGAGACTTGTTCAAGGATACCTTCATATTCCAGGAATATTCTACTATAACTGAAAAGCCATTACCTTTTTTGAGCTAAGCCAATTCTTATACTTCTTTAGTAAGCTAACTAACTCCCTATCCCAACTTTAATTTCTTTTAATATTTATACTGCGTTATCTTGCAGTTTGCTTATATGTTACTTACAAATCACGTCAACTTTTCACGCACACATTTTTACCCAATTACATCATAGGTTCCTAAAAGCTAGAACCTGTGTTGTAAATGTCCTTGTAGTTTCTACAGTATTTGGCATGGGTTGATGTGAGATGAATAGTCAGCTAATGGTAATTGAATTAACACAGAATTACAGGAAATACATAATTAGTACCCAATTATTCGTATCACTACATCACATCCTTAAGGGCCTGTATGTTATATAGACAGAGGATTTACAGTGGTGTCACACACTAAGTTTGTACTCAATAAATATATACTTAACAATATATACTTAATATACTTAGTATATACTTAATAATACTTAATAATAAAATATAATATATACTTAATAGTAAAATAATTGCAATATGTCTTCTTCCATTTATCTTCTCTCTGCATATGAAACAGAATTTTCTAGCTGTGAATGGACTCCAATTTTGACAACGGCTGCAAACAGATGGAGGAGTGAGGACAGGATATATCTGTATTTTTCTTTTTAAACCATCAGCTTTTCTTAGTTCTCTGCAAGTTGCATTTTAAATTATTTGAGTGCAAAATGCTTCCTTGATACGGGGGAAATTTTAATAAGACTTTTGGTTATGTAAATGTGTTATAATACCTAGGAGGCAAGCATTTTGCATAATAATATATTTTAAACAGGTTTCTTCCTTTCTCCATGAATTTACATGTCTGCCGTTTTACCATTTTATTTTATTTAACTTGAAGGCTGAGCTGTGACTGGGCAAAGGGAGGGGAGGTGGAGACTTGTTTTCGAAACTCTGCTGAGCCTTAGCAGATGAAGGGCAGTGTGGCGGGGAGGGGAGTAGGTGGGCACAAACTGTTTGGGGATGAGCTGGTAAAGGAGGGGAGGTGAACTGGCCTCCGAAACACAGAAGAAGACAAAGCAGTGAGTGCCCAGCGAGGGACCAAGTCTTGTCCTGTGCAGCCTGAGAGCAGTTATATCTAGCACGGAGTCAGAGTCATTCTTACCCATCTGGCATTTTCTGTAAATACTCTGAGCAGAGCTTGGACCCAGCTATGCTCTGAGTGACAGGCTTGTTGGAACAGCCATCCAGGAGAGGAACAGCCGTCCAGGAGAGGAAGAGCCATCCTGGGAGAGGGATACTGCACATGAGGTGCAGAAGACAGCAAGAGTGGGTAAGATCTCAGTCAACCCAGGGCAGACGGGTGAGAAAGGGAAGAGTTCCGACTCTCAGAAACACGTGAGAACGGGAGCCTGGTAAAGGACAGGCTTCCTGCAGCCAGGCCTGCTGCAATTTAGACAATGGCGGTTTGGGCATTAAAGGCTGAAGGCTGCAACGTGCAATTAATTGCTTTAAAACTGTACACTTTTCTGGCTTATATTACACACATCTTCCACCAACCCATACCTCCTCTCAGCCAGCTCCTACACCCCCAGTCTCTCCCCTGGTCAATGATAGGTCAGAAAATATGTTGAAAGAAACATTGAATGAATCATTATCTTCATTTAGTTACAGATATCATACAGCGCTCTGATTGCAAGATCTGCGTATTATCCATTATAAATATTTCAAGGCAAGCACACTCCAAGAGTTCTCTAAATATGGGTCCAAACAAAACAGCAAAACAGGTTGTTAAAAGTAAGGCAGAGGTGAATGGAAGTGTCGAAGAATAAAGAAACTTGTAAAATACCAGAAAGAAAAAAAATGTCATGGACAAAGTTTAAGCAAAGATAAAATTAAAGATTAATTGACAAGTTATTTGTTCATACATATTTGCTTCAGTGCAAATACACAGAAGAACTACATTTGATAACATGGAAAAATAAAGGCTAACGTACTCTATGTGTTCATTTATTTATAGGCTCTAAACAATGGAAATACAAAAACACTCTTCTTGTGGCAGTAGATAACACATATGCCCTATTTTGAATGACCCACTTCCACACATTCCTCCTACCCTCAGTCACATAGGCAGAAACTGTGTACTCAATACTGTATAGTTCAGAAACATATAAAAGCTTTTATGGCAATTCAGTGATCACAACAAGACTCAGTGCTTAATGAAAGACCCTTGATTTAATACTAGCTTAAATATAAAGTATTCTGAAACTCCCTACTTCCTTTTAGAACAATACTTTTTATTCTTATCACAAAATATTTGTATACTGATGTTTATGGCAGCAATGTTAACTGGTGAATTTCAATAAACCAGTTTCATAATTCAGATGCTGAAATTTTAATGTAAATTTTTTTCAATTATCCACTATGGCATAAAATGGAAACTCAGTCAGATATTCTGGTTACCATAGCGATGTTTTACGTGGGTTACCAATTACCCCGGAAATACAGCACACTAAAATAGTCAATTCCTCAATTTTTAAAAAGTTTCATTTTTTATAAAAAATGACTATGCTTCAGGAGCTTGTATTACTATGGAGGCATATATGTCTATCAATATCCTTACAGATATTTAGAAATGCTGCCTTCACACCAGGTACCGAAGACTTTACCCTAAGTTTGACTACTGTGACATTTTTCCTTAGTCAAAATCCTTGACTTAGAATGGCAGAATTCTTTTTTACATATCCTGCAACTATGCAGCGATTACTGCTGCAAAATGTTAGATTAGGCAATTTCTGTGATTCAACCATGGTGACTTATGAAATTTAGTAACATTTTTTTTTCCTGACAGACAGTGTTACTGGACAGATTCACAGAGACGTGAAACTTAATCATGATGTAGGTATTTGAAACCACTTTTTTTTTTTAATATTTTATTTATTTATTTATTTGGTTGCACTGGGTCTTAGTTGCGGCATGCGGGCCCCTTAGTTGCAGCTCCCTGGCTCCTTCGTTGTGGCATGCAAACCCTTAGCTGCCGCATGCATGTGGGATCTACTTCCCTGACCAGGGATCGAACCCAGACCCCCTGCATTGGGAGCGCAGAGTCTTAACCACTGCACCACCAGGGAAGTCCCTGAAACCACTTTTATTCAACATTACAATACTACACTAATTTACATGCAATATTGCCAGTGAAATGCTAATACTGCTAACGACAAATTTTTACCAAGTGACAGTATGAATACTGTGGGCATTTTGTTGCCAAAAAAACTCTCAACTAGATAATTCTGACGATTTCTAGGTTTCACAATCTCCCATGAAGTATTCAAAGATTCTTCCATTTCGCACTTTCTTATCAACCTTCTTCCCTACTCTATGACTAGTGCCAAATGTGCAAATGCAATGGGCTGAAATGGTTCCATGTATAGTACTTAGATGGATTACGCTAAAGTGTATGGAAATGGTGTATCAGTTTCTAAGTCGATTCTAAGAGATTCGTTCTGTTGCTTGAAAATGCATAGGTTCAAATGGATAAAACGTATAATTGATTAAAAAGCATGTCATCAGATGGTAAAAAAGAGTTCTTAATCAATTGCTCCATTACCACAAACTCTGCCCTGAATACGAATGTTACAGAAATGTTTGTCTTTGAGTGACTTCACTACTTTCTCTGCTCACCACGCACGAGTGGATGATTCATTGCCCTGCGAAGCAACACACAGGTTCACATTCACAGGAGCCTATTTTTCTGGCCATGTATCTAGACTCTTCATTCAGATAGGCTACGTTACACCAAAATTATTTTTTCAGATATATAAATATATATTAATACATAAATAAATTTGTGCATTACGTGGGATTGGATAATTTAAGTTCTTATTTCCATGGGCCTCCCTGTCTCTTGCCCTGCCCACGCGAGCCCTGTGTAAGACACCCTAGTACACGCTGCCATAACAAGGTAGTGACTTATGGGAACTATGAGCTGACTCTGAGCCCATTTGTTTTTATTATTATTCTTATTATTTATTTATTTATTTTGGGCTGCGTTGGGTCTTCGTTGCTGCGCGCAGGCTTTCTCTAGTTGCGGCGAGTGGGGGCTACTCTTTGTTGTGGTGCACGGGCTTCTCATGCGGTGGCTTCTCTTGCTGTGGAGCACGGGCTCTAGGCGTGCAGGCTTCATTAGTTGTGGCACACGGGCTCAGTAGTTGTGGCACACAGGCTTACTTGCTCCGCAGCATGTGGGATCTTCCCGGACCAGGGATCGAACCCGTGTCCCCTGCATTGGCAGGTGGACTCTTAACAACTGCGCCACCAGGGAAGTCCCCCGTGCTGCTTTTATGACCAATAGATTCTATCCAAAAGACACAAGAGCCCAATGACAGAGCAAGTCCAGCAATCCGCAGGGGAAAACAAACGGACTATGGGACTAACAGCATAGAGTGAAATATTAGAGGATGTGAAAACCAAATTATCTTCAAAAGTATTAAATAAAATTAAAATGTTAGTTTAAAAGGATTAGAGAGAGTCAAAAAATTACTTAAGAAATCAAATGAATGTTTTTGGAGAGTCTGGAAAAACCTACAGAAGAAAAAAATAGAAGAAAGAAAGCCCAAGGATAAATAATAAAATGCTCTACTAGAAAGGGTGAAAAAGGAAACCATTTTCACAACCAAAGAAAGAGAGGACTAAAAGGCCACTGAGACAACATCCATGTCACAAGGCCCTGTGGGATGAGCTTTATTTAGACACGAGAAGCAGGATTATAATCACAATTTAGTATCGCATGTCCTATTAAATAAACTCCAATTTAGTTGATTATATAAAGACTATAAGTATTTCTATATTTAGATTCTTTCTAAACAAAGTTGCAGAATGGGTTCCTGTAAATTAATAAGGAGACAGCAACAATCATAATAAAAAGGCAGAAGCTGGCTAAGGATATGAACAAGAGGTATCCAGAAAACATACAAATCATATGGTACATTAAAAATTACATTAGCAAACACTGTTATGTCTCTAGATAAACTATTTAAATTGATATTACCCAATATTGGCAAGGTTATATCAGACATTCTCACTTTTGTGGAGGTTAATTTGCAGTACCAATTTAAAAAAGAACAAAAGCGTAAAT